>NC_044978.1:15605385-15926527 GCF_008728515.1 Papio anubis
GGAGGTCCTGGCCAGGTGCAGTGGCTCATGCTTGTAATCCCAGCACTTTGGCAGGCCGAGGCGGGCAGATCACAAGGTCGGGAGTTCGAGACCAGCCTGGCCAACACATGAAACCCGTCTCAATTAAACATACAAAAAAAATAGCTGGGTGTGGTGGCGGGTCCCTGTAATCCCAGCTACTCGAGAGACTGAGGCTGGAAAATCACTCGAACCCGGGAGGTGAAGATTGTGGTGAGCCGAGATCGCGGCACTGTACTCCAGCCTGGGTGACAGATCTAGGCTCCGTCTCAAAAAAAAAAAAAAAAAGGAGGTTCTTGTGGAATGCATAAAATGGCAATCTCTGATGCTGTCTTTACAGTTTCCTCACTCAATACTCTTCATTATCCTCATCTTCCTTACTAACAGAACCTCATTTTCTTTTTCCAGAGGCACACCCAGCTCCAAGATCACCTTCCCAGGCCTCTCTTGCTATGACAGATGCCATGTGACACAGTTCTAGCCCAATCAGAAGTAAACAGAACACTCTGGGTAAGGCTTCCTGGAAAATTATTTCAAAAGGGGGAGCTGACATTGCCCTTTCTCTTTTGCATAGTTAGACTGAAAATATAATGCTAGATGTGGAACTGTCATTTTTGTGACTGGAAATAAAGGGTGTGAGAGACAAAACTACTTACTGAATATGGCTGGATAGAAAGAGAGAAGAGATCCAGGTCCCTGAAGCCATTATAGAGTCAACACACCATTCCACAGAAAGATATAATTCTTTTTGTGGAGCCAAACATATTCCAGGCTGATATTCACTACTGAATAATTCAGCATTGATTTTTTCAGTAACATTATTGGACATGATAAAAAGCAATTATACATATGTTCATATTGAAGTAGTGAATCTGTTCCAGGATAAGAAAATTAATATTTATTATTGTGCACTTATTAGAGATATCAGGCACATATTTTTATACCAACTCATTTACCCTTCAGAATTTCACCAGCCAGCAAGTGTGATCATCCATCATCTTACAAATGGAGAATCTGATGTTCAGAGAGGTTAAAAAATTTCTCAAGGATGCATAGCTCATGTGCCAGATCCCAAAGTCCATTTGCTTTCCACCATACAATAATGAATACATTCACTGTTACTGTGTTGCTTAAATGAATTTTATTTTAAAGATCTTTATAGTGAAAAATCTCAAAATGAAGGAAATTATAGAAGGTTATAGTCTAACTGATACCATGAGGTCACTCTCCAACTTTAAAAATGTTTAGGCTGGGGGCAGTGGCTCATGCCTGTAATCCCAGCATTTTTGGAGGCTGAGGCAGGAGAATCACTTGAGCCCAGGAATTCGAGACCAGTCTGGGCAACATAGCAAGACCCCATCTCTACAAAAATACAAAAAATTAGCCAAGCATCGTGACACATGCCTGTGGTCCCAGCTACTAGGAAGGCTGAGGTGGGAAGAATGCCTGAGTCCAGGAGAACTATGATCTTGTCACTGCACTCCAGGCTGGGCAACGGAGCGAGACCCTGTCTCTAAAAAACGTAAAAAAAAAAAAACAGGATTAGCATTTTGCCAAATTTGCATGAAAAATGTTTAAGAAAAAGAAAATATCGTAGATCCATTAAAAACCCTCTCTGAACTTTTCTGGTTACATTCCCTTCCTTTTCTCCCTTCCACTTCCAACTCTAAATATTGTCTTGAAGTTACTCTGAGATCCTCCCATCTCAGCCTCTCGAATAGCTAGGACTACAGGCATGTGACACGATGACCAGCTAATTTTTTAAATTTTCGTAGAGATGATGTCTCACTGTGTTGCCCAGGCTGGTCTCGACTTCCTGGCCTCAAGCCATCCTCCTGCCTCAGCCACCCACAGTGTTGGGATCACAGGTGTGAGCCACCAAACCCCAGCCAAAACTCTTTTTTAACAAAAGACACTGTAAAATAAAATGACAAACCATAGTGCAATACATATGCATAACAAAAAAAGGATTTGTATCTAAAACATTTAAAGAACTCCCAGGATTTAGAACTCCAAACATTTAAAGATAGAGATCCCAATGGAAAAACAGAAATATGGTGTGAATACACAATAGAAGGGGAAACTCAAATGGTTAATATTAACAAATATTAAACTTTTGTAGTAATTAGGGAAATACAAATAACAACTACAAAGACATAATATTTCCCACTCCATCAGATTTGCAAAACCTTGAAATGTCTAACCGAAACAACTATTGGCAAGAATGTGGAGCAAACTACTTTTCTTTGGAGAGGTATGTAGCAATATCAAGTAGAGTTAAAGATGGTATGTGTTTTATGACCCAGTAGTTTTACTTCTAGTATATATCCCAGAGAAACACATCTATATGTTTATAGTGGAACGTATCCAAGGTGTTTATCACAGAAATGTCTATGGTGGCAGCTTTTAAAACCTTCTGAAATGTCCATCTGTATAAGCAGATGGATAAGTAAATTTTGTTACATTTACATAAGGAAAAATCATACAGTAGATAAAACTCAAGCTCCTTGTATTAACATGGGTAAGTTTCAAAACATAACACTGAGGGAAATTTGATCCATTTAATATATCGGTTATAAAATCCTTGAACCTTTTGTAAATGTGTGCAATAAAATTATAGAATATCGCAGGGTTATTCTCCATGCAACCGTCAGCACAATCTAATTTTAAAACATTTTTTTCAGCTCAAAAAGAAACCGCATGTCCATTGGCAGTTGCTACCAATTCTCACTACATCCAAACCCTAGGCAACCATGAACCCTACTTCTGGTCGTGTATTAGTCGAGATTCTCCAGAGAAACAGAACCAATAGAATATATACAGATATGTAAATGGATATTTATTCTGGAGACCAAGAAGTTCCATAATATGCTGTCTATAAGCTGGAGAACCAGAAAAGCCAATGGTGTAATTTAGTCCAAATCCAAAGTCTTAAAAAACAGAGGAGCTGATGGTATAACTCCCAGTCTGAGGCCCAAAGTCTGAGAACCTGAGAGGCTGCTGGTTCAAGTCTCAGGCTCCAAAGGCCCAAGAACCAGGAGCTCCAGTGTCCCAGGCCAGGAGAAGATGGATATTGTAGCTGAAAAACAGAAAGAAAAGTCACCTTCCCTTCACCTTTCTGTTGTATCGGGACTCTTTATGACTAGGATATCATCCCACATTGGTGAGAGTGAATCTTCTCTACTCAGTCCATTGACTCAAACTCTAATCTTTTTCAGAAGCACCTGATAGCGTTTGATATAATTTGTCTCTGCCCAAAGCTCATGTTTAAATGTAATCTCTAACGTTGGAGGTGAGCCCTGGTGGGAGGTGTTTGGGTCATGGGGGTATATCCTTCACGAATGGTGTAAGCCATTCCCTTGGTGATAAGTGAACTCTTGCTCTGAGTTTACATGCCTGAGATCTGGTCATTTAAAAGTTTGTGGCACTTCTGCCATCCATTGTCTACTTGTCTCTCTTGCTCCCGTTCTGGCCATGTGATGTACCTTTCCCACTTCACCTTCGGCCATGAATATAAGCTTCCTGAGGCCTCTCCAGAAACAGATGTCACTATGCTTTCTACAGCCTGCAGAATCTTGAGTCAATTAAACCAAATAAACTACCAAGTCTTGAGTATTTATTTAAAGGAATTCCAGAATGACCTAACACAAAAAATTGGTACCAATTTCTGTGTGGAAAGGAATGTAATATCTCTATAAAGATACCTGAAAATGTGGAAGAAGCTTTGGAACTGGATAATGGGCAGAGGTTGGAAGAGTTTAGAAGGCTCAAAAGAGGACAGGAAGATGAGGGAAAGTTTGGAACTTCTTAAGACTAGTTAAATAGTTGTGACCAAAATGCTAATAGTGATATGGACAGTGAAGGCCAGACTGCTGAGGTCTCAGATGGAAATGAGGAACTTACTGGGAACTAGAACAAAGGTCACATATGTTATGCCTTAGTAAAGGGCTTGGTTGCATTCTGTCCATGTCCTGGAGATCTGTAGAAGTTTAAACGAAACAGTGATGATTTAGGGTATCTGGCAGAGGAAATTTCTAAGCAGCACAGTGCTCAAGAAGTGGCTTGGCTGCTTCTGACACTCAGATGTGGTAGCAAAGAAATGACCTAAAGTTGAAATTTATATTTAAACAAGAAGCAGAGCACGAAAGTTTGGAAAATTTGGAGCCTGGCCATATGGCAGAGAAAGAAAAAGCTTTCTCAGGAGAGGAATTCAAGCAGGCTGTAAAGCAATCACTTGCTAGAGATATCTGTATAACTAAAAAGGAGCCAAGTGCTAATAGCCAAGACAAGGAGAAAAAGGCCTCAAAGGCATTTCAGAGACCTTCGTGGCAGCCCCTCCTGTCACAGGTCCTGAGGCCTATGAGGCCCCACTGCCTTAAACAGCCTTGAGACACTGCTCCCCAAATCCAGGCTACTCCAGCTCCAGCTGAGACTCTAAGAGGGCCCAGCTCCAGCTCAAGCTGCCACTTTGGAGAATGCAAGCTGTAAGCCTTGGTGACTTACACATGGTGTTAAGCCTGCAGGCACCCAGAATACAAAAGTGAATGAGGCTTGGCAGCCTTCACCTAGATTTCAGAGGATGTATGGAAAAGCCTGGGTGTCCAGGCAGAAGCCTGCTTCAGAAGCAGAACCCCCACAGACGACCCCTACCAGGGCAGTGACAAGGGGAAATGTGGGATTGGAGTTCTCACACAGAGTCCTCACTGGGGCACTCGCTCTTGAAGCTGTGAGAAGGGGGCCACTGCCCTCCATATCCAAGAATGATAGATTCACTGGCAGCTTGCACCTTGTGCCTAAAAAACCACGGCACTCACTCCAGTCCATGAGAGCAGTCATGGGGCTTGCACCCAGAAAAGTCACGGAGGTGGAGCTGCCCAAGGCCTTGAGAGCCCACCCCCTTGCACCAGTGTTACCTGGATGCAGGATATGGAGTCAAAGAATATATTTTGCACTTTTACAATTTAATGACTGCCCTGCTGGGTTTCAAACTTGCATGGGACCTGTAGCCTCTTTCTTTTGGCTGATTTCTCCCACCTGAAAAAGGAATATTTACATAATGCTATACTCCCATTGTATCTTGAGAGTAACTAATTTGGTTTGATTTTACAAGTTCATAGATTTTCCTTATCTTAGATCTGACATTGGACTTTTGAGTTAGTGCTGGAATGAGTTAAGACTTTGGGGGGATTATTGGGAAGGCATAATTCTGTTTTGCAATGTGAGAAGGACACTAGATTTGGGAGGGGTCGGGGTGGGATAATATAGCTTGGGTATTTGTCCCCACCCAAATTTCATGTTGAAATTCTCAATGTTGAATGTGGGATCTGGTGGTAGGTGTTTGGGTTATGTGGGTGGATCTGTCATGAACAGCTTTGGCCATCCTCTTGGTGATAAGTGAGCTCTCACTCTGAGTTCAAGTGAGATCTGGTCATTAAAAAATGTGTGGCACCTCCTCCCACTCTTTCTTCCTCCTTCTCTGTCCATATGATGTGCTTGCTTTCCCTTCACCTCCTACCATGATTTTAAGCTTTCCAAGGCCTCCCCAGAAGCAGAGGCCAATATGCTTCTTGCACCGCCTGCAGACCCTTAAACCAATTAAACCTCTTTTTTAAAAAATACAAAATAAATAGCCCAGTCTCAGGTATTTTTTTAAAGCAATGCAAGTATGGCCTAACACACCTCCTCATAGACATACCCAGAAATGTGTTTACCAGATATCTGGTCATTTCTTTACCCAGTCAAGTTGACACACACTCAAAAATAATCATGACATGTCTATATATTTGCCTTCTCTGACCACTTTAAATAAAAAGGATTCATGCAAAAACTTTGTTTTGTGACTGACTTTTTGACTCTTTGACTCAGCATAAGATTCTTAAGGTTCATTTATGTTGCACTTGTATCAGATTTTTATTCCTTTTGATTCCTGAATAATATTCAGTTGTATAAATATATCATACTTTATTCATCCATTCATCAATTAATGGATATTTGGATTGTTTCTACTTTTTGCTTATTGTGAATAATGCTGCTATAAACATGTACAATTTTTCATGTACAATTTTTTTGTGGACATATGTTTATATGTCTCCTGAGTATATAACCAGGAGTTAAATTTCTAGGTAATATGATAATTCTATGGCTAGTCTTCTAAGGAACTGCTGAACTATTTTCCATAGATACTGTATATCTCTTGTTATGTTTCTACCAGCAAAGTATGAAGGTCCCAAAATCTCCATATCCCATTGTTTTGACTAGTAATCTAGGGTTTTGGAAGTGGTATCTCATTGTGGTTTTGGTTTGCATTTCACAAATGACTAATAATGATGAACATTTGTTCGTGTGATTATTGCCCATTTGTTCTCTTTTTTGGAGAAATAACTCTTCAAATCTTTTGCCCATTTTTAAATTGAATTATTTGCCTTTTCATTATTGAGCTGTAAGAATTCTTTATACGTTCTGGATAAAAACTTTTTACCAAATACATAATTTGGAAATGTTTTCTCCTCTCTTTTCACTTACTTGATGTTATCCTCTGATGCACACACTTTTACAATTTTGATGAAGCACGATTTATTTTTTCTTTAGGTCTATGATTCATTTTGAATTAATTTTTGTGGATGATGTGAGGTAGGGGTTTATCTTTATTCTTTTACATGTGAATATCCAGTTGTTCCAGCACCCTTCATTGAAAAGGTTATTCTTTTCCCATTTTATTGTCCTGGCATCAGTGTTGAAAATGAAGGGATCATAAAAGTGAAGGTTTACCCTCAATTCTATTCTATTGATCTAGATGTCTACTCTTATGTCAATATTTGCACTGGGTAGTTTTGTAGTAAGTTTTTTAAATCAGAAAGTGTGAATCCTCTAACGCTGCGTGTTTTTTTTTTTCAAAGTGGTTTTGGTTATTTGGTGTCTCTTGCATTTCTATAGTAGTTTTAGGGTTATTATATCAAAAGCCAGCTGGGATTTTTATAGGCATTTACGTTTAGTATGTAGATCAATTTGCGGAGTATTGCGCATTAACAATATTGTCTTCTAATCCATGAATATGAATGTCTTTTCATTTATTTATATCTTCTTTAATTTCTTTTAACAATGCATAGCTTTTATAAAGTTCATTTCCAAGTATTTTATTATTTTTGATGCTACTGCAAATACAATTGTTTTCTGAATTTATTTTCCAGATTGTTCGTTGCTAGTAAAGAGAAATAAAACTGATTTTGGAATATTGATCTTGTATCCTGCAGCCCCTCTGATCTTATGTATTAATTTCAATAGGCTTTTAGTGGATTGCTTAAAATTTTTTATATATAAGATTGGTTTATCTTCAAATAGCAGCAGTTTTATTTCTTCATTTCCATTCTAGATTCATTTATTTCTTTTTCTTACCAAATTGCCATAACTAGAACCTCCATTACAGTGTTAGATAATATGGCAAAAGTAATACCCTCGTCTTGTTCTTCTGTTATTGATTTCTAATTTTTTTTTCCAATTGTGGTGAAATATCTTACTTTGTATGATTTTAATTTTTTAAATTTACTGAGGCTTGTTTTATGGCCTACCATATGATCTATTCTGACAAATGTTCCAAAGTGCACTTGAAAATAATAGGTACAGTACTCTAGATGTCTGTTAGGTATAATTGGCTTATAATGTTTTTCAAATCTTTCATATACTTAATCTTTTTTTGTTCTGTACATTTTTGAAAGTGTAATATTAAAATTTCCAGCTATAATTGTTGAATCATGCATTTCTTCTTTTCATTCTGTCAGCTTTTACTTCATGTATTCTGGGCCTCTGTTATTTTATAAATAAATATATATATATTCTAAGATGACTATTTTATCATTATAAAATGTTCACTGTTTTCTCTAGTGACACTGTTTTAGTTTATCTTGTCTGATATTAGTAAAGTAATTGCAATAAATAGTTTTTCTTTTTTTTTTTACTTTAAATCTATTTGTATCTTTGAGTTTAAAATGTCTCTCCTGTTGGAAGAATTCCCCTTGAAAACTGGAACAAGACAAGGATGCTCTCTCTCACCTCTCCTATTCAATATAGTTATGGAACTTCTAGCTAGAGCAATCAGGCAAGAGAAACAAATAAAAGGCATTCAAATTGAAAGAGAGGAAGTAAAACTAATCCTGTTTGCAGATGATATGATAGTATATATAGGAAACTCCACAGTCTTTACTTCAAAGCTCCTTGATCTGATAAACAACTTCAGAAAAGTTTCAGTATACAACATTTTTGCACAAAAATCACTAGCATTCCAACAGACCAACAACAACCAAGGCAAGAGGCGAATCAGGAAGGCAATCTCATTCACAATAGTCACAAAAAATAAAATATTTAGTAATCCAGCTAAAAAGGGAGGTAAAAGAGCTCTAGAGTGTGAGTCACAAAATATTGCTTAAAGAAATGAGAGATGGCCCAAACAAATGGAAAACCACTTCATGTATTGGAAGAATCAATATAATTGAAATGGCCATATGGCCAAAGGAATTTATAGACTCAATGCTATTCCTATCAAACTACCAAAGACATTCTTCACAGAACTAGAAAAAACTGTTTAAAAATTAATATGGAACTAAAAAAGAGCCCGAATAGCCAAGGCAATTCTAAGCAAAAAGAACAAAGCTGGAGGCATTGTGTCACCCATGTTCAAACTATACTACAAGGCTACAATAACCAAAACAGCACAGTACTGGTACAAAAACAGATGTGTAGACCAATGGAACAGAATAGAGAGCCCAGAAACAGAGCTGCACCCCTAAAACTATTTGATATTTGACAAAATAGACAAAAGCAACAGGAAAAGGACTCCCTATTCAATCAATGGTGCTAAGATAAGTGGCTAGCCCTATGCAGAAGATCAAAACTAGACCCCTTTCTTACACCACATAAAAAAAACTCAAGATGGATTGAAGACTTAAACGTAAAAGCTAAAACTATAACAACACTGGAAGGTAACTTAGGAAATACCATCTGGACATAGGACTTGTCAAGGATTTCGTGATGAAGACCCCAAAAGCAATTGCAATAAAACCAAAATTGATAATTGTAACCTAATTAAACTAAACAGCTTCTGCACAGCAAATGAAACTGTCAACAAAGTAAACAGACTATAGAATGTGAGAAAATATTTGCAAACTAGGCATCTGATAAAAGTCCAATATCCAGCATCTATAAGGAATTAAAATTTATAAGCAAAAAATAAACAACCCCATTAAAAAGTGGACAAAGGACATGAACAGACAATTTTCAAAAGAAGACATGCAGCCCACAAGCATATGAAAAAAATGCTCAATATCACTAATCATTAGAGAAATGCAAATCAAAACCACAATGAGATACCATCTCACACAAGTCAGCATGGCTATTGTTAAAAAGCCAAAAACTAACAGATGCTGGTGAGGTTGTAGATAAAAGGAAATGCTTATACACTGCTGTGGGAATGTAAATTGTGGAAACAAATTTGGTGATTTCTCAAAGAACTTAAAACAGAACTACCATTTGACCCAGCAGTCCCATTACTGGAAGAAAATGTTCTACCATAAAGACACTTGCACACATATGTTCACTGCAGCATTATTCACAATAGTAAATGCATGGAATCAACCTAAATGCACATCAACAGTAGACTGGGTTAAAAAAATGTAGTATATATACACCACAGAATACTATACAGCCATAAAAAATAATGACATCATGTTCTTTGCAGCAACATGGATGAACCTGGAGGCCATTATCCTAAACAAACTAACACAGTAACAGAAAACCAAATACTACATGTTGTCACTTACAAGTGAAAACTAAACCCTGAGCATCCATGGACACAAAGAAGGGAAGAACAGACACCACGGGTTGCATGAGGGTGGAAGGTGGGAGGAAATGAGGCTTGAAAAACATACATATTAGGTACTATGCTGATTACGTGAGTGATGAAGTAATGTGTACACCAAATTCCTGTGACATGCAATTTAGCTATATAACAAACCTGCACATATACCCCTGAACCTAAAATAAAAATGGAAAATGGATAGATAAATAAATAAATAAATAGAATGTGTCTCCTTTAGGCAGCATATGTTTGGATCTGGATTTTCCTTCCAGTCTGACAATTTCTGCCTTTTGATTGGATTGTTAATACATTCACTTTAATGTTATTACCGGTATGATTTAATTTTTGTTTTTTGTTTACTATACATCTCATATTCTTTCTTTGTTCCTCCTTTACTGCCATCTTTTGTATTAACTGGATATTTTCTAGTGTACCATTTAATTTCTTTAATGATTTTAAAATATATTTTTTTAAAAAGTTGGTGGTCATTCCAAGAGTACCAAAACATCTTAACTGATCAGAATCTACTTCTGATTTACACTAACTTAATTATAGGAAAATGCCATTTACTCTTATCAAAATTTATTTCCTTCCCTCATTTCTGCTACGATTTTTGTACATTTTAAGTCTGTATGTGTAACTTATCTGAAAATTTATTGTTATAATTTTTACTAGAATTTTATATATTTTGAGAGAAGAAAGGAAGACAATTACATATTTATGGAATTTATTACATTAATTTGCATTTTATTTGCAACTTGTAGTTCCCTTAATTTTTCCTTGTGGATTCTAGTTGCCACCTGGTGTCATTTTCATGCTGTGACAAAGTTTTGTTTTCAACCATGTCTTTTTTGCTGTGGTTGCCAAGTGCATTACGTTTTTTTATGTTATAAGTCCAATAATAGTTATATACATACAGTCTTATAAAATTTATTTTTAAATCAATTGATTCATAAAGAAATATGCAATATACTGTCTTTTACAATTATTTTATAATTGCCTTTACCAACACTCATTTACATTTCATACAAATCTTACACACTTGCCTGAATTTAGTTTTATATAATTTTTGGTGAGACGGAGTCTCGCCTTCACCGCCTGGCTGGAGGCAGTGGCCGGATCTCAGCTCACCTGCAAGTTCACCCGGTTTACAAGGCTACACCCATTCTCCTGCCTCTCAGCCGCCTCCCAAGTAACTGGACTACAGGCGCTCGCTTATCTCAAGCCTCGCTATTTTTGTATTTTTAGTAGAGACGGTTTCACCGTGTTCGCCAGGATGGTCTCGATCTTCTGACCTCGTGATCCACCCGTCTCGGCCTCCCAAAGTGCTGGGATTACAGGCTTGAGCCACCGCGCCCGGCCTAATATTTTAAATAATTTTGCACATGAAACAAAGTCACGACTGGCCTATCACATGAGGTTAGGTGTGAATTTTTTTTATATGTGGCATTATGTTGGTGCTCAAAAAGTTTCAGATTTTGGAGCATTTTGGATTTCAGTGTTTTGAATTGGAAATGCTCAACCGGTATCAGCCACCTCTTAACTGCTCACCATCAATATCTTCATTGTTTTCCACAACACCTTTTGACACGGACTTCCTCATACTCTGTTCCAAGAATAGGTAGTTCTTTAAGCACACTTGTGGCGTTGTTTGTTCTTATAATCTGTTGTTTCCCTTAGGCACAAACACTGTGCCACTTCGCTGGAACTCTGGCCAAGAAGAGACCCACTTCTCCCAGAGTAAAACCCCTGCTCTATGAACAGAGCTCTGGGTGGGAACAGCAGACCCTGGTTGTTGTTGTTGTTGTTGTTGTTGTTGTTTAGATGGAGTCTTGTTCTGTCACCCAGCCTGGAGTGCAGTGGCGCTATCTCCGCTCACCACAACCTCCACCTCCTGGGTTCAAGAGATTCTTCTGCCTCAACTTCCCCTGAGTAGCTGGGACTACAGGCGCGAGCTACCACACCCAGCTAATTTTTGTATTTTTAGTAGAGACAGGATTTCACCACGTTGGCCAGGCTGTTCTTGAAATCCTGACCCCAGGTGATCCACCCTCCTCGTCCTCCCAAAGTGCTGGGATTACAGATGTGAGCCACCATGACCTGCCAACCCTGGTCTTCTTAATTTGCTCCTACTAGTACAGAATCTTTACAAGTGAGTTTAATTTATTTAATTTTAATTTTATTTTTATAAAAATACTTTTGTAGCATTCATCGACTTTTCAAAATTTTCAACTTTTATTTTAGGTTGGGTGGTACATACGCAGGTTTGTTACATGGGTATATTGTGTGTCACTGAGGTTTGAGGTACAAATGATCCCGTCACCCAGGTAGTGAGCCTTTGCCTCTCCCTTTTGCCCTTCTCTAGTGGTCTCCAGTGTTTATTGTTCCCGTCTTTATGTCCCTAAGTACCCTATGTTTTAGCTCCCACTTATAAGTAAGAACATACAGTATTGATTTTCTGTTTCTGCATTAATTTGCTTAGAATAATTGCCTCCAGCTACATTCATGACTCCACAAAGGACTTAATCTTGTTCTTTTTTATGGCTGCACAGTGTTCCATGGTGTATATGTAGCACTTTAAAAAAAAAAAAAATCTAATCCATCACTGATGGGCACCTTTGCTGTTTCCATACCTTTGCTATTGTGAATAGTGCTGCAATTAACATGTGAGTGCCTGTGTATTTATAGTAGAACAATTTATTTTCTCTTGGGTATACACCCAGCAATAGGATTCCTGGGTCAAATGCTAGTTCTGTTTTATGTTCTTCAAAAAATCTTCAAATTACTTTCCACAATGGCTAAACTAATTTACATTGCCACCAACCACATATAAGTATTCCTTTTTCTCTCTATCCTTGTCAGCATGTCATTTTTTCACTCTTTGATAATAGCCATTGTGATGGTGTGAGATAGTGTCTCATTGTGGTTTTGATTTGCATTTCACTATTGATTAGTGATGCCGAGCATTTTTTTTCACATGCTTATTGGCTGCATTTATATCTTCTTTTGAGAAGTGTCTGTTCATGTCCTTTGCCCATGTTTTAATGGAGTTCTTTTTCGTTTATTGAATTGTTTAATTTCCTTATAGATGGTGGATATTGGACCTTTGTCTATGCATAGCTTGTGGATATTTGTGAATATTTTCTCTCATTTACAAGTGAGTTTTGACAGAAGCATTTAGGGCCTTGTATTCTCAGCCTATGCTCCTTCTAGTAGAGCTTCTCCTCTGTTAGTGGGAGTTGAGTGGAGGAAGGGAGATAGATTCTTTCAGCCATGTCTGTCTGGAATATTGCTTCTGAAATATGGAATAGAAGATAGGGATGAAAAATGCTAGTGGTCTGCCCCTCCCAGCATGAAACCATATCGCTACATGGGAAGCAAGGTGGAGAGAGACTCCTACCTTCTTGGCTGCACATGCTCAGAGTAAAACTGCTAACACACTGAGCTGGAGGACGGAGTTATAAGTGGGTCATGGCTCAAATGCCACAGATTCTCACTGACCATATTAAGATTTAGTCAATCTTTTTGGATATATGTTTCTTCATTTGCTATGTGAAGCAGATTTCTCCTTGGCAAATTTACAGAAACTTAAAATGTTTGTTTTGAAATAATCTTTAGAAGGTAAATTTTTTGTTCTTGGGAAATTATGTGTCATATTCTCACACCATCATTTTTGAAATGAATTTTACTACAGTTTTTAGATAAATTTGTTTTGTCTGGTTAGAAAACTGTTTCTGTAGTTTTGACTCAGAACTTTAAAAAAAATCAGTAATGAATGTGATTTGAGGATCAATGTTATATTAGTTTTATAAATAGGGGTCCAGTTTCAATTTTCTGCATATGGCTAGCCAGTTTTCCCAACACCATTTATTAAATAGGGAATCCTTTCCCCATTTCTTGTTTTTGTCCAGTTTGTCAAAGATCAGATGGTTGTAGATGTGTGGCATTATTTCTTAGGCCTCTGTTCTGTTCCATTTGTCTATATATCTGTTTTGGTACCAGTACCAGCTATTTTGTTTACTGTAGCCTTGTAGTACAGTTTGAAGTCAGGTAGTATGATGCTTCCAGCTTTGTTCTTTTTGCTTAGGATTGTCTTGGCTATACGGGCTCTTTTTTGGTTCCATATGAAATGTAAGTAGTTTTTTCTAATTTTGTGAAGAAATTCAATGGTAGCTTGATGGGGATAGCATTGAATCTATAAATTACTTTGAGCAGTATGACCATTTACACAATATTGATTCTTCCTATCCATGAGCATGGAGTGTTTTTCCATTTGTTTGTGTCCTCTCTTATTTCCTTGAGCAGTGGTTTTTAGTTCTCCTTGAAGAGGTCCTTCATGTCCCTTGTTAGCTGTATTCCTATTTATTTTATTCTCTTTGTGGCAATTGTGAATTGGAGATCATTCATAATTTGGCTTTCTACTTGTCTATTGGTATATAGGAATGATTGTGATTTTTGCACATTGATTTTGTAGATGAACTCATGAAAATGAGAAAGAATCCATGGAAAAATGCTGAAAACCCAAAAGGCCAGAGTATCTTTTCTCCTCCAAATGATCACAACAACTTTTCAGCAAGCGCACAAAACTGGATGGAGGATGAGATAGATGAATCGACAGAAGTAGGCTTCAGAAGATGGATAATAACAAACTTCACTGAGGTGAAGGAGCATGTTCTAACCCACTGCAAAGAAGCTAAGAAACTTGATACAGTTTAGAGGAGCAGCTAACTAGAATAATCAATTTAGAGAGGAGCATAAATGACCTGATGGAGCTGAAAACACAGTGCAAGAACTTTGTGAAGCATACACAAGTATTAATAGCTGAATCAATCAAGGGAAAGAAAGAATATAAAAAATGGAAGACTATCTTGCTGAAATAAGACAATTGGGACAAGATTAGAGAAAAAAGAATGAAAAGGAATGGACAAAACCTCTGAGAAACATGGTACTATGTAAAAAGAATGAACCTATGACAGATTGGAGTACCTGAAAGAGATGGGGAGAATGGAACCAAGTTGGAAAACACACTTCAAGATATTATCCAGGAGAACTTCCCCAACCTAGCAAGACAGGTCAACATTCAAATTCAGGAAATACAGAGAACTGGACCCTTTCCTTACACCTTATACAAAAAATAATTCAAGATGCACTACAGACTTAAATGTAAGACCAAAAACCATGAAAACCCTAGAAGAAATCCTAGGCGATACCATTCAGGACATAGGCATTGGCAATGACTTCATGACTAAAACACCAAGAGCAATGGCAACAAAAGCCAAAATTGACAAATGGGATCTAACTATCCCATAATCAGAGTGAACAGGCAACTTACAGAATGGGAGAATATTTTTGCAATCTATCCATCTGATAAAGGGCTAATATCCAGAATCTACAAAAAACTTAAACAAATTTACAAGAAAAAACAAAAAACTCCATCAAAAAGTGGGTGAAGGATATGAGGAGACACTTCTCAAAAGAAGACATTTATGTGGCCAACAAAATGTCTTTTTTGTGTGTGAAAAACTCATCATCACTGGTCATTAGAGAAATGCAAATCAAAACCATAATGAGATACCATCTCACGCCAGTTAGAATGGCTATTATTAAAAGTCAGGAAACAACAGATGCTGGAGAGGATGTGGAGAAAAAAGAATGCTTTCAGACTGTTGGTGAGAGTGTAAAATAGTTCAACCATTCTGGAAGACTGTGTGGCGATTCCTCAAGGATCTAGATCCAGGAATACCATTTGACCCAACAAGCCCATTACTGGGTAAATACCCCAAAAATTATAAATCATTCTACTATAAAGACACACCCACTCGTATGTTTATTGCAGTACTATTCACAATAGCAAAGAAATAAATGAAATTGAAAACAGGAATTCAATGGAGAAAAATCAATGAAACCAAAAATAGTTTTTTAAAAAGATCAATAAAATTGATAGTCCTCTACCCATCCCAACTAAGAAAAAAAAAGGAGAGAATACAAATAACTAGTAGCTGAAATGAAAGATAGGGTATCACTACAGGTTCTATAGTGATTAACAAAATAATAAAGTAATAATATGGATAACTCTATAGCCTACAAATTTTATGACATAAATAATATAGACTAATTTGTTGAAACACACAACCTGCCAAAACTCACACTAGGAGAAACAGACAATCCAAATAGGCTTATAGCTATTAAATAAATTGAACTTAATTAATACTTAATTAATACTGAATAATTTTCCAAAACAAAAAGCACCAGGTCAGATGGGATCACCAGTGAATTCTACCAATGATTTTAGAAGGAATTGTACTAATTCTTTATAATTTCTTTCAAGAGATAGAAGTAGAGGAAATATCTCCTAACTTAATCTATAGGCCAGCATTATACTAATATACAAACCAGGCAAAAATATTGTTAGAAAACTACAGACCAATTTCTCTCATGAACATAATGCAAAAATTCTTAATAAAATATTAGCACATTGAATCCAACGATGTATAAAAAGAATCATATACAACTAAGTGGGATTTATCCCAAGTAAGCAAGGCTGATTAACATTCAAAAATCAATTAATATAATCTACCACACCAAAGGGATAAAGAAGAAAATCACATGATCCTATTAGTAGATGCAGCAAAATCATTTGGCAAAATCCAACACCTATTAATGATAAAACTCTCAGTAAACAAAGAACAGGGGGACCTTTCTCAACTTAATACAAAATATCTACAAAATACCTACAACTAACATCATACTTAATAGTGAGAAACTTGAAGATTTTTCACTAAGATCATGAACAAGGCAAGGACGTCTCACCACTGCTTTTCAACATCATATTAGAAGTCCTAGTTAATCATCCTAGTCAATAAAACAAGAAAAAAAAACTTGTAATCAAATGTGGTCCAAAAATATTATATATTGAGGGAGAGCGAGCACACATTCATACAATTTTTATTACAGTATCTTGTTACATTCGTTCTTTTATTACTAGTTATTGTTAACCTCTTACTGTGCCTAACTGATAAGTTAAACTTTATCATAGTTATGTACATATAGATAAACCACATTACTTGTAGAGTTAGGTATATCCAGGCTTTCAGGCATCCACTACTGTAATGGGACATCTCTGTACTTTTCATCCAATTTTGCTTTGAACCTAGAGCTGCTCTGAAAAACGAAAATCAATTTTAAAAATAAGTCATGTGACCCACTTTTGAAAATGTTTCCAATTGCTGAAATAAATATACCTTTTCCACTTACTGACTTCAAGGTGCTTTTGTTATTTTTGTTGTTTAAATCATTTATGTCTTATTTTGTCTACTTGTGGGTATAATAAAAACTCTCACTGTAACTATGAACTTGTCAATTTCGCCTTGCAATTCTAATAATTTTTCTTTAAGTAGAAATCTATTTTGAATGATAACATTGTGATTTATTTTTTCTTTTAAAAATAGTGGAATGCCACTCTTCACAGTAATAATTATTTCATTTTAAGCTTATTTTGTCTGATATTAACACTGCTGTATCAAACTCATCTAATATCTGTGTAACATATTTTTCATCACTATATTTGCAAATTTTCTGTGCAGTTTTGTTTTAGTTGTAATTGTGTATGTACATGTATTCAGGTGTGTGTGTTTTGTAAACATCATGCAGCGGATTTAAAAAAATCCATCTGCTAATCTCTTATAGTATGCCAGGTTAATTTACTTGAATTGTCTATATATTTGGACTTCATTGTACCAACTTATATAAACTTCATTATATCAACATCATTATGAATGTATTATATTAACTTCATTATATCATTTAATATATCAATTTGTATCTGTTTATCAATCATTTGCTGCTTCTCTTCCCTTCTTTCCTGCTGTATTAGTTTGCTAGGGTTACCATAACAAAATAACACAGGCTGTGTAGCTTAAACAACCCAAATTTATTTTCTCACAGTTATGGAGGGTAGAAGTACAAAAGTAAGATGTTTGCAGGTTTGATTTCCTCTGAGGCATATCTCTGTGGTTTACAGATGGCCACCTTCTCCCTGTGTCCTCACATGATCTTTCCTCTGTGTGTGTGCATTTCTGATATCTCTCTTGCGTGTCCAAGTTTCCTCTTTTTATAAGGGCACCAGTCACATTGAATTAGGACCCCGCTCCCATGATCTCATTTTAACTGAATTAGGGCCCCACCCACATGACTTTATTTTAACTTAATCGGCTTTTTAAAGGCTCTATCTGCAAATACAGTCACACTCTGAGGTACTGTGGCTTAGGTCTTCCGCATATGAATCTGGGAATCAAAATTTAGCTGATAACACCTGACTTATGTTTGGTGGACAGTGTTACACTCAGTTATTTTTTCTGTGTTTAGAAGATACTGATTGTATTTTTGTTCTTAAATTTAACGGGCACACAAAATTATAAACTTTTCTAACAAGTTAAACAATGCAAATTATCTCTTATTTATTCCTTCCTTCAAGACTTAATTTTCATTTTGCTGTTTTGTTCTTTTAAGAAAAAGCTTGTGGTAGATACATTCCTTTATCCTATTTCAGAAAAATGTATTTATGTACCTTTAACCTCCAAAGACAGATAACCAGGGTAGCAGTTCTTAATTTAAGAACTCTATTTTCTTACATCCTTAAAAATATTATTGTGTTGTCTTCCGGCATCTATTGATACTGGTGCAATTTGTTTTCCTCCTAACATAATATATTTTTTTCTATCTGATGGCTTTTAGGACTTCTCTTTTTGTCTTTTTGTTTCTATGTTTTTACTACAATATGTTTTAAAGTAGTTATTTTTATTTATCTTGCTTATAGTTCAAGTATATTTGCAGTCATATAATTCATTATTTTATCTATTTCCTGCACCTGGAAAATTTTCAGAGTCTGTAAATTATAATGTTGTTTTATACAATTCACTACATTATACTTTCAAAAACATCTAATAGGCACCTATTGCAGCTCTCCATTTATTCTCCATATCACTTAACTTTTCTATTAAACGTGTGTTTATGTATTTTTACATTTTCTCTCTGAACTAAGTTCTATGCTTTTGCTGAAGTACTATCTAATGCTTTCACTGTGTCCAGTCTAATAATTATATATAGTATTGAGTCATTTCAATTACAATCTTTTATTTCTGTGATTTTGAATTTTATATCTGACTTTTTATTTTTTCCTCATTTCTTTTCTTCTTTTTCTGATATTTTCTTTCACAAATTTTATTTTTATATTTATTTATTTATTTATTTACTTGTTTATTTATTTATTATACTTGAAGTTCTAGGGTACATGTGCACAACGTGCTGGTTTGTTACATATGTATACATGTGCCCTGTTGGTTTGCTGCACCCATTAAGTCGTCATTTACATTAGGTATTTCTCCTAATGCTATCCCTCCTCCCTTCCCCACCCCCTCACCCCATGACAGGTCCCATTGTGTGATGTTCCCCACGCTGCGTCCAAGTGTTCTCATTTTTCAATTCCCACCTATGAGTGAGAACATGTGGTATTTGGTTTTCTGTCCTTGCAATAGTTTGCTCAGAATGATGGTTTCCAGCTTCATCCATGTCGCTACAAAGGACATAAACTCATCCTTTTTTATGGCTGCATAGTATTCCATGGTGTATATGTGCCACATTTTCTTAATCCAGTCTATCATTGATGGACATCTTGTGGTTTATTTTCTTGTTATGTATTTGGAAAGCTTAAATGTAGTTAAATCATCTTTTTATGTGATACTATTTTAGTTTTTTGTAAAATGAATTTATATTGTTTGTCAACTGTCTTCCCAATCAAAGGATTTCTTTGTGTGTTTTGGAGTTTAAAAACGAAGGAAAATTTCCATTGTACTCTTTCTCTTTCTCTCCCTGTCTTTTTCTCCCTTTCTAGAGTTAGGTGGCTGCCCCCATATCACATAGCATCCTGCTTTATATCATTAGTTTAGCATCCTTAGTCATTAGTGATACCAGGGATATCAAATCACCAAGGTCAGAGATGAGTGGTCTTGGTTCTTGTCTTGTCCTGACAACATCTGTATTCTCAAAGTCCTCCTACATCTTCTAGTTTCATATCTTCCAATCAGTCTTGATTCCTAAGTGGCTTACTGGAGCTTCTATAGGAAAGCTATATCAAAACCTAATTTCAAGTATATTTTAGACCCTGTTCCCTTCCAGCTGCTACTGGCTGCTGCTAGCCCAGGCCTCAGCCTGACCCACAGTTTGGTGCTTTGGCTGTGATTTTAATCCATTTCTGCAATAGTCTGAATGTTGGTGTTCTCTTCAAATTCAAACCTTGAAACTTAATGCTCAATATGATGATACTAATATCAATATGATGAAACTTTTGGGAAGTTACTAAGTTATGAGGGCTCTGCCCTCATGAATGAGATTAGTTCTGTAAAAGAGACTTGAGAAAGCCTGTTTGTCTCTTTCACCGTGTGAAGACACATTGAAGCCATCATCTATGAGGAAGGAGTCCTCACCAGACACTGAATCTGCTGGCACCTTGGTCTTGGATTTTTCAGCATCCAGACTGTGTGATCAAAAAAATTATGTTTGTAATTTACACAGTCTAAGGTATTTTTTATGGCAACCAAAATTATGGATGATTGTCTTGGTTTGTATTCCTTCTTTAACCTTCTAGAAGAGGGTCTTAGTTTTTATATTTTCTATTATTTCTATGTGTCCAATGAGCTGGATAAGATTCAGAACTTACCCCTGTGGTCTTGACTGGAAGCCTTTCTTGATCTTCTTAAGAAAACTGCTTGTATTTGACCTTCAGCTACTAAACTAGGAAAATAAGTCCTTATTTTTTAAGATACTTTGAAGGCTTATTTTGCTTACTGATGTAAATGTATGTATAGTTGCTATGAATCTATACAAAAATTGGAATTAGGACATGTTGATTTTTATTTTATATGTATAGCAAAACATTATTAAATTAAATTGATAGTATGCTATCTGCAAGCATGGTACCAGGAAGTTTTATTACTGAGTGGGGTCATTCCACTGAATATAGGTCTTGGGAAAATTTAGACGTAAATATGGTTGCTTGGAGAGAGATATAGAAACTTCTCTGTATTAATTTTTATGGCTAATGTTCCATTAGAATGAGAATGCTATATTATATGACTTTCTATTTGGATTGGTAAAGAGGACCAAATCAAGGAAGAACATTTGAATTTACATATTCATTACTGGGAACATACAGGGAAATTCCTATATCTGTGTGCCTAAATTTTCTTTAGACCAATGTATACTAAATTTAATCTAAATGATTAAAAATATGAAATTTATCAGTAGGATTCACTATAATTAAAGAACTCGAACTAATACCTAACCTCACCAAGTATTTTATAGTACAAATTATTTTGAAGATAGTAGTAGATTATTTTCCACTTTACTTTCTGTTACCCCTTCTTCCAATGGCCAGCATGTTGAAATTTACATAAATGAAGTCCACTTTTGAATAAATTGGTAATAGTTGTATTTTATTGAACAGTTACTATGTGGAAGACTCCATTTAATTCCTTAAGTGTATTTTCTTACTAATACCTCACATCCATGTTAAGGAACAGATGTTATGATTATTCCTGTGTAACTGATGAGGAAACTGGGTAACAGGAAAGTTAAGTTGCTTGAGTATGCAGAACTAATAATTAAGGTTGGGCTGGGGGTGCAGTGCAAGTGCATCTGACTCTAGCACCTACCTTCTGAAACACTGACCTCCAATCTCACACACTGAGGTTTTCCTAGTAGGAAAAGGTACATGAATTTTTCAAGACATGTGTTTTTGAACTTTTTTTTGAATAAACAAAAGATGATTAAGGGCGTAGCATAGAATTGTCATTGCATATTTAAGATTAAATAGGTATAAAAACTTTAAAGACTGTGTCCTTTGAGACAAAGGCTAGACAGATGTGAGAATAACAAGAAGAATTTACCAAATGGAACTTTAAAAAGCCAAAGTATGAAAAGAGCAATAATAAACAATTGGTAAACGGAGAGATTTGGGGCATGTCATGCTAATAAGGAAAGATTTCTTGATGGAAGTAGGAGTTCGAGATGAAAGGGAGAGAATTACAATGTGTAGAATGCAATGGAAGAGGCTATTACATGTGTAAGTGGAACTCTAGGGAATGTTCGGAAGGAGTTCTGCCAAGCCCTTAGAGACCAACAAACTGGGCCATGATCGGAGAAAACGGCACACCCTAAATTGTTTCAGGGAAGACGTAAATGTGATATTAGAACGAGGGCCAAAGGAAGTGGCTTACACAGCCCATTTTGGGGAGCTATATGCCTGAAAGCCATTGAAAAGAGTTTCAGAATGGAGATGATGTGGTAAGAATGATGAACATGGGGTAATTATGTTGGTGGCACTTTGGGGAACCTTACTGAGAGATGAAGCTATTTAGTGGACCTCTAAGGGAGTGGAAAATGTGAAAAACATTTTATACAAAGAAATGTATTGCCTTTCTGTAAATGATATATATATATATATATATATATTTTTTTTTTTTTTAAAAAGAAGGTGGTCCAGAGACTCAAGAGAATATTTGCCACTGGCACAGTTGGAGAAGTAAGGCAGTGTAAAATAAAACGCTGAACTGAGTTGTCAAAGTAGACTTCTGGAGTCATGGACTACATCTAGATGGAAATTTTACATATACAATAGCAGATTCTAGAGTGCCCTAATGGTCTTAGGTACAGGTTAAGAGAGAGCTAGATGCAACCTGCATGACAATGGAAACGGGTCAGTTACAGTGATCCAGGGAGGACAGAGGGAGAAGAAAACTAACTACTAGATATCCACAAGAGAACTGTCAGTGAGAGAAGGGATTGAGGAAAATTAGAAAAGGGTATTTCCTCCGAATTTTACCTCCTTTTGTCATTAGGTTATATGTCAAATTGTTAGGTTTGCATTAAAATAAATCTTTTAATTTCAGCAGATATCCACCAGAAGCTATGATAAAATATATATATTTTTTTCTGATTTTATACTACCTGAAAAAATAAATTATAAACTTTTCAATTTAGCACATATTTTTAAGAGATAACAGATGAAGCACCTCAACAAAAGTTGAAATTAAAAGTTTTAATCTAGTATTTTATTTCTTAAGGTGTAATTGAGTTAGGTTTTAAACGACTGTTAAAATATATTAAAATAATGAGGAAATGATTTTGCGAAGATTGAATAAGGGCTAATACCTTCATTATGTTTCGATGCATTGATACATTAGGGAAATGAGGATACTTGTTTCTTTTCAGTTCCTCCTCCATCCTCTGCTGACGAAAGTGTTTGTATGTTAAGAAGAAGCACCATAGCTAGGGATAATTAGTTTGGTCTTTGGGATCAGTTCCCGGATAATAGCACTGTACCCCAGAGACCTGAGAAAAGAACAGTACCTATGAAACTCTGAGTTCTAATTGAAGCCCCATCATTCACTCACATTCTGATTCCTTGAGCAAATTACTTAACCCATCTCTGGGTCTCTGCGTAGCACATGAGAAATGATGTCTGCTTTAAACAATGTGATAAGTATTAGCAATTTAACGATGGCATAATGCCTTGAAAATACAAAGCTAGACTATATAAATTAAGGTTAAGTAAGAATGTAGAAAACAAAGAAAGAAGCAAGCTTAGGAGTACCTGAAGAATAATTCCCAGAAAATCCCCTCAAGAGGCCAGGGCTCCCTGCAGGGCCTTGTTTTGCACAGCAGCTAAGTCAATAGACCACCCTTCCTAGGTAAAAGAGGCGGAGGGACCCTGTGAACTTCTCACTGGATAAGCACACATTAATTTGGTACAGGTGTTTCTTTTATATGCTGAGGGAGAACATTCACAGTGTCCTGTAGCCTTCCTACTCCTGAGGTGGTCTGCACTGGGGAAACACTAGCTGGTCATCTAAACCCTGTCAGCACACCAGATGGATGAAAGTGGTTAAAACCCTGTGTGCTGACTTATTTTTGTGTCCTGAATACAGGGAGAAAATGTAAAATACTCAAGAAAAATTTCAGAAGGCTAGGAAGCTATACAGGTCGATGTCTCTTTACTCAAAAACATCCAGGAGCCACGGTTTTCGGAATTTTGGTTTCTTTTGGAAGTAGGAGGTGTGCGTATGTATATATACACCTACATATGTATCTACACACACACACACACACACAGTATATTACGTAACCTAACAAGGTGATATTGAAGAATCACCTTGTAATCCAACACATCGTTATTTCTGCTATAATACATAAGCAGCACATATAAACATTATAAATAACCTCACGTCAATTCAGGTCAAATTTTGTTGGTAAATGAGCAATTAAAATATATTTTTAGCATTAAGAATTTGGCTGTCGAATGTAAAAATTGTAGAAAGGAGATAGTCACATTGTTGAAAACAAGTAATCTGTGGTTGAAACTAGAAATTTAACCTTATAAGGCACAGTGCCTTATGGCCTGGACTATATAATTTGGGAGGTAGAAATTGTCTACTTAGGTGAAGATTATAATTATGATTTAAGGACCACAATTCCTTTAGCTCACTGTAAAATAGTTTTTGTGATTTGTTTTAACCTGAAATCCATGGGCCCATGGGTAGGCTCCAGGGGGAACATGATCCCAATTAACTCCTGAAATAGTGTGCACATTTCTATACAAATGTGAATTTTTCCAAGGAAGATGGGTTCGCGGCCTCCCCCAACAAATGTCCAAGCACTCTTAGAATTCACAAACTTGTGTTTTATGTCATTAAAACAGAGGTTAATGACAATAGTCTGAAAGGTCGTTTGACATTAATATTTTAGTAACATTGCATGCTCTTTCCCATAGCTAAGAAGCCACACAGAGCCCAATCCCTCCCTTCTGCACTCCTTTTGCCTCTCATTCCCATTCCCCAGTTCATTGGCTTCATCCCCACTGGCCTTCTTTATGTTTCTTATGCTCAGCCAACTCATCCCTGCCTCAAAGTTTTGCTGCTAGTTGTTTGTTCTATCTGGTGTATCTTCCCATAGCTAGATGATTTTTGTCATTTAAATCTCAACTCAAATGCACCTCTTCCTAGGAGCCTTCTCTGACTATTAATCTAAAATCACTTTCTATTTCCTCTCTATTGCATCATTCTGCTATATTGCCTTCATAATACTCACAGTCACAGGTCGCATTAGCTAGACATGGCTATCCACTAGATATTCGCTAGAAACTATGAAAAAATATACATTTTTTTCTGATTTTATACCACCTGAAAAAATGAATAATAAACTTTTCAATTTAGTACATATATCTAAGAGATAACAGATGAAGCACCTCAACAAAAGTTGAAATTAAAAGTTTTAATCTAATACTTTATTTCTTAAGGTGTAATTGAGTTAGGTTTTAAACGACTGTTAAAATATATTAAAATAATGAGGAAATGATTTTACGAGGGTTAAATAAGCACTTACCTTCTAACTGACATAATCTTGTGTATTTATATATTTACTTATTTTCTTATCCCCCAACCTAGAATATAACTTCATTGTTTCCTCTATGTCCAGAATAGTGATTGGCATATAGCAGGCCATCAGTGAATATTTGTTGAATGATTAAATAAAGGAATTCATTAAATTCATTGCAGTAATAATGCAGCCTATTGTGGAGAATTGGAATTGGTAAGTAATGGTCAGTTTAAAGCAACTGTGTAAACCAGTGAAGTTACTTCTCTTTTGGCTTGTTTTCCTCATTAGTGCTGTTTACCCTCAGTGTAAATTTATTGTGAAAGTTAAATGAGTGCATTTAAGACACATGGCATACAGTTGGCATAAATGTGGTCTAATGCATTTGTTAAATATTATTGTTGTTATTATTGCCCTTTTGGAAAAATATTACAAATTTACTTAAATGAAACAAAAGACATAACCAAGAAATGAAAATAGAAAATATCCTCTCAAATTTGTGATCTAAGATTTCAGATAAAATTATTTAAAGATATATATATATACACACATATATATACATGCATATCATGTATATGTGACAGTCATGTTAATTTAAATTTCATTTCCTGAATAGGTACTGAAACAGATACTTTTTAACTTCTGAATAGGTATTTGGATATGAAAACAGAACATAAAGGTGTTTTAGTAACTTAAACACGATTTTGGATTTCAATGTTTGAGAGTTAATAAAAGTTTGAAACTAACTACATGCTCTAATTTTTTATTTTATACTGACACAATACATAAACAGAATACCAAGCAGTCATCATCATATCTAAAACTCTCCAGAATTCAACACTCTCTGCATTAATAATTCTCCAGAAAATTGGGATAGCTTGAATATTCATTTGTCTTTACAAAAGGAACACTCAGAATATATTGGCTAACTAGGTAAATGGAGACTGTGATTTGGGGGATGCGTTTCCAGAAACTAATTTTTTTTTAGAGAACTTTGTTAATACCCTGTATCAGTAGAGTTAACAGATTTTTCTATTTAATTCTAGCTAAAAAAATTATTTCCAATTCATTGAAGTACTTTATTATTAACATTTTTGTTAATTAGTTTTCTCTCTCATTTTGCTGAAAAATGTAACACGTCAACTTCCTAAAACCACTGGATATATCCTAATTCCATTTATTAAATATCACACCCTAAATACTTATTTTCTTCTGTTTTCTTTCAAGAATGCATACATCAGCCTTGTTTTCATCAACTGAAGGAATTATTGCATAGCTTTATAATATTTGAGAACTGAAAGAGTCCTTAGAGATCATTTAAAAATGAGGAAACTGCAGTCCAGAAAGGAAAATGTGTCCAAGATCATCCAGTGAATTAACAGAAGATCAGGGGCTTGAACTAATTTCTGATTTCCTTCCTTCATATCTCTGACTGCTAATTCCCAAGTGGCAATCACCCACTAACGGGCTCAGCATACGCTGTGGGCCAAGTCACTTCTTAGTTTAAAAAGTCATGATTGCAAAAACCATTGTCAGCTTTTTTTAATGGAGAGGGATTGCCCTAGAAAAGGAAGAGAACCATGAAGGGAAAAATTATTTCATTTGCAGATAAATTTTCCAGGGTCACTCCCTTCCACCTTTGTTCTCGCGATAATTATTTGCTGTTTTTTTTGGTAATTTTTGAGTTATGGGTTAGATCAATGCTAGTGATTACGTTTCCTTTCCTTAATGTTATTTCTTCTCCTTCTTCCCTCTATGAGACGTTTTGTCATCTTTGGATAGAATCTAGCAAAGCAATTAAAAGGCTTAGCAACTACATCCAGTTAAGCAGATTTCCTTTATATAAAATTAAAATTTAAAAATATAGTCAATTATTAGGATAAGAAGTGCAAATAAAATGGCAAAATCTTTTCTCCTAAAATAGCCAGAAAATTAAACTAAGAAGCGTTGTGCAGAAAATCAGTCAATTGCTTCATTCATTTTACCCACCCAGACATACTCTGTTGTTTGCCTGCCTCTTTCTTTCTTTCTTTCTTTCCTTCTTTCTTTTTTCTTTCTTTCTTTCTTTCTTTCTTTTCATGCTTTTTTTGCTTTCTTTCTTTTCTTTTCTTTCTCTCTCTCTTTCCTTCCTTCCTTCCATTTATTCCCTTCTTTCCAGCTAATTCCTTCTTTTCAGCCTTTCTTTCTTTCTTTCTTTCTTTTCTTTCTTTCTTTTCTTTTCTTTCTTTCTTTTCTTTTCCTTTTTTCTTTCTTTCTTTCTTTTCTTTTTCTTTCTTTCTTTCTTTCTGGGACCTTTCAATGTTTGGGATCTTTTGGTGTGAAGATAGATGGGGCCTCTGCGGTATATAGGATTTTCATGTGTTGTTCTCAGAATTTATGCCATGTTTTTACTTTAAAACCAGGGTTAGCAATCGTTTTGCTCCTCTGAGGCGGATGGTTTGTGACATTTTCTAAAATAGTTGGTATAATTTATTGTCATTGCAGTGCAGTCAGATTTAAACCCTTGTGGACCCTGATGCCACAAAACAGTTATTCAGAGTTCAAAGGGGTAGGCCTACACATGCGATTAAGTTATCACTAATGGAACTACACTAACCCTTGCTGTGCCCTGGCTGATCCTGGTGTTCCAAAGATTATGTGATTCTCAAAAGCCTTCACATACCTATTGTGGATATTTTGTTGCATAAATCATAGCTGTCAGAGTCAAGCACATTCAATGAATTGCTTCCCACCAATAACCCCCAAATAATTTCAAAATCAAAAATCATGTTTCCTCATGAATACAAACTTTTCTTGACAAACCTCCAGTGCCAAATGTGGTTTCCATTTGCTGTTTTTGGATTTATTTGACTGTGCCAAAGTTCAGGTGTGCCAGCTCTTTGTAATAAGCCATTTGGATGAAAGCTTGGCCAGCTCAAAGGATCCTGATGTATTTTATTGCTGCCTTTTAAGATTATTGTTCAGAAATACCAAGTCTAATTTTGAAATCAATTAGCCATTCGGTCTGATGAGGTGTTGGCCCAGCTCGGGTTCACACCCGCTGTCCACAGATTATTGTTCACTTGAGTCAAGTCCTTAGTATCGCGCTGTTCCCCAGCATCTGGTAGACACATGTTTGATGTTCTCACAGAATGAACTGATGGTTTAAATAGCAAACCCTAACGTAAAAAGCTTTGTACCTTGGCTGCTGTTAGCCAGCAAAACAAACTTTTTTACAATGCTCTGTAAAAAAAAAAAAAGAGAGAGAGAGTAAAAGAAGAGGAGGAACTTCATTGCTTTCATATTTTATTTTATTTTTTAGGATCGGTGTCTAGGAAACTTAACCTTTCAAAATAAATATGAGATTGATTGGATGTAATGAGAAAGGAATTAAATTATCTACTACCTGCTAGTACCAGACACATAGTCCTATTTTCTTGGGCCCTCCCCACAACCTGGCTGGAGGTGTAATATCTTTCCCAGAAAGCTGCTTCCAGAAGGGGTCTATATCTTTCCCTCACAGTCAATCAGCACTTGTGAAGGTGCAAATTCTGCTTGGCAGGGGCAGTGCTTCTGGGAACAGTGCCAGAGGCCCCAAGCACCACCCATGCTGTTCAAAAGAAGTGGCAGATAGTAAAATATAAAGCTAAACTACCCCTTCCTCAGGTTTCCAACTCGCTGGCCACCTAACTTATTCGTATAGAAGGGAGATCTGACTTGTCCTTTCACACGACGCCACTGATACCCCAACAGAACTCATTGTGGAGGGCTCATGAGAAGTCAAATGATAACAGGGTAGATACTGGCTGGGCATTTTCCATGATTTTTCTTATCTTTT
The DNA here is from genome assembly GCF_008728515.1 of Papio anubis. Lineage (NCBI taxonomy): Eukaryota > Metazoa > Chordata > Mammalia > Primates > Cercopithecidae > Papio > Papio anubis. The sequence continues at coordinate 15,634,494 of NC_044978.1, forward strand.
ATAGATAGGAACATTTTTCTTATTATTTTCTCAACTCTGTAACAAAGCCATTTATAAATGAAAAATGAATGGATTTAACATGTTTTTATATTAATAATGATAATAAGGATTCAGTGGGCTAATGGGAGATCAAATGGCATGAAAGACTGCCCTCATAGCTCCCATTCCCTCCCACTGAGCTGTTAGTGAATCATTAAGACCAGTGTCATTGGTTGTGTACGTTCATCACGTGCATCACTCGCTTTCCCTGAAAGGAGGTTCATTTGTTTTTATATTTATTGTATGCCTGCTGTGTTTTAGACACTGGGAAAGCTACAGGGAGCAAAACAGAACTGATGTCTAACCTCATGAAGCTTATAGTCTGTGTGTAAAGAGAGATGTTAAAGAAGTAAAAAATTAATCATTGAATTTAAGCCCACAAATAAGAAAAATGAGGAAATGAAGTACTAGTTACATATTTAAATTGTTATTTACATCTTGAACGTTCAAACAAGTTTTATTAAAAGTTGTCTCATGTTCTGAATGTTTTCGATAAGAAGGGTACAAATTTTCAATGTATAAGAAGTATATCCTGCTAAATAATTTCTATTGTATTTTAACTGTGTATTTAAAAACCTATTTCCTGCCAGGTGCAATGGCTCATGCTGTAATCCCAGCACTTTGGAAGGCTAACGTGGGAGGATTGCTCGAGACCAGCCTGGGCAACATAGTGAGAGCCTGTCTCTACAAAACATACAAAAATCAGCTGGGTGTGGGGGTGCGTGCCTGTAGTCCCAGCTACCAGGGAGGCTGAGGTGTGAGGATTGCTTGAATCCAGAAGGTGGAGGCTGCAGTGAGGTGTGATCATGCTACTGCGCTCCAGTCTGGGAGACAGAGTTTTACTTGAGACCCTGTCTCAAAACAAAATAAAACAAACCATTCCTACTTACTGAGTATATATTATATATGCATCACTCAATCATACTTTATCACATTCAATATCTGCCCCCATTTTTAAAAAGTAGTTATTTACTGATAAAGACACTGAGGATCACAGTGGCTGTAAATTAGAGCTGAGATTAAATTAAGGTGATATTTAGTTCCAAGCTCCTTGCTATTTCCAACATTACTGATGGCCGCTCAACTGCCAAACTCTTAATAAGTGAAAAAAGCAGCTTTCATTATCATTGAAGTGGCCAAGTAGGTGCTCAACACAAATAAGTAGCTCTGAACCTGCAATATCAAGTCTCTTCAGGTGTTTCCAGATATAAATGATGGACACACAAGTCTCTACCATCTTTACAGTTAAGAAAAGGCATAGGTAGCAGAGTAACTAGGCTTAGCAGCCTATGGGTAAACTCTGAGAGGAGAATTTGTTTTCCTTTACCAAAAGAGAGGGAGAAGGCAGTTGAGAGAAGAGCTTCTGAATAGGAGGAGCTGTATGATTATCCTTCTGTTGTTTTGTTGTGAAAATATGTTGGTACTCTGATCACTTCGGTCATTTCCTAGGGGAGCTTTTACTCAGTTTTCAAAGAAGCATGAAAAACCATAGTGATTTAAAGGGGAGAAGGTTAATACATGGAACCATAGAGTGTGACATTTATTCCTGTCTCTGCAAATTTCTTTATCAAAGAAATAAACTTTGAGATTAATGTTATAATAATAAATCCCAGCTTTCTTAATATTTCTAAAAACAAAGATAACCAATTTGCACCAAAGTACCAAAGTAGAATTAAGGTTATAACTACCATGGTAAGTTACTGCCATTAAAAAGCACTGCTGTTCTAAGTTTCTGGCTGGATAACATACTATCATAAAGGGTGATAAAGATGAAATGGCTTATTTTTTCTTCTAACATGGAAAATAGTTCAGCTAATTTTTATTATAAATAGAATATGACAAGAAGTCCAACAAAGAGGTAGGTTTTAAGCATTCCTAAACCCTGTTAGATATAAGCTTGGTGAATCTTTAACACTCCAGAAACTAAGTCTCTATATTACCATACCTACTTAGTTTCTATATTGCCATACCTAAAAATGTAAATATCAGTAATTTCTTTACCTTTGATTTTTTTTATATCCACTAGTAGGCCCTTTGACCTCAAGTATAAGAGCATTCTTGGTAGGTTACAAACATAACTACTGGTATTAATAGTTTTCTTCAGATATTAAAAAAACACATTGGAACAGATTAATAAAGGGATACCTTTTATAATTTTTCAGCATGACTCCATATTGTCAAGGTGACTGAAATTCAGTAGTAAACAATAATGTTGCTTGTTATTTGTTATTGTTGTTAATATTATTGCTCCGGTGAAGTAGAACCATGGATATTCTGATGCACAGTGATCGTACCTTGTTTTATTTCCATATATCACATTTATCCAATTCATCCAGTCATCTGTCTTACTCTTGTCTTATCACCAACATAACAATTTTAGCCTTCATAATGGCTGGAAATTGGCAAACAGCAATGAGGGGCTACCACGTATCAAAACCTATCACAACCACCTTTGGTGTATTCTGATTACTGACTGAGAAACAGAAACAATCATGATCCAGTGTTTCATAAATAATGCATTAATACGAGCAGAGGGCAGAAATCTATTTTCACTTTTTCCTGATACATTTTTCCTCATATTTCATAGTTAGAAAAAATCAAGAACATTACAAAAAGATGTTTTTGATTTCACAGTGACACCCTAAATTTTTTTTCAGTTTGGTTTTAGTCTATTAATTGATGGTGGATGTAAACATTTTGCCATCAGCAACTGTAGTAAGGAAATGCAATTAAATATACTTTCCATGAAAATTACATTGAATATAAAATTTGAACCATTTTAATATATTATTTTCTAATTTTCAGGAAGACATTGGAGATTAAAATATATGCCCTCTTATTTTTATAAAGCAATTAAAACAAATTTTAAAATGAGCAAACCTTTATTTATTTATTTTTGAAACAGTTAAACACATTGTATATCTAGCTCTGAAAAGTATAGCTGAGTTATTGGGTGCTTTTGTAAATGAAGACAAAAAGAAGAAGGAAGATTTGAATTAAGTGTGTATAGCGTTTTATATCCTGATTTTCTTATAAATATTTTGCATGGTCACTAAATATTCTCTGAAGATGTAATTTATAATGGAATTTATAATGGTTACAGGGCATGGCATTTAATGTATATGTTGTAATTTATTCAGTTCATCTTTTATTATTGAGTTTTGTTATTTTTTCTATTATAAATAAAGCTGTGATGACTATTCTTATACATAAATCTTAGTGTGTATCTCCAAATTTGTTCCATATGATTACTCTCCAGACATGGAATTGCTAGACCAAGGTATGTAGACATTTTTAAGGATCTTGATTCATATTGGCAAAGTATCCTTTCAAAATGCTCTAATTTACATTCTTGTCTGCAGCATTTGAGAGCATGTGCTTTACCCAAATAGCTCTAGATATTACTATCATTTGCTTCTTATATTTTTAAAAGGGGAAATAAAATTTCATTTTAATTTCTTAGATTGAAAATGAAATTGAACCTTATTGGATATATTGAATGACTATTTATATATTTTTTGTACGTTGTCTGTTCCTGTCTTTATATGTAATCTTAGTGATAGGTTTGTATACTTTTGTAGGAGTTTTTTGTTAGTTAGGATTTTGTCCACTAATCTACAATGAGTGCTATAATACTTTTCTAATTGTAATTTTCTTTTAATAGTCTTTTTGTTTCAAATGTTTCATTTTTATGTTGTTAAAATATTCTGCTTTTGCCTTAATGGTCTGCCTTCACTTTGATGCCTAAGTTCTTCACCTTGAGATCAAGTCATAGTCATCTATACTTTCTTCTTGGTCTGTTATGATTTCTTTTTTCTTTCTTAAATATTAAGATTGTTCAACTATTTAATTGTAGATGGCTAAACCAGGCTGTTGCTTGTTAGAAGTAAGGGTATAACTTCGTTTTTCCCCAAAAAGTTAAATATATTATTTAATGGCTATATTCTTTTCCAAATGCCTTTATGTGCCATCCTTATTATATGCTATATTCTTATTTTTTGTAGTGTTTTCTGTTTCTTGGAACTCCAGTTGGTTTTATTTTTGTGTCAATGTCACCATTCTTTATTAACTATGGTAACTTTAGAATACATTTTTTAGATCTTATTGAAAGTCTCCTCCTACAACTCTTTTTTTTTCTAGTTGTCTTGAACTTTGACATAACACCCTAGAAAAATTTACTTAAAAATATACTTTTGACATTTTGATTCAAATCCTAGACTTTGGTGTATTTACCCATCATTCTATCTTAGACTGTACTTTCTTGAAGTTTTTAAAATTTGTATCCTTATACAGTATTTTCAAATTTTCACACTTCCTTTGCCTCATCAGGTCAGTCAGTCAGAGTAAAAGGAAGACTCAAATCAGAATCACCATGAGATAGAGACCTGAGAGAATATGCATAATATGTTTCTTCCCCCCCACCCGCCGCATAGCATTTATGACATTCAACATAGAGTTCCCAGACCCACCCTCCACCCCCAACTCGAATTAGGACAAAATTCACTTGGTCCAAGTTGTGTAGATACAGAAAAGATGTGTGTAAACAGATATATCAAAATTTCAAGTGGACAAGGGGATTTATTTTCACAGTTTTTTATATCTGTAGATCTCTTTGCAAGTTTCAGAGGCCATATAAAGCTGTAATACAGCCACCTTTCTGAGCAAACTTGTGTGTAAATACAGTTTATTTCACTTGAAGCCTGTCCCAGTGACTGATGGAAATTGTAGTAAAACTTCCACCTGGGTTGTCAACTACGGGAAACTTTCTTATTTATTTTTATTTGTCACAGCAGGTTAAGCTCACAAAGTCCAGGTGTTACATGGCTTTAAATCTCGACATAGGCACAGGAATAGTCTGTTGAAGGTAGTTTATTTAGGATTCTTAAACATGAAGGGACTTAACAAAATGGATTTTATCCAACTTTGTGGGTCGGGGTGTAAATTCAATGTACAATGACCAGAAATAGAACACAAAAGTAGCACCAACAGAGCAAAATTCTGTGGCATGTTCTATGACAATCCAACATATTTTTTTCTGAACATGATAGGAAAGAAGGGAGCATGGAGACAGAGAAGCAGCAGGTTTTCTGCTAATTTACCTAATTTTTTACAACATAGCTAGAAGTGGTTATACCTCTCAGCAATATTTCTGGTTTTGTGTGGAGTAACACATTACCGACAGATGAGGTTTTATTTTCTAAATGTTTAAATAGAACATTTTATAGATCTTAATCTTTTATTATTTTATCTTTATTTCATTTTATTTTTTAAACTTCATTCCCAAGATTCTAATATATGTATTTACTTAGAAAACGCACTGCTTTCACAATTATTTAATTTAATTTTTAAAACTGTTGCTTTCTTTTCAAATGACTTTGCACAAACTAACCTGGTGATTCTTTGATTAACATGATAATTCACTGTGCAGCAACTGAAATTATATAATTTATGTAATGAGCCTGTCATACTGGCTATATTTTCTTTGTTTCCTTCCTAAAGCAGCTGAAAATAAAATTATCTTCCTGCCTTTGCCTACACATCTGGCAGATGTCCATATCATCCATTCAAATGCTTCTACTTGTGAGTATACAAATAATTTGGATCCAATTAATGCACAAGTAATTAAAGTTGATTTTTGTATGTTATTATAATTTTCCTCACGCTGTGCTTGTGTTTCAATACTTTGGTATTTCATAAGCTGTCAGCTCATGAAACATTCCAGTTATAAGAGACTTTAGTTGACTCTCATAGGATGTATATAAGTGCATGTATCAAATTGACCCATCTGGATAGCACAAAATTCCCAGACAAGCCCGTTTGAACTGAGCCACTTGCGTGGTCTGCTGTAATAGTTTACTCTGTCCTGTTTTACATTTATATTTGACATTTGCTTTCTACTTCCTGTACATCAATACAAGAATTCAGGAATCTTTTTCCAAGTTACCCCTTAGGCTAGGTCTACATTTACCAATCCTTACTCTATCTAACCAAAATTGCAAGGGTTAAAAAGGAGAGTTAAAATTCCTACTTGATTCCACAGCAAAGATAATTAATCATAATGCAGTTATTATTTTTTTCAAAAGTATTTTGGCCCAATAGCATATTATTTTACTTCAAATAAGTCATTTGATATTGAGGTTAGAATTGGCAGAAAAATCCTATATAAGGAAACTTTGAAATTCAAGATGTAATTCTGTTTTGTAGTTCTCATCCCAAAAATCTTCAGAAAATTTTAAATAGGGAAAAGCAAGGAGGGATTCAACAGCTCACTAAAAGGCAGAGAGGCAAATGTCATGAGATAATATCAATTTTATCTAACCAGTTACCACTATAAAAATTCTATAATTGACTACCTGTTTTTTCAAACTATATTTTATTTTTTCATCTTAACCTAGTTACCAGTTCATGACAAAATATGAGACAAATAAATATATGAAATTATGTTTCAAACGAATAAGTGGATGAATATTACATCGTATTCTGCAAAATAGTTTTTCTCATCTATACTTTCCTCACCTCTATTTTATAATTAGCAAATTATATTGGAAAATTGGAATAATTAAAGATATCTGTTTTCTTCTGTCACTGCTATTTATTACCTGTGTGGCCTTGAATATATCACTTACTCTTTCTGGTTTTCAGTTTTCTTTTTCTCATAATAGTAATACCTACCTCTCATGTCTCACATGAGTGAGTCATAACATAGATAGGATGAAAGCAATTTATACCTGGAAACCACAGTATGGCTATAAGATAAATGTCACTTAACCCTTGAGTTAATTGTGTTGTTTTGTTCTTGATATTTTATATTTTTAATTTTCAATATATACTTTGTAGAATTCCTGAATTTTTGTATTGATGACCAATGTAACTTAATCACATAAGGGAATTCCAGTTATTTTCTGATTGGCAGACACCTAATTTTGTATTTCATGGCCTTTTGGGCTTTGTACCTTTCTTAAAGTGCTTTGTATTATACATAATTTAAAGTAATCGAATTGAAAACTTTAAGTTTGAAAATGTTTTGGATGTTTTACAATACCTTTTTAGTTTGGAAATGTGGCTAATCTGAGTATTTCATAAAAGCCATGCATGCTCCAGACTTTTTCTATCCTTCCCCAAGCCCTACCTTACCCCCACCTCCGATATGTCTCTGGATGGAACAGAAAGTCGCAATGGTCACTCACTTTGTTAAATCATCTGTCATTTCCTTGGCAAGTTAATTTGGCTAATGCATACAACGAATTGAAGTGAAGGCAGTTTCTTCTCTTTGAAGCCCCAGGCATTTTGTTTCCAAATAAACTAACTGAATTAGTGAGTCCCCATGTAATTTATGATTTTTCATTTACTTGACTTATTTCCATGATGATTGGAGATTAGTCCATTTTAAAGAAGACAAGAGAAATTGGGTTTAAGAAACATTAAAACTGACCAAAAAAGCATACCAAGATCAAGTGGTTCAAAGTTATGGTGACAGATGGTCCTTAATTCATGCCTCACACAAGAAAGAGAAAAATACATTTTGTTTTGTTTGTTTTTGCTAAAGCCTGTGCTTGAAGACTCTTTATTTTTATTTTATGCTTATAGGGATTAAAATGTGAGTTTTATATAAATTCTAAACTCACAACCAAACCTTTGGTTATATGGAGTTTATAGTTTAAAATGTGAAAATCTCTGTTTATAGTTGGAGTTGTGCCTGCTGGGGGATTAAGGTCTGAAGGCCATAGTGATGTCACTGGATTAGAGTTAGGAAGATACATTTTGGTAGGACTAAAACCAATGCCAAATTCATGACTCCAAAATTTATGATTGAACTCTAGACTGCCTATAACTTCATGACTCCCAAATTTATGATTGAACTCACGACTTTTCAGCTTACAGATTTAAGTGCATGCACAAATAAATAAAGATTATTGAACCTCAAAGTAAGTTCAGGGAAAATCAATGTGCAGTTAGTACTTAAAACAGTGATCTAGGAATAGCCAATGTGATGATTGTGTCTTGGCTGTGTGTGGGTGAGGAGACTGTACCACTTTAGATACCATTTAAAATGTTAATGTTGATAAAAATTATACAAGAGTAGGCACATTTTATGCTATTGGTCTTCTGATCTTTTTGACATTTTGTTAGAATTTATTTTCTTAATTTTGGTCTCTTTCTGTCTGTCTCAAGGGATAGTGGTAAGACTACTCCCTTGGAAAAAACATTCCAAAATCAAATTAAGATATTCCTTGATCTTTACTCAAGAATTATGGCTTTTTTATTTTTTTAAATTAAAATTTGTTTTTGCTAAAGCCTGTGCTTGAAGACTCTTTATTTTTATTTTATGCTTATAGGGATTAAAATGTGAGTTTTATATAAATTCTAAACTCACAACCAAACCTAGTCAATTCTGGTATAATACCAGTCAAATTCTGGTATAATGCCAAATCCTGGATGAAGAGGTCAGCCATCCAAATGTTTTATCTATGTAATAACAAATAGCTCTAGACTGGCCTTCAAGGCTCTTTGCCACCTTCACCCAGCTTACACATTTCTTTATAGTCCCAATAATAATCCCATAGCTCAGCAAATCTGAAAGGTTTCTTCTCCCGTCTCCTTGATTCCTTAGTTCTATTTCCTTTGCACCAGACTACCTTCATTTATTGCTGCCCACCAACACAGATGACTTCTTCCTTCATTCTCTGACCTGATGTATAACATTCTTGAGGTATATGTTACATGCCTCCTTCCATAATGATCGTCTGTTTATCATAGACCTTTCCTAGAGAGCACGAGCCACTATGCCTTTTAAAATCTTGTATTACACCCTATATTTAGCATATAGAATATTTTCAACAAGTATTTATAAAAATATTACATGTAACAAATGATCCATAAAATGTTGGTTGATTGGCCTATTGTTTTATCTGTTTATTTCTTCTAGGAATAACAATTTCAGGTTTTATCCATTCCTTTTTTAGTGCATCTTTAAAATATTAACAGGCAAATTCATATCTATATTTAAAGTATATAATATAAACAAATACTGTATTTGGCAAATTTTAAAATTGAGGTATCAATAGAAAAAGAAATCAATGTTTTTAATTTAATAAAGTTCAAGATATAATTATTATTGTGTTACCACTACAATTTTATAAATGTCTTAGTCTGTTGTGGCTGTTATAACAAAATGCCATAAACTAGCTGGTTTACAAACAACAAAAATTTATTTCTCAAATAAATAACAAAGAGATTTAGTTCTGGAGGCTGGGAAGTCCAAAATGAAGATGGTTGCAGATTCAGTGTCTGCTGAGGGCCCACTTTATGGTTCATAGAGAGTGTCTTCTTGCTGTGTTCTCGCATGGTGGAAAGGGTGACGGCTCTCTCTAGGGAGTGAGGACTCTCTCTCTCCTTTTATAAGGGCACTAATATCATTGCAGGTGATCTAATTACCTCCCAAAGGCTCTGCTTTCTAATACCATCACCTTGGGGGTTGGGATTTCAATATATGAATTTTGAGGAAATCAGAACGCTCAAGACTATCGCAATAAGCCAGGGAACAAGTTACAAATCTGTAAAATGAGAAAGAAAATGGTTGCTACATCCTTTAGTCACTTCCAAAGTCATCACAATTAAAAAATGTAGAGATGATCAAAGAAACTGTGTGTGCCACTACTGCACAAAAGTGCAGTATGAAGGTATTTATTTTAGGATGGGCTTTTTGTGTTCAAAAACTTTATTTCTAATATGCGTTAGAATATTTTTTACATTTTATTTTCTCAGCTGAACCTAATTTGTCTCAATCCATAAATATTATGTTCCCAAATGGATCATCTATCTTCCAAAAATCTATTTTCCACTTTCAATACTCCTTCTCCCTCTGTTGCAGCACCTGACCAAAAGCAGGATGTGTTGGACCTTACCCAACTGATTAGAAGTGACATTACAACAAACTCCACACAACGAGGAGCCTTCCACTTATTCTGTACATGACATCTCTCATCTCTAGGCAAGCCTATTTTCCTTTTGAGGGTCTCTGTTCCCTGAGGACTTTCTCAAGCCGAACATTTCAGTTTAATTTTAATTAACAGAGAGATTACGAGTGTCTCATTTTCTGAGTCTTGCGTGTTCATCACCAGTTAGTCGTTTTGCCTGGGAGTGGAGAGGGACTACAGACTTAAAAATATTTATTTCTTTTAGCTGCATATCCTTGGGCAAGTTATTTAATCTCTTGGTAGCTCAGCTTTCTTGCTCTCATTTGTCGTAAGTGGCGAATAGTACAATTGTCACGAGAATTAAATAAATGAATACATGTAAGGTGCTTAGAATTCTGCTGAGTGTTTGACAAGTGCTTAATTAGCTTTAGCAATTCTTAAAAATGATTAGCTTGCTCAAAGATATCTTGGTGAGATGTAGCCCTTCATTGTAATCATCCTCACAGACCAAATAAGAATCCAAGCGTCCACACTTAAGAAGTAAATGGGGAACAAGAAAAAAACATTAACAGTCAGCCAAGATTTACATCTCTTCTTTATTTTTGAGTCAACAAATCTGCTAAGTCTCATACTCTGTTTTGGAATGAAAATGGATGCTCATTTCATAATTTAAAATTTTAATATAAAATCATGGTTTAATAGTTATTTTTCCAGAGGTGGGTTATTTTTCCAGAGTTGGGAGACCAGTAAGCTAAGTATAGTGAGGGATGTTTCATTATGTTCTTCCACAGGTAATAAAGCATGGAAACTTCCAAGATATATTTTATTAAATTTTCTTTTATCTAAACTATTTGTGTAGCAGTAGTTTAAATATTGTGTCTATCTCTCGGCATTATAAGATGAATCTTCAAACTTTCAACCATAGTGTGTTTATTATAGACAAAGCTCAAGTTTGCAGGACTATGCTCCTTGGACCATTTACCTCACAGTTTCCATTGCATCCGTTCATTTACTCCAGTGACTGTCACACACCAGCCATTTTGATGGAACATTGTAAGCTAATGTGTCCTTTGTAATGTCTACCTTGGAGTGATTTTATCGCTGAGTGATTTGGTTCAAGAGTCTCTTGCAAAGGATACTTTGCCTACAGTTTTACTTTAATTTTTTTTAGGTGCATCCACTTACATTTTTAATAAAGCCATTACTGCTCTTACCACTTTATTTTCAGATTCACATTCCATGATAACTAATGACAGGTCATCACTTAAGTCCCTTGGAGAGAGATAAATCTAATTCTTTAATGTATAATTACTGGCACTCCCTCTCTTTAACCTTACTTTAACTTCATCTTTCCCTTTCTCTTCCTTTTTCACCATCTTCTTCCTCCTCTGCCCCTTATTTTTTCTGTAATTGTATCTTTGTTTTTATTTGTGGTTTGTTTAAACATCTATGTTCCTAACACAATGTAGTATATTTTATTTTTACTTTCTTATTTAATTCTTGTATTTTAATCCTACTTTACGGCCATGCTATCTTTTCAGGTGCCACTTGCAAAAGATCTGATTATATATTATTAATGTCATACAGAGCTATGTTTTAGACACCATCTCTTTTTTATACATTTAAAAGTAGTAATATTTTCAGCAAATATGTTCTCTGATAAATCATTACTTGCTAATTACTTCAGTTTATAACTGTCTTGGAGTTCATTTTCACCATATTATAACAGATGAAACTTTGGTATCATAAAGTTGTATAGCATATTATGTTTGGGTAGGACTTGAGACAGACCCATTATTTTTCCAACAGAACATTTATTCTAGGTTCTTAGTTGAATTTTAGGTTCCATTTTAAGGGCTACTATATATATCCCAAGGAATTGATTAGGTTCAACGGATTCTTCTTTCATTCCTACATTTAAAGTTACTAAATGTATAGGACATCAATTGGAGAGAGAATCTAGAGTCTTCCATTCCAAGTTCACCTTTTGCAATATGTTACTGGGGATTATCATGTCATTTGAAGATACTCAGGTTGTCAGCATCAATTCATTTACCATGAGTCCGTGTTTCTCAATTTGTGGAGGTACCGCCCTTAGGAAACATTCCTTAAAATTACTGGGAGCTTGACTGACATTTAAAGGATAAGCATGTAGGATACTAAAAGTCCTGTAATACATGGGCCAATCACACAAGTGATGAATTATTTGGAACGAAATGCCAATAGAGTCTTCATTAAATACTGAGAAGGCTTGATTCAATGTTGCTGGGGTATAGATGTATAAAAGTCCTGAAAAAGGACTGTGTATTTGTTACTGATTTATTGAACATATTGGTTTTGGGAGAAACAACCAGAAAACAATTTTATTTTTTTTTTCTTCCACTGCTCCTTCAAATCAGTTCCACAACTTATTTTTCCCCATACCCGAGATAACACTTAGGCTTGATTCCTTAACTTCTAGATACTTTCTGAAAATAAAAACACTAGCCCAGTTAAGGGAAATTTCAATATCCCAAATTCTTATCAAATTTAAATTTCTCCTTTCCAGCAGCTAGGTTTGACTCAGCTGAGAAGACTGCAGTGGGTAAAGAAGATGTGATTGATTTCTTTTCTTTTTCACCCACTCACTAGCTGCCTTGTGCAGATGTGAACAGGCATAGGTGCCCCGTGCTGGTAGAGAATATCCAGAACTGGTATTTCCTCTGGGAATATGACTGTGGCTCTCTTTATGCTTAACATCTCTTCTCTGGCCAGCTATTTAAGAGACTTCATTCTGCCTCTTGGTTTCCTGTGACTCATCCACTTATTAGATCATATTGGTCTTCCAAAATGATTTTATTGGGTAGCATAACTCTTAATGCATGTCACACTAGTTTATTGCTACAGGATCCACACCTAGTCCATAAATATCCATGGTCCGCTGCAGTTTGAAAGCTGTTACTCCCCAGTGCGATCCTTTTCTGGTGCTGCTGACATCGGCCAGGATCTCCCCTATGCACTTCTCTTCTTCTACTCTAGCGAAGACCAGAGTGATTGTCTCAAAGCCCTCTCTCTCACCGGACTTCCCTTCTGGGAAACTTAACAATATTGGCACTCTTATTCAAGCACCCTGTGGTCAATGCCAACTTTAGGGATGGCATGTGGAGAAACAGTAGTGGCATTTAATTATAGGATAGAGTATGTATGATCTGGTTTTAGGGCTCCTAGCCCAGAGTTGAAGGGCAAGTTTCATTCCCAGGGAAAATATACAAAAAAGGAAAAAGGGCTTCCGTTGACACACGGTTCTCTCTCTCTCTCTCTCTCTCTCCCTCCCTCCTTTTTTGGAGAAGGAGTCTTGATCTCTCACCCAGGCTGGAGTGCAATGGTGCAATCTCGGCTCACTGAAACCTCCACCTCCCGGGTTCAAGTGGTTCTCATGCCTCAGCCTCCTGTGTAGCTGAGATTATAGCTGCCCACCGCCACGACAGGCTAACTTCTTGAATTTTTAGTAAAGACAGGGTTTCACCAAGTTGTCCGGGCTGGTCTCGAACTCCTGACCTCAGGTGATTCACCCACCTCGGCCTCTCAAAGTGTTGGGATTACAGGTGGAAGTCATCACACCTGGCCTGGCGCTCTCTTTTTATAGATCAGATAGATGACTAAGGGTTGGAGGCTCTAGGTTGAGTCAAGAGAGCCACTTCTCAACATCTGTGCTATTTTCTGTCTTGTTAGGCCTGCAGAATTGCACTCAAGACTCTCATTTGAGTTAAACTCTAGGATCTAGGTGCAAGAGACCAGATGTAAATGTCAGGACAAGCCATGAGATACAGAATTTCTTCATCAACAATAAACAGAATGGAACACCAGGTGCTTATGCTGTTTCTTCATGAAACTTAGGCAAATAGGCAGTTGGGAGTAGGGATTCCCAATATTCATAAACCTCAAAAGGTAAAACAGTGTGGTACTTCTGCATGAAATCATAAAACCTAATAGTAAGTCCATAAAGAAAAATATATACAGGAATCTAGCATACGATAAAGATGTCATCACAAACAAGTAAGTAAAAATGAAACTTTTAATTTTTATATGGCTAAAATGATCAGTGTTAATTTTTTCATGACTACTGGATTTTTTATAGTTAGAAAAATCTTTCCCAATCTGAAGTTATAAAAAAACTAACCCAGGGGTTTCTGTCTCATGTTCATTGAAAAAAAATAAACTTATTACTGGTGTTAGAACAATCAGCTAGCGTCTGGAGTAAGTTAGCATTGCACATCTTACACCAGAATAAATCCCAAATTGATTAAAGGTTGAATTTAAAAAATAAGACCATGTAAGTACAAGAAAATATCATTGAATTGTTTTATGTCCTTGGAATGAGGAAGACCTTTCTTAATAAAATACAAAATCAAGAAGTCACTAAAGATGAGAAGGATAGTTTTGACTATATAAAAATCAAGAAATTCTGCATGGAAAAAGATACTAAAGCAAATTCCAAAGATAAATGCAAAATTGGTGGCGGTGGTAGAGGGGTGATTGTAACTCATGTCACCAACAAAGGCTAATTCCCAAATATATAAATAACTTTTAGTAATTGAGATAAACTAACAACCTCCCCCAAAACAGTTAAGATCATCCACAGATAACTACATAAATAACCCACAAACATAACAAAAGAAGCAACACCTTAACAGTATTGTGAGAAATGCAAATGTTACCTAAACAGAGGTACGATATTTTGCATATTTTATTAGCAAAAACCCAGAGGTTGACATATTCTTCTGGCAGAACTGTGGGGAAACCAGTATTCTCATGCATTGTTTTTAGGATTCCAAAATGGAACAACCCCAGAGGAAGGAAACTTGATGCTATATACCTAAATGCATTTAACTTTTCTTAGTAATTCCACTACTGGAACAGAATCCTACAGATGCACATGGGTATTTAAGAAGTAACATATATTAAATATTATTAATTGCAAGATTGTTTATAGCACTAAGAAGTTGGAAACTGCTTAAGTATCCAACAATAGGCACTGGTCCCAGGGATTCTGGTGTATCCACACTACACAGTCTTAGGGAGCAATAAAAAACAAAGATCATTTGGTACTAAAATAGTTAGGTCTCTAACATTTTTTGTTAAGTGATTAAAGAAAGCAATAGTACAATATTTATAGTAAGCTATCTTTTGTGTAAGAAAGGAGAAGATTGCATATATACATTTGCTTATATATTTATAAAGTATTAAAAGAATACACAAAAAACTAGTAAATCTGCTTATATACAAGGGAGCAGATGGGGACAGATGCAGAAGTCTTATCTCTGTGTATATTTATATTGTTCTGATTTTTGAGCCATGTGAGCACACCTCTTCAAAAACAAAGTAACATACATGTGTATATGTATATACAAAGTATACATAATTTTAAAATTCTAGATTCAGAATGTCTTTCTGGAACTCTGAATACATTTATGAATAAATTCCTCTATTTTCTTCTAGAATCTGGTTGATAAAAGTCTAATGCAGTCTGATTCTTGATTCTTATTTCTTAGTAGGCAATTCTCTCTTTTTCTCATTCTCTATCTCTCCCTCTCTCCTTTCCCTTCCCATTCTCTCTTTTTGGAGGCTTGTCTAATTTTTTCCTTTTTTTAATTATGAAATTTCATCAGGATGAATGTGCTCAGCATTTTGAGTTTTCTCTCAATCTAAATATGAGTGAAAGTTTTTTAAGTTCGGGGTTTTTGTTTGTTTTTTTTTTTTTACTCCTAATTAATTGATTTTTTTTTCTCTTTACATTCTGGACGATTCCCATGCCTTTATCACCTATTTCACCAAAACATGATTCTTATATGTAAATACAGCTTAAGTATGTGAATGATTCCCAAACAGACTGTACATTGCTGGGAGAAAAAATTAAGAGATCTAAACAAAAGAGGTTGTATTCGCATTATGGAATTTATAGCCAAGATATATGTTCTTTTAAACTTCACACTCCCTACTATTTATCATCTCCTCCCCAAAAACCCAGAGATCTCTTTCATTAAAAGGCAATAAAAATGTAGGGAAAGCACCTAAAAATAGCTCTCATGTTTCTTTTGACTGACTTTCCCAAAGATGTATAAACTAAGAACAATATAAGACAAATGTTTTCTACTGAAACTTCACATACAAAAATCCTGCACATTTATCACAAATACGGGAAAAACCTCTAAGTGGGAATGGATATCAGCAAAGTCAGTTAAGAATTAACTACCATACAACTCCTTTTCTAGCATTTTGGAAGAAATATAGGAAATATTTTATCTAATATTCTATATAATTATAATAAAATTTTGAAATGTTCCAACATATTCAAAAAATTAACAGAATCGATTTCAGATTTGAAGCCAGAAGAAAAGTGAGCAAATGGCAGTGATTTGGCAGTTCCTACTCTTAACACTGAACTGCCTTTGTGCTAGTTTTGGTTAAGTCTATTAAGCTTATTAAACGTAACGCTGATTGTTTTCTTTTAATAGATGTGTTAAGAGGCTTCGAGTTTTTACTATAACAGTATCTTCCTTTCAACTTTGGGGTTATATTAGGTTCTTTCAGGTTGACCTGATGCTCCATAAGTGAACACATCATTGAATAGCCAATCCATTCATTTTGTATATGTTGTTATTTAATTGACTACACAATGCAGTACAGTGCACTCCCTTGACTAATGCATGTACTTTCTCCCTTCCTGGATTATGAAGAAGTTCACAGTCATGCATTTTCACTGAAGGGGACCTAACTTCAGATTTGTTTTCTCTGTTTGGTTGGACGGAAGCTTTCTCAGTACACAGTAGCACTCATCTGTATTTATTAACTTTCTTTATCAGAGTCTGTGAGGGGAAATGTATTTGTTATATTCTGAGATTTGATTATATCTCTGAGGCTACTTTTTCATACTCATAATTGTTGAAACTTATTTTGTGCCTTGGAAAGTGAAGAATGTTATTGAATCAAATATGTTCTCTCTCTTTTTGTAACCCTAAAGTTTACGTCGTCACACTGTAGCATAATTTTTTCTCTCTGAATCACAAAGTTATTTTCTACCCACTCTACCCCACCTGTCGTATCCAGATCCCTGCAACTTACTATGAGTAAACTGATGCCATACATTTTCTCACCGTGTCCTCTATCTAGAACTCTGTCTCTCTTCTCCATTCATGTGTCCTACCATCCTGCAAAGCGTAGTTCAATCTCCCTCTGAACCTATAAAGCCTCTCTCAATCTCCTGTCTTTCCTTATAATAATAATCATAATAATATGGCCATTTATTAAGTACTGCTATCATCAGAACTTGTAAAACTTTTCTACTAAGGTATCCCTTTCATCATTGAAGAATAGGTGAGTAGGAGTGAGGAGGTGTCTTACATGTTTTTTAAAAATTGCATATATGTTTTAAAGCAATGTTTTACACGTATTCCCATTAGAGTTAAATCTGGGGGTGGGTCATTCAGGCTCCTGTCTGGGAAACACAGCTACAAGGCATTTTAAGCATCCATAGAGGGAATCAGAAATATAACACTAGATATCTCAGGTTTTCACATGTAACTCCTTCTATGATGAGTGAGATGTGAATCAGTACCACTTCTCCTGAAGAATGGGGCCTTGATTCAAAAAAGAACAGAAAAAAAGAAATGACAGACAAAGAAAGGAAGAAAGGAGAGAAGGAAGTAAGGAAAGAAGGGTTGGCTATTTTCAGTGGCCCCAATCTCTTACAAGGAGCATTTTCTGATACACAGTTTCCCCAGTGCAACTGCAGGGCTCTCATCAACCCTGAGATCTGACAACTGCCTGAAGTGGGCAGACACAGGATGTTGAAATTAGGAAAATACATAACACATAGAATAGTGCTTTTTTACCTGAAAAAAAAAATGTAATTTTAAAAATCTATATTTAATATCTCCCAATTATATACCACTCAAGAAAGTTAGTGTGGGAGCTCACAAATGAAGGTGAAAAAAAGAGTCATAAAAAGGTAGAAAACTTTCTTGCTAACACAAAGTGAGAAGAACATCTCATTTAAAACAATGCTTTATGGCAGGGCATGGTGGCTCACACCTGTAATCCCAGAACTTTGGGAGGCCGAGGCAGGTGGATCATTTGAAGTCAAGAGTTCTAGAGCAGCCTGGCCAACATGATGAAACCTCATCTCTACTAAAAATACAAAAAGTTAGCCGGGCATGGTGGTGCACGCTTGTAATCCCAGCTACTCAGGAGGCTGAGGCAGGAGAATCGCTTGAACTCAGAAGGCGAAGTTTGCAGCGAGCCAAGATCGTGCCACTGCACTCAAGCCTGGGTAACAGAGTGAGACTCTGTCTCCAAAACAAACAAACAAAATACAATGTTTTGTGTCATAGTTGCATAATTTACCTCTAGGTATAATAAGTTTTAGCTCTGACAACATCCAATTATGAATAAGAAAATAATGAATAGACTATTCCAAGTAAATTAGAACGTTATGATCAATGTAAGGGATACAGCGCTTGTTTGCAATATAAAGTATATGAGTTTTACCAATAGAAAATTACTTTCTTTACTTTCTCCCTAAATGAATATTGAAAAATTTTAAGAAAGGAATTTGTGGTGTCCAAATAACCCAAGTTTCGCTATATTCCCTGTAGAGTAACTAATACATAGTTAGAGGTGCAAAGGCTTTATCAGGAAGGCACTAAAAAATGTACATACCAATTTCTCATGTAATCCTCACAAAGCTTCTCTAAAGGAAGTGTATTTAAAATCCTTCAATCAATTCTTCTCCTGCTTAGGTTAAAGTTTAAAATCCTTATTGTTGTTTATCAGGTCCTCTATAATCCAGTGTCTGTCAAAATCACTGGTCTCAGACAGGTTTTACTTTTTGGTTTACTTTTTGTTTTCATTTCCATATCTCCTTTTCAGAATACTTATCTCAATTTGAATTCTTTGCTCTTTGTTGAATAAGACCCGAGACCATAACCGTCATAATCACCATTGTATCCCTAGAGCCTAGCCTGAAGAAACTCAATAATTTTCTGAAATGTACCTATTTTAAGGATGAGGTACTTGGAGTTTGTGGTTTAAGTGACTTACTCAAGGTTGCACAGTAAATAAGTATTGTCAGGATCCATCTCTTGCTGACTCCATGGACACAGGACTTCATTACCACACTATGCAGATTTAGGATTGCCATACCCTTATCGTCTGCTCAGCTTAGAGTCCATCTCGTTTGCTACCTTGTAGTAATTTCCACACAGTTTCTGTCATGCTATGCTATTCGGTATTTTTCTACAATCCTTTTTCCCTACCAGAATGTTGCTTCCTTTCCTTGAAGAGGTAAGTCATGTTTGTCGTTATTGTTTTATTTGTTTCTAGTTCATAGATTGCTGAAATGGGTGCCTCGGACATTTTAGTTACTCAGCAAATATTTTACTGAATGATGTATATGAAGGAACAACCTACCAGGCAGGGAGGCAAGCCTATGAATTTAGAGGATGGAAATAATTCTTTTACTTAGTCATAAACCATAAGCATATATTAGGATTATGAAAAACTCTTTACTCTGCCTCATGGAAAAGATCGAATATCAATAGCAATAGGAGAGGTTTAATCTATTTACTTGAAGAAAAAGGCCAAGGAAGATTCTCCCCTTCCAGTGAGAAAGGGAGAGCACTCACTATAAGCACTTTGAAAAATAGCGAAGTAGGAATTGTATCTGTTTCATCCTTTCATGTTCCTTTTCAACACCTCTTTTCACTCCTTTCGTTTATCCTGTAGAAATACCTATGTCTCATTTCTACAGAAATTCTGCAGTAAGAAGTGTTAGCTAGTAATAGTTTAAGAACATATCGAACTAGGCACAACACATGTTAGGACTGTGTGAATTTTCAAAGGAACTTGCAATTTCCAAAGGACTATACCTTGTAATTAGGAAGATATATTTGTAAGGCCTCTAGGGCCAAAATTGTTTCTCATTCTTGATTTCCATCACAGAACATAGCAGAAGACCTTGCATACAGCAAATGACCATTGCACACTGAGCTGCAGAAGGCATTCCACATTCATCCATCCTCTTCCTCTCACCCCCATCTCCTCTTCACCTAGGAGAATGAGGTCTGATTGGACTTTTGGAAACATCATTTGGACAGCCATGACTTGCTTTAAATAGAAAAATAGAAGTAGAGATTAGAAATAATGCTAAATGAGAGTATTTTCTCTCACTTTCATTACCTTCTTCTCTTTTTTCAACTCATGCTGTGACTGAAAAATGGAGCCGGGGGAGTGCTGTGCTAGGTGCCTGCTAAGAAGGCCAAGAGGGAAACAAGGTGAAGCTGATGAAAAGGCTGGGCTAGTGGGAAAGAGAGGTTCTAGGGTCCATGCATGCTCTAGGCCAATCAATGCCAAGGCGAGTGATCAGCAGCCAGTGTGGGTAAAGCCTTGGCTAGTGACTAAGGGTAGCTGCATAAACACAGACAGGCATTCGAAAAACCACCACCACCACCACAAACCAACCCTGGGACCCCACAGGAATGGCTGTAGTTAGTATCAATCCTCGCTTGATGGGGATGGGTAGATCCTGGTCCCAGCCCTGTTTTTTCTTTTTTCTTTTTTTTTTTTTGAGACGAAGTCTCGCTCTGTAGCCCAGGCTGGAATGCAGTGGCGCAATCTTGGCTCACTGCAAGCTCCGCCTCCTGGGTTCACGCCATTCTCCTGCCTCAGCCTCCCCAGCAGCTGGGATTACAGGCGCCCGCCACAGCGCCCGGCTAGTTTTTTGTATTTTTTTTAGCAGAGACGGGGTTTCACCGTGTTAGCCAGGATGGTCTCGATCTCCTGACCTCATGATCTGCCCGCCTCAGAATTATTAAAGGAATTTTTTGACTGACTAATGGTAGATAGTATTTTTGGTTAAAAATTTGAAAGTCTAATATTAATTTGCTTTTCATTCCTTTGTAAATACCTGAATTTTTTTCTGTGAAAGTTGTTATTTTTCTCTTTTTACCTCAATATTACTAAATTTCACAATGATGTGTCTTAGTGTGAGTCTTTACTCATTGAACAAAACACTAGGTAGGTCTTTCAACACGGAGACTGGGTTTTTTTGTTTGTTTGTTTTGGGAGATGTTCTTGTGATTGAGCCTCCATTTTCTCTTTCTAGAGCTCTTATTTGTTATATGTTGGACTTCTAGTTTTGACACTAAATCTCCCATCTTTTATCTTCTGTTTTCTTCTCTTTGTATTTTGTTCTTCTTTTGAGGAGTTTTTCTTAACATTAGCTTTTAAACTTCCATTGAATTTTAACTTTACCTTTTTAATAGCAAAAATTCTAATTTTTGTTCTTTTAAAATAATAGCATTCAGGTCTAATTTTATGTGTCATCTATCTTTTTTCTTAATCTCTCTGAGGGTTTTAATTTGGTATACATTCACAATACTTTATTCTCCCCCTTCCATTAGAGCACCATTTCCCTTGGATTTTTTTCATGTTTGATGTCTATTTCTTTTGGCCTTTCTCTTTCATGTTAGAGACTTTCCTCAAATATCTGGTAATCCTGACCTATGTCTAAAAGTGAAGTATTTAAAACTCATTTACGCGATATTCGAAACATACTGAATGCCTACGACTCAGGCATTGTTCTGGGTCCTTAAAATTCATCAGTGAAGAACTGATTGGGAATTCTATTTGGCTGAAGAACAACAGAAAAACCCTGCATCCTTAAATGTCAAAGATTTTCCTTCTGGAGCCAAGCAGCATCTTTAAATCACCCAACAATCTCCTTCCTTTTCAATAAGTAGACTTTCATTTAATCCCAGGCTTTACCTCCAACCCATACTACCTGTTGTTTCCAAATCCTAAAAATCTGCCGCTTAATTTTTCCAGACAAAAGATGTCCTATTTCCTGCCTGAGAGTAGGTAGTTCTTATCTGCATGGGTGGTGGAAGTAAGCTGAGTTCTGATTGCTCTCTGCATGTGTATCAAACCAGTCTCCCAGTTCTCAGGACTTCCCTTTACACCTCCACCTTCTTAGTACTTGAAACCTCCAAATCTAGGGCTTCTCACGGGGGTTGAGTGGCTTAATTTACTTCTCATTGATACGGTATTTTGACGAATAGCTTCCTCTGCTTTGTCAAATCAATTAACGAAAACATTGTTGAAATATTTCTTGAGTTACTTTCTTTTCCCCATCTCTTTATCCCTGTAGGGTTACTTATTTATTTTTTATTGATATTTTAGTGGGATTTCAGGAGGAAGAAAGAGGTTTACGTATTTAGTTAAATCACAACCTTTAACAGGAAGGTTTGTTTCTTGAATTTAATATACTACTATATGTAATTTTAGAGTGCTGCAGTAAAGACCTCAAATTTGTTCTCTCCTTCTTATATTCAGGTCTTTGTGTCATACACCTCTACACTGACTCTCCGCATGACCATGTGACCTGTTTGTCCAGTGGAGCAATTGCAAACAGGAGACAAAGATTTGAGACTTCTTGGAACACTCTACTTTGTGAATAAGTCCAAGCTAATTGGTTCCAGTCATCACAGCTGTCTCCATTGGAGAGCATTTCATAAAGCATCAATCCCTACTCACCCAACCCACCACTTGACTGTAGACCATGAGTGAGCTCAAATGAATTCAGCTTCGCTGGCCCAGATAAGAACTGAGCCAAGCACATACTTCAGTTAGTAGAATCATGAGTGGGGGTTGGTTTATTATGCAGCAAAAGCTAAGAAATGCGACTACCATAATGGCCATCTTTTTTCGTTAACATTTACTGCATGTTAACAATGTGCCAGATACTGTTTTAAGCAACTGATATGTATTAACTCATTTAATCCTAACAAAAAATTTATGAGGTTTATAGTATCCTCAATTTAAAGATGAGAAAATTGGAAACATAGGAAAACAGTATGATATCATAGAAAGAGTAATGTCCTGGGAGGCAGGAACCTAGTGTTCTACACAGGCTTTGCCATTTATTTAAAGTGCAAATATGGGATACAAGATACGAATCTGCCTTATATTCCCATTACTTGCACAAATTCTTGACCCAGTTAGGCCACATTCATATTGACCCTCCAAATACCTTTTCTAGTTAACAATCGAGTAAATACTTATATAGTACTTACTTGTCCCAGACACAATTATGAGTGTTTTACATATGAAAACTTTACATATATTAGCATATGTGCTTTACACACATTAATTTATTAAAACCTCATAGCAGCACTAGGTACTATTATTTCTTGCATTGTGCACTTGAGAAAATTGAGATAAAGCCAGTTTCTGGGATGCGGGGGCTGGCTTTGAACCCAGGAAATCTGACTCCAGAGTCCTCATTCTTATTGCTGTGCAGTAGTGACTCAGATATGTGTGCTTCAATATTTATGCATGTGTATGAGCCATATCCCTCTCAAGTTTCTGCCGTCCTTCCTACCAACCATGTCCTGCTCATTTTCTAAGACCTACTCCCCTCATAAACCCAAATATGAACATGTCTACTCACACTCATTTCCTTATTCCGCAAACATTTATAATCTGCAGCAAACATTTTATTACTGGGTCATATAATTGTTTTGTTGTCTAGTTGTTGTGTTTTAAAAAGTATATAAATCTGTCCTCCCGAATGAGAGTAAATCCCCAGAGATGAAAACTCCTCAGGAATCCTTATCGAAATGCTAAGTACATAGGAGTCACTTTATAAAAATCTGCTGACTTGAGTCTAACTCGAGCATTTACCGGATTAATATCATGGCTCAGTATTTGGAACATTCCAAACTCATAAGGTCTACTTGACAAAAGTGTCTTGTTACTTCAAACCCTGCTGTAACTGATTTGTCATTATCACACACTGTTCACAGCCTGGAAGTAATAGAGAAGAGTAAAAGACTGAACACTGGTTTGAAATAAACAAGGATGACCTAGATAAACAAACATCACTTTATAAACTAAGTCTTTCCGGGAAAAGAGAAGGTAATTCTCCATTGTTCCAATTTGATCAGGTTATAGATAGTTAGATGGTTATTGCAGGGTTTTACAGCTTGACTTAACCTTTTGTTAAACTCTTTCTGGACCAGTGTTATGTGTGCTGTAAATATATAGTCTTTATTATCATTAGCGGTAACTGAACACCTCAAGTCATGCATAGAACTCGCTTTTTGAAATGTATTTAAAATATTTTTTAGCCAACCATTCAATGGAAACATTTATTAGATATTTACTTTGAATGTAGCAGTGTAGAAAAATCTGTGGTAAAATGATGCAAGGAATAATAGTATACTCTCCCTCTGAAAGAGCATAAAGTTGAATTTATTTATATTTTATATGTTTTTAAAAGTATGGTTTTGAGTCAAAACACTTTTTGAAAAGATAATGCAAAACATCTTTGTTTCTTAAACAAAATACAAAAACTGGCCACTGTTCCTGTGCCTAATTTTATCTCTTATGTATGTATATATATGCGTATATGTGTGTGTGTCTGTCTGTTGGTCTGTACGTATAATGACATAGAATTACCTAACATCTGAAAATAACTCACATGAATTTTCATAAAGCATTAATACATATTTATGTCTTTTGAAATATTGTCTAACACATGTATCTGAAAACCAGAGAAGATTTGAGACAGTCATTTTGGTTCTTCTGGTAAATATTTTTTCTGATTTACAGTTTTCCATGTATGGAAGGATTTGGGCTGGGAACCTATATGGCAAGCAAACAATTGCTTCAAAACGTCGGTGAAGAATCAGATAACATACTTTCAATTGGATAATTGAATGTGATAGTGCTGAAGGAACATCTTGCTTCTTAGGCTTATCTAAATCTATATGTAATAAATGTTATATTTTTAAATTTATTGCAAAGCATAAAGTACTTTCCCATATATGATCTCATTTTGATTTTGGCCCCAATGCACAGATATATATTTCTATTACGAATGTATTTCTATTATAAATATATAGAAATGTATGTCAACTCAAGATAAAGTAATATATTCATATATCAATAGTCTCATCTGGTAAGATATAACAAACAGAAGCACAGTATTTTAATATTGTTTTTCACTTGGCATTAGAGGTTTGAGGTATCATAATTTAGAGAGTCCCTTCTTAATACTCAATCAGTCCCTGAGGTTTAGTGAATCTCCTTTATTTTTCAACTGGAAAGAATTACAATTTTTAAAGAAATATTTGGTTTTCTCTGTGGTCTGAAAAAGGCAGCCCTCCTCTCTTATCTAGAATGGCACTGCCTGTACTAAATGCCACATCAACATTTGGGTTTGCTAATCACAATGGGACCCAGCCAAAAAAGGTGGATCCCCATAATCACATCTGGAAAACCCGTCCAGAGCACGTCCTCCGTGGGGAATAATCGTCTGCATATGTATCACTATAGTTGTCAATAATCATGATCAGCTTAGTTTTCAAAAACCTTAAGAGAAAAGGTGAAGCAGACCTCTAAGCTAAGTTCACAAAATTACACTATAATTTGAAACATTCAAGCTCTGACATCAAACACTGAAGACATAAGCAATCAGTAATAAAAAATTAAAGAAAAGATTTCCTGACCTGGATAGGGGTATATACAAACTAAGGTTTTAAAGTCAGGCTCAATATATAGTAAACTGCTTAAAAAGAAACAGGAAGTGCAAACAATTCATAATTCTGAATCTGTCATATTGGTGAAGGAGACCTGGAATTTCATGCATTAGAAAAACATTTTTCAGCTTAATTGTTGATAGAGGTCTATAAGGCCAGACTTTTACCAACACTGTTTCTTTATAGCTTCCTGATATGCCACAATACAAATGTGCAAGCAAATTATAAATGGAAACAGACACAGTTATTCCAGTTACAAATTTATTTTTGGAAATTACAGATCTTATTATGCTGCAGTCTCTGCATTCATTTATTAGGCACACAAATCTTTACAGATGAGTTCTTTTCTTTCAGGATTATGTGTTTTATGAACTATAGTGAACATTCATAATGAAGTGAACAAAATATTAGGGAGTTGAAAGTTGAGGTTTGTTTTTGTCTTGTCTGATGAGCCCTTTTTTGCCATTATTTAAGGGATGCAAAGACCATTAGAGAAAGCTAATTGCCTTCACAGCCCTCAGATTATACTGATAACCACTGATGGGAGAGTTAAGCCAAATTGCATTCTCAAAATGGTTCTGGAAACATACCACTTCCAGTAATGGTTCTATCAACCAGACCTAAAAGCAGAGAGGGCAAGGATGCACTTAAAGGCAATTATCCATCAACATTGGAAAATATGGTTAGTAGATTAAGAGAGTTGAGTATATGCAATATATCTTGATTGCAGAAAAGCAGTTGATATAGCATTATTCAATTTACCAGCTAAATTAATTTAAATTAGTTTAGGCAGAAGTATAGTCAAATGAACTATCAGCTATCCAGAGGACCATAAATAATAGACAACAATAAACACATTTGTTTTACATGCTGCTAATTTAGTTATTTCTCCCCAGAACTCTCCTTCAGATCAGAATATGACAGTTATATATTATATGCCACCCTCTGGCTATCATTTCTTAAGATCTTTTTTGGAATTACATCTGTTCTATAAAGTTACAAAGACCAATTACGGACCATTAACAACTCTTCAGGGCTTATTTTATTTATCCATATTCAGTTTTCAGCTCCCTATTATATTCTGTTTGATTCTGGATTTTGTCCTAATGTAAAATGTCATGAGCAGAAGCACAGGGTAGTGAAAGTAGCCTTTGCCTCCATACTCAAAAAGTTACTGACTTTGAATTCTCCTGGGTGCTGTGGTGAAGATGACAGTGACCAGGAAGTCTGGTACAGGCAGAGTTTTCCTTCTCTCTTTGCAACGTCCATCTTAACCAGGGAGTGGCTTTTCTTGAACCTGGGATGACCTAACCAAAGGTAAGATGACTAGGTGGAGTTTCCACGTGGTAATTTAATCCTTGAAAATTCAGAGCATGTCGGCCAACAATCATATGAAAAAGAACTTAACATCACTGATTGTTAGAGAAATGCAAATCAAAACCACAATGAGATACTGTCTCACACCAGTCAGAATGGCTACTATGAAAAGGTCAAAAAAATAACAGATGCTGGTGAAGTTGTAAGGAAAAAGGAATGCTTATACACTACTGGTGGGAGTGTAAATTAGTTCAACTATTCTAGAAGACAGCGTGGCATTTTCTCAGAGACCTAAAGACAAAAACACCATTTGAACCAGCAGTCCCGTTACAGAGTATATACCCAAAGGAATAGAAATCATTCTATTATAAACACACATACATGTGTATGTTCATTGCAGCAGTATTCACAATACCAAAGACATGGAATCAATCTAAATTCCCAATAGTGAGACTGGATAAAGAAAATGTGGAGCATATACACATGGAATACTATGCAGACATTAAAAAAGAATGAGATTATGTCTTTTGCAGGGATATGGATGGAGCTGGAGGCCATTATCCTTAGCAAACTAATGCATTAACAAAAACCCAAATACCACATGTTTTCACTTATAAGCGGGAGTTAAATGATGAGTACACATCGACACATACAAGGTAACAACACACACTGGGGCTTATTGAACGGTGGCAGGTGGGAGGAGAGAGAGGATTAGAAAAAATAGCGAATGAGTACTAGGCTTAAAACCCGGATGATGAAATAGTCTGTACAACAAACTCTCATGACACAAGTTTACCTATGTAACAAACCTTCACATGTATCCCCGAATTAAAATAAAGGTTAACAAAAAAGAATTGTGTATCTTTCCCTCAAAAAAAGGAAATTCAGAACATGCAATTAAGATATACATTTGGAGATTACCTAACCTTATTAAACAAAGAGAAAATATAAGGGTCAAGAAGCTATTTCTTCCCCGTCTCTTAAAGGGACAAACCACTTTGTGGTCTACATGGTTTTTATGATATTTTCCAGGACCGTGATTGTCACCTTGGTGATGGCGGCTGTGATGATCCAGGGAAGGGCTGAGAGGAGAGAATACATGCATCTGAGAGAACTTTTCTATAGCTTAGGAGTACTCTTTGGGGCTGCTACTTTTTCTAAAAATATTGAATCAATGCTGATAATATCAGAAGGAACAAAAACCTTTTTTCCCATAATATAAACTATAGGAAGTAAAACTTGAAAAAATTGTTTTGGGTGTAAATATACAAAATGCAGTGATTCTCAATATAGACATGTCTCCCATGGTGGAGTGGGAGAGTAGAGATGAGGGGGTTATGAGAGAAACATAAGAATCACTAGGCAGTGGGAGGCAGGGCAAGTGTGAGGCCAGGGAACACTGTTGCAGGTACTGCTGCCTCAATTTCCTCACCCATGCTGAAGCGAGGGCATGCTCGATCTCTATCATATCCCTCCTTTCTTTTGTGATGCTTGCATCACACAGTTGGTTGCCTTGGTAATGTAATGCAATAACGTTCTTATATATGTTTTGAAATGTTGGAATATCCCCATTAGAAGTTTGAATATCAAATCTAATGTACTGTTTCCTTCCCCATCTGATTTGAAATGGATATGATACAAGATAGGCAAGACCACAAAAACAACGAAAAAGAAACAGGCTACTTGATTTTTCTCTACTTGAGAGGAGAAGATAATTTTTAAAATATGGCAGAAAGCTTGAGAAAGAGAAACTGTTGTGATTGAGTTTTGAATGTAGCCAAGAAAGACTAAGCACAGCACAGAAGAAAAATTTGATTTTCTCTTTAACTGTTGATGTGGTTTTAGGCAAATTACTTAATACAACACCAAGACCCCACTTTACAGAATTGTCATGAATATAAAGTAAAATAATTTATAGAAAATGCTTTATTTAATAACTGCATATAACAAGCATTCCAGCTTTATGACTATTATTTTTATTAGATCTAATTTCTTTGGAGCCAAGGCAAACAATGAGACTAGGCTGTTACCTCATTTTTTTTTCCAATTATAGTATGGCAGACAAATAAAAATACGTACTTTTAATTAGTACTGAATTTTAAGAAGAATTTATTGTACAGATCTTTTGAAAAATATAATCTCCATAATAAATAGTATTGAAAATAACAGCTTTTCAAAACATATATAAAAATTATCTTTGTAAGAACATTTTGAAAATCAGCCTAGCAAAGAGTTGAATTAAAAGTGTTTGAATACATTGTTTTCTATTAATATAATATATGATAGCAAGAAAGCCTAGAAAATCTTGAGGAAAGAATAATTTACATTTTAGTTAGTGTGTGTCTCTGATGATTAACTGGCTAACTGGGCTGTGTTTATGTGTGTTCCTTTTTGTATTTTCCTTTCAGGTCATGAAAATAAGGCGTATTTATTTTAACAATCTGAAAATACATAAAGCATAAAAATGATAAAATTAATTCTAATATTCATAATTTGGTTACTTTTTCTGCATATTATTGTCTTGACTTACAATGCTTTTATTTTTATTGTTGCATTTTAACTTTATCATTTATTTTTAACGTTTGAACTTCCTTGCTTTCACTTTCTAAAGTAAGTTATTTTGTTCAGAATCTCACCTGATGAATGTTTTTCATGTTTAGTTAGAAGTTTGGCCCCCTAATTCTTATTCTTAATCTATACTCTATTATACCACACTTTTAAAGTGTTTATTTAATATTTTAAATTTATGAATATTTTCTGTCACCTCCCTCAATACCTTCATGTTTTTATTTTTGTTTTCATTTTCTCAACTTAAACTCCCTTTTCTTCAAGTTGATTCTTCTCTGTTTGCCTCTCCAAATTCATTCTCTGTTGCTATCTGCCCCATTTTGTGCCCCAAGAGGCATTGGAAGGAAATTGAAGGCGGCAGTGAAGAGAGGTCAAGGAGATGCCCATCTCTGTCTGACTATGTGGTTTCTTTACCTTAGGTTGGAGTTCCATTTGGTAGCCACTCTTCCATGGCTGTGGCCCTTGCCATTCTGGCAACATGGTTTGACAAGAGAGGATAACAGCAGTAGAGAAAGTCCACATCACGAACAGGAGGTTGAAGGACCTTTTCCTTGGTTCTCTCTATAACCTTCTATCCAGTCTCCTTGATCAATCTACAGCCACTTTAAAAATTATTTCTCTAAAAAATCTAACCTTGGAATGCTCACGGACCCACAGGTTAATGCTCTACAGGCAACTTATTTTCTTTATGTAAGTTCAATACTTTCCTAACACTATGTATCTTCAGTACTGTCCAAATATATTTATATTTGCTGCTGCTTGTTTTAATAGCTGTGGTCTCTGACACAAGGAACCCGTGCTTTTCATAAGCTGTATCAATGTGTTACAAACAAGCACACCCTGACATGAACTTTATCCTTAAAACTATAATCTCCAGTGATGCAGGAGGTAGGCTGGATAGGGAGTGGCACTTGACATTCCAAGATAGGAACTCAGTTGCAGGAACAGCTGAGCCTGGGATTGCTGAGAGTGGCTCATGTGGGGATTATGGATTCTGTGATTTGCTGATTCTGGCAAGAGAAGATGTAACGCTGTTTGAGAGTAACCAGAGTGAACTCTACCACTCACAGTAAGATGACCAGACCACGAGATTCCTACACAAGGCAGCTGAGTCACATGGAGAGAGGGCTATAAGCTTTCAGATAATTGCTTACGGGATGCATACATCAAACAGCACTGAAGTAAAAGGAATCAACAAGAATCCACCCACAACTCGAGAGATTTATTTTTCTTCAAGAATGCATTACAGCAAAAGAAAAAAAAAAAACCTCCCTGGAGATTATTAAACATTTCTCTAATAGAACAGTGGAAAATACAGTACTCAAGGCATAGAGGAATAGCACACACTTATAGGAAAGATTGACTAAAGGAAGCAGAATTAACTATTTAAAGAATCTGTGTTGTATTCTCAACAGTCAGCGAAAAATAATAATAATTATTGGAAATACAAGAAAACGTGTCGAGTAACAACTCTTTTTGTTCCAAGTCACCAAAAACAGGGTTCACAGGCAGAAAGAATGTTGGATAGCTCATTGACATAAGGTCCGTGGTGGCTCTGAGCAGCCAGGATGGCCTGGCTGAAAACAATGGCGGCTCTCCTTTCCCTCTGCTATCTGCTCCTCTGAGTGCACCTGTTCCACTCCACATTCTCATTACAGACTGGTCCATATGGCATTAAAAGGGCTACCAGAAGATTCAGGCTTAACGTTTTACAGGTCCACATACCCAGGGAGAGCCTGACTGCTGACTCTTTCTCTTACTTTCAAGGTTAAACGGAACTGTTTTTCTTCCACCTAGGATCTGGCACAACCCAACCAACTCATAATGCAATCCCACGAAGGAGTAGGCAATTCATGGAAAAGAGTGCTGGGCCCACGGTACAGTAGTGTGCACTGTAAGTCCTGGGAAAGGACACTGAAGTGGGAGGCAGCCTTGCTTGAAAAGATGGAAGGATATCGGAAAAGAACATTAAAGAAATTGCATCACTGAAATCAATTTTAGAAACAGTTCAGGACAGAATCGATACTTAGAAAAAAATACAGTTAGGATATAGATGTGAACTTCCTCAGAGTGAATTAGAATAGAGAAAAAGAAATAAAATATAAGAGCAAAATGCTTTAACAATTCGTACCCACTCTAAGATAGTTAAATTACACATACTTTTGTTCTCCTAAGTTCTTCCTTGCTAGTTTCCCTTAGCTTTACGTATTAGAACTCCTTGAGTTAAATAATTAGCTCATTTATTTCATTTTTTCTTGTTTAATATTCAAAATATTCCAGGCTGTTAATTTGCTTATACTTATAGATTTGGCCTCAAACCATAAATTTTGATAAGCAATATTCTCCTTTGTTTTATTCCTGATAATATGTAATTTCAGATGAGGACACATGTCAAATTTCAAAACTTCTATTTGAAAATACTTATTAGTTCCTTGATATATTGAATTCTAGATAAAGACAGTGACCTGTACAAGATCCTATTTTTGGGATTTAATATTCATTACAGTCTTAATAAATGAACTATACATATTAATTCCAAGCATATGCCATGTTTGTGTGAGAAAAACATAGACATATTTTACCTTGTCTTATTATTTAAATTCTCTGAGCTTTATTTTTAATTTGCTTAGGTTTACAGAAAGCGTTGGCCTTTATTTGCTAACTCATCAAAGCCTGAAAAAGTTCTTTAAAGCATATCTGTAATAATTCTAATTCTATTTTTCTCTATAGAGCCTAATGCAGTTATTTGGCTCATAGACGTTCATGACTGTCATTTTTCATGGTGAATATTATCTCAGAGTTATTATGAAGATTAAATAAGACAATACTTGCAAAGCACTTATTCAGTAATTGGCATATGGTAAATGTACTATAAATGTTAACTATTACTATTGTTTCCTAAATCAGTAATTTCTACTTTTATCTTTATTAATTTCCAGCTCCCGCATTTTTCCTGTTTATTAAATTGAATGGATATTCCAGTCGTTTTAAATCTTTCTTATTTAATAGTGAAATATTTTAAAGCTGTTAATTTTTGTTTAGCTGTATCCTATAGGCTTTGATATAGAATATTCTTATTCTTATTGATCTTTAAATAACTTAGAAATTTTCAGTTTTATATTATTTTAGTCCTAGGATGTGGCCACAAAATATGCATTCTTGGAACCTAGTTACATTTTCTCTGTGATCAAATGTATATATTTTTAAAAACGTATTCCTGGACATAAAGAAAAATTACTATTCTCAGTTTTTACTCTGTTCACAATTCCTATATCAATTTATGTTATTTATATTCTATGTTTTTGTACTTTTTTCTACCTAATTACTCAATTTCTGTGAGGTAAGTTTTAAGTTCTCTCCCTTATCCCTGAATTATATCTTGGCTGCCTGTAAGATCCTTGGATTCTGGTCTTTTCCTCTTAGAAAACTATAAATATTGTTTTACTCTCTTCCAGCTTCATGAGTTGCAGAGAGAAAATTTATCCCTATTCTAATCTGTTATTGGTAAGCTTTCCTCCCTATTTGGAAGTTTGCAAAGTTTGCTCTTTTGTTTTGGAGGGCAGCAAATTTTCCAGGTTATATAGTATGTCTTTTGTAGACCTGGCAATTAAGAGCATTTGACTTGAAAACGCAACTCAGAAATATTCTCTTATTCTTTGATTGCTTCTCTTCTTCATATGTTTATCTGTTTCTGAAACTCTTATTATTGGAATATTTGATCTCCTGGCTCTATCTTCTATTATACTTAACTTTTTTTTTCTCCTAAATACTGCTCTGGTATTTTTACTATTTTAGGATAATTTCCAGTTCATTTCCCACATGATTGATGAGGTTTTTATCAGCATCTATTCTATTTTTCTGCCTTTATTAAATTTTAAAATTAAACACATCATGGTACATACACACCATGGAACACTACGCAGCCATAAAAAAGAACGAAATCATGTTCTTTGCAGCAACACGGGTGCAGCTGGAGGCCATTATCCTGAGTGAACTAATGCAGAAACAGAAAACCAAATGCTGCATGTTTTCAGGTATAAGTGAGAACTAAACATTGTGTAGTTGTGGACATGAAGATGACAACGATAGACACTGGTGACTACTGAGTGGGGAGGGAAGAGGGTAAGGGTTGAAAAACTATCGGGTCCTATGCTCACTACCTGGGTGATGGGATCATTTGTATCCCAAACCTCAGCATCATGTAATATACCCATGTAACAAACCTGCACGTGTATCCTCTGAATCTAAAATAAGAGTTGAAATTATTAAAAAGAATTAAACACATCATAATTTTTACTAGCAAGGATGCTTATTATCTCAAGATGGCTTCTCTTTGTTTGTAGGATTTTCCCCTTAGATCTCACTGAATTATTTTAACTCTCTCACTGAATTATTTTAGTTCTTTTCTATCATTACATTTCACAATTTTTTTCCATTTCAATGGGATCTTTTCTAATGATTTCAACTTCATCTCCATCCTTAAAACTATGGATTTTTTTTTTTTTTTTTTTTTTTTTTTGAGATAGAGTTTCACTCTGTCCTCCAGACTGGAGTGCAGTGGCACCATCTCAGCCCACTGCAACCTCCGCCTCCTGGGTTCAAGCGATTCTCCTGTCTCAGCCTCCCACGTATCTGGGATTACAGGCACGCACTGCCATACTCGGCTGATTTTTGTAGTTTTTGTAGAGCGGGGTTTCACCATGTTGTCCAGGTTGATCTCAAACGCCTGGGTTCAAGTGAGCCGCGCAACTCTGCCTCCCAAAGTGCTGGGATTACAGGTGTGAACCCCCGCACCTGGTCAAAACTACGGGTCCGTCTTGGCGGGATGCTGTGGATCCTGCCTACAAGCCGAGCACTTTGGGAGGCTGAGGCAGCAGTTCACCTGAGGCTAGGAGTTCAAGATCAGCCTAGCCAACATGGAGAAAACCTGTCTCTACTAAAAATACAAAAATTTGCTGGGCGTGGTGGCACGTGCCTGTAATCCCCCTACTCGGGAGGCTGAGGTGGGAGAATGGCTTGAACCCGGGAGGAGGAGGTTGCCGTGAGCCAAGATAGTGTCACTGCACTCCAGCCTGGTCAACAGAGCAAGACTGTCTCAAAAACAAAACAAAACAAAACAAAAACAAACCTTTAGATCAATAGTAAATGTTAGTAATTTTCACTTTCTGTTTATCATTAGTGCACAAGAGATCTCTGAGGAACATCACAGTTACTTATTTCCCCGAGCCCATTTAGCTTTGTCTGGTAGTGGAGGGTGAGCAGAGGGGGGGAATGTAAGTAACAAATCTATTTCCTAATAGGAGGGCAGCACGTAGGGAGCCAATGGGTTGAGGCAAGTCTCTGGAAATTTCAATTTTAGAGGGTGATTGTCTTCTTCCTGGTTTTTCAAGAGCGCAGCAGTCCAGTTCAATATTAAAGAGTTATCCAAAAGCACCCAGCATCAGCAGCATGAGAAAGTTTCTCCCTTCATTTAGCATAGCAAGTGAGCAGGACACCAGGATAAATAATTATTGATCATAATAAATATTATTATTTATCAATGATAATATATATTGGATTGCTCAACATAGCTTCAAGAGTCCATTGGTTTAGTTGTTTTCCCTAACAGGCTTTACCAAAAAGGCAGACTGCAACCTCGCTTTGGATCTCTCTACAAACTGTGGTGTGCAGCAGGTGAGTCTAATGAACCCTTCCCTGCCTGTCCCACATCACAGAAACCACAACCTGCAGACTGCAGTGCTAGGTCAAGCTTTATCCTTTACATTAACCATCAGCCAGATGGGTGCATTACCTCAATGGAAATCAAGAGCACTATGTATTAATGCCTGTTCCTCCCATCCCACATCACAAGACAATGAAGAACTGTAAGGATGATGTGGTTGCTTTATAATAAACTAAGACTAACCTCAAAAGGTAACCGGCCCTGCTAGTATATTTCTTTATGAAAGAAAACCTCTGGATCAACTCTTTCAAAACCAGAGTCATAATTTTTCCTCAGAGGCCCCTAACATTTAACTGGCTTATTGCTAGCATCTCTGAGAAACTATTTAGCACACAGTCTTGACGATGTTGACAAGACAAATGGCAAGATGACTGAGACGCTGTTTTCAGGAAAAGAAAGATGTTTTCCTGGACTGTAGAATGGGTATCTGTAATTTGGAGGTTCTGTTATCTAGCAATACATTTTACAACCAATTTATTTTGAAGGACTTACCGTAAAGTTATATTTCCATAAATGGTCTATGGGTCTTATGTAAAAAAAAAAAAATCTTTATAGTCACAGTGAGCCCAAATGTTCATTAATACCTCATCTATGGCTTGCTGCTGGAGTTTGGTTGCTTTCCTCAGGGGGCCAAAGCTCCCTTGCAAGAGCTAAGACTCATGGCAAAAACAAACAAACAACAACTCTGAGATCTTTCACTTTACTTTCTGAAAAGCTGTTAGGCTGGCCTGATAGACTCCAAAAGGAGCTGAGCCATAAGATGACCCAGCTGTTGCCAGTCTTCCTTGAATGTCATATATCGCCTCCCTCATACTCCACATGCACCACCAAAGTTCTAAGACCCGCCTGGTTTCTGCCCTTAGTGGTTATGAACTTTCCTCATTGTACAATGATTGTAAGTGCTTATCTACATAACTGTTGTCTATTGGCAGGTGGACTCTTCTGCCCACCAAAGATGAATATTAGTACTAGTCTTTGCAATAGGGCAAATCTGTAGCACACAGATAGCTTGGTGGGGAGTTCCTGCCTTCCCCATGAAGGGGAGTTAACAACAACTATGGCACCACATGGATACCATCTTTAAACCTACTTCCCTGTACTCAATCCATAGACACCTCCCCAGTTCCTCCTCATTAACAAGCAATGATGAGGAAGATACCATTTATTGCCAAGTTAACCATACAATTTGGTCAACATGTTCACTGTGGATTTCCACGGACATCCTTCAGTTCCTACTAATAAGGCTGGGAAACCTTCGTCTTCTTTTTTTCTAGAAAGTCATATCTGTCAGGTCATTCCTGTTGCCAAAGCTTTCAAGAACTGTAAAGGATATGAGACTTGATTTTACTTGTAAGCTAACAAGTTTGCCTACCACACTTTCATGGAAGCTGGAAAAATACAAAATTTTGCGGTGTTGGAAACCAAAGACTTCATTAGAGCTATAGCAGTAGTCAGAAAATGTTTGCTCTGGTTTCCTGAGCTCTGAGTCCCACAGGGTGACTAGAAGAGTGTCAGGTAATGACTCTACATGCAGGGGATTTTGTTATAGGAGACGAACACTTGCTCTAGAAGAAGAGAGTATCTCTTCCTCTGTCTGTCACCCAAGTTGTTCACTGTACAAACATCCTTAGAACAGATAACTGTAACACAAGCAGCATGTCCTTCTGCTTGTAAGGTGTACAGAAATGCAAAAGAATCACAGTAAATTTTCTCCCAAAAAGAAACTGATCAAGAAGGATTGTAGGATTCAAAAGGACACTTTGTGGTCTTTTTAAATGTAAGTCACTTCTCTACTCCAACAACCAGCTGTTACACTTGGAATAAAATCCAAATTCCTTACTGTGGCCCACAAGAACTATCAGGACCTGGCCCTGGCTATCTCTTATCTTTCTAAATTCCAGCACATTGGCTTCCTTGCAATTCTTGAACACCAAAGCACTTCTCCATCTTGACATCTGCTGTTAGTGGGGTATGGGACTCCCCCTTTTCCTTCACTCAAGTTGCTGCTCAAATGTGACCTCCTTGGAGTGGAATTACTTGAATATTCTCACATATGTACCAGTTGCTTAATCTCTCCTGTATTTTTTTTTTCCAGCACACTTACCACTCCCTGCCAAAGCTATGTCTATTAGCATATTTCTATATTGTCATTTCTCCCTTTAGACTAAGTCCTCTCTGAAGCTAGAGAGATAGTCTAGTATGTCCCCAGCCTTAGGTCAAAGTCTCCCTGTTACTTGTCAGTCTCTCAATTAGTATTTGTTAATGAAATATGATGATGTCAGTTGCTTCTTTAGTTATTAAAGGGACTATTCATTTGCTTGCTATTCATAAAGAAGCATGTAGTGAATTGGGCTCTGACATACCCGGAAATGAAGTTATTCACCAAGACTGATTCCTTATAAAAAATGGTACTTTCAGTTTCCCAGAGTATGTGTTTTTTTCTGTAGATAACCTGTAGACAATAAAGTTTAGAGTACATGCCTAAACTGCTACAATCACACCCTAACCAGCCTCCAATTTTTATTTTTGCTACCCTGCAACATACTCTTCCCTAGAACAATACAAGTAATCTTTTATTGCCATAAAACTCACTTC
Source organism: Papio anubis (assembly GCF_008728515.1). Taxonomy (NCBI): domain Eukaryota; kingdom Metazoa; phylum Chordata; class Mammalia; order Primates; family Cercopithecidae; genus Papio; species Papio anubis. The sequence continues at coordinate 15,672,230 of NC_044978.1, forward strand.
GCATTTCTTTTTCAAAATATCCACTACATCCCATTACATTTAGAATAATATTCAAAGACTTAATTATGACTTTCTAGGCCATATTTTTATTTAGCTGGCAGAAGACAGAGTTCAGGGTTGACAAAGCAGCTGGAAATTTAGGGGAGAAACTTAGAAATGCGAAAGTTGTGGATGGGTTAGCTCCCAGAATCTAAATATAACTTCTCTCCAAATTTTTGGATAACTGCAACTATGCATGTGTAGGGGGCTTGGTGAACTTGCAGGCAAACATGAGAGAGGAATCTAACTTTGAAGAACAAACTACACTGGGTCAATATGTGAGTTTGCTACTTTTTCAGACCTCCATACAAGTATTAGCAGACACAAAAGGAGACACTTCACAATGATTGTCCATGTACACTTAGATATTACAATTATCATACAAAGCTTCAACATACATGAAGCGGAAACTCACAAAAACTAAGGAGAGAAACAGTCAAATCCACAATTGTAATTGGAGATTTGAGCACCCTTCTCTTGGTAGCTGACAGAGCAATCCTATAAAAAAAAGGTAAGGATATAGAAGATCTAAATAACCCTATCAATCACCTTAACCAGATTGACTTAAATAGAACATTACACCTAGCAAAGAAAGAATACATCCTTCTATTCAAGTGAATATGGAACAGTCACTAAGCTCCATAATAAAATAGTTGTCAAATAGATTTTAAAAGATCACAATTTACAAATAATATTCTCTAGTCAGAATTAAATCAGAAATCAATAGCAATACAGTACCTAGAAAAACTCCAAATGTTTATAACTTAAGTGGCAAACTTCTAAATAATTTATGAATCAAAGGAGAAATCACAAAGTACAAAATATTTTGAACAAAAAGGTTATGAAAATGTAAATGTAACATATCAAAGGTTATGGGATATGGCTAAAGCAGTGCTTCGGTGACATATACACTGTAATTGTAAATGCTAATATTGGATATTTTCAATGGACCCCGTGTTAGGCCATTCTCACATTGCTATAAAGACATACCCGAGACTGGGTGATTTGTAAGAAAAGAGGTTTAATGGGCTCATGGTTCTGCAGACTGTACAGGAAACATGGTAGCATTTGCTTCTGAGGAAGACTCAGGGAGCTTTTACGCATGGCAGAAGGTGAATCAGAAGCAGGCATTTCACATGGTGAGAGCAGAGGCAAGAGAGCAAGGGGGGTGGGGGTGCTACACACTTTTAAATGATCAGCTCTTAGGAGAATTCACTCACTATCACAGGGGAAGCACCAAGCGGATGGTGCTAAACCATTCATGAGAAACCCGCCCCCATGATCCAGCACCTTCCACCAGGCTCCACCTCCAACACTGGGGATTCGATTTCAGTATGAGATGTGGTTGGGAACCCACATCCAAACCATATCAGCCCCCTATTGCCCATAGTTTCAGGATAAAGTTTACAACCCCTGGTCTGGTACATGAGACCCTCATGACCCAGCTCTGTCTCAGATATTCCGACCTCATCATCGCCCCTCCTCCCAGCTCCACTCAGCAGGCCTCACGGCTCCTTCTCAGCTTTCTGCTTTAGTGGCATTCCTTGTGGCAATCCCTCTATGTAGAAAGCCTTCTTTGTGGCCTAACATATCGTCTATCCTTGAGAAGAATCCACATGCTGAGGAGAAGAATGTGTATTCTGAAGCTGTTGGATGGAATGTTCCGAAAATATCTATTAGCTCCATTTGGTCTATAGTGCAGATTTAGTCAGATGTTTATTAATTTTCTGTCTGGACGATCTGTCCAATGCTGAAAGTGAATGTTGAAGTCTCCAGGTATCATTGTATTGGGGTCTCTTTCTCTCTTTAGCACTAATAATATTTGCTTTATATATCTGGGTGCCCCAGGGTTGGGTGCATACATATTTACCATTGTTATTAATATATGCTCTGACTGAATTCACCCCTTTATCATTATGTAATGACCTTATTTGTCTCATCTTATAGTTTTTGTCTTGAAATCTATTTTATCTGATATAACTATAGCTATTCTGGCTCTGTTTTGTTTTCCACTTTCATGGAATATCTTTTTTCATGCCTTTATTTATGTGTGTCTATGTGTGTTTTTAGTCTATGTTTGTCTTTATAGGTGAAGTGTGCCTCTCGTAGGCAACAGAGAGTTGGTAGAAAGCCCTCTTGACCCTCTTATTTTTTAAAACTTTTAAAATAAAATTCAGCCCAGGAAATGTGTCATCCTTCACTTCCAAGGCTAAGGAAAGTGTCCTCTGTTGCTTTAATTTTTTTGTTACAACAACAACAAAAAAAATAACAGCAGAAGAAATATGTTTTCTTTGGTAGTGTTTTAGGGTGGATGGGCAAGCCTCATTTCACTGGGGCCATGAGTCTTCATGATATTATTTTTACATATCCTCGCCACCCTATTCCATTTATCCTCTGCTACACGTCTCATTGTTTAACTTTTATGCTTATATTTAAAAATTGTGAGGTCATAAATGATCACACATTGTAATCCTACCTTATTTGTACTTCCCTTTTTATTCTGCATCACCTAGAATTGCACTGATGAGATCTTCACGGCTTCTAAAATGTTTTAGACTCTCTTCCAGAAATTCATGTTTTGATATCAAGCCTATTTTCTTCTCTGAATTGTTTTGGAACTCTGCTTTCCTAAAACTTTGGATACTGTATGAGTCTGTTCTGGCTGCTGCAACAAAATATCATGACTAGGTGACTTAAAGGTTAGAAATTTATTTCTTACAGTTCTGGAGGCTGGGACTTCCAATATTAATGGATCTTGGCATCTGAAAAGGGCCTGTGTCTTTTTGCCAGATATGCCTTCTAGCTGTGTTCTCAAATGATGGAATGGGAGAGCTAGCTCTCTGGGGTCTCTTGTATATGGGCACTAATCCTAGCTATGAGGCTCTGCTCTCATGACCTAATCATCTCTCAAAGGCCTTACCTCTCAATACTATCATCTTGAGTGTTAGGATTTTAACACATGAATTTTAGGGGACTCAAACATTGGGACTATAGCAGATACCAAGTTTAACTATCTTCACATTTTCACTCATTGGCTCTCAAAGACTCTAAGATAACCTTATTGTTTTTATTTTTCAGATATTTTAACATTTCCCTTTTGATAACCAGGCAAGTTTTGTTGTTGGTAAGAATAAGTTCAAAATTTTATTTCTGTTGGTTTTGTGTTCTAATTTCCCAGATACATAACTGATATCAAGAGAAACTTAGCCTATATCACACATTTGCCTATATCCAGCTAATGGCCGCCAGCACACCTAGCTAATTACTTTTTTTTTTTTTTTTAATAAAGACAGGATCTTGCCACGCTGCCCTGGCAGGTCTCAAACTCCTGAGCTCCAGCTATCTGCCAACCTCAGCCTCCCAAATTGCTGGGATTACAAGACGTGAGTCACCACACCTGGCCAGAGAGCTCCATTAAAAACAAACAAACAGACAAATAAAACTAAGGGACTAGTTTTCAAAACTGTCAATGTCATAAAGGACAAAAAAAAATGTGGAAATGTTCCAATTTAAAATGTTAAAGGAACATGACAACTACATGCCATCCAGATCCTAGAGTGGACACTAAGGATGTGAACACAAAAGTTCACACATTTGCCTATATCCAAGGCTACACTGGATGTGGACTCTAGGAAGGCCAATATTTGGGTATCCCTCGGACTAATATTTGCTGAATATTTGTCCAATATTTGTTTAGTGGAAGGGGAAATAAATCAAGTTTTGTTAATTAAAATTTTCACATGTTTATATTCAAAATAATGTATTTATATTTATTACACATACTGTCTATAGATGCTTTGTTTTCTAAAAACTTTTAATTTGGGAATAATTCAAACTTCAAGAAAAGTTGTAAGAGAAAGAATCATATACAGAGTGCTTGTTTAGTCTTTACCCAGATTTATCCATTCTTAACATTTAGCCTCATTTGCTTTTATTTTATCATTTGCTTACTACCTACTTACCTACCCATCTACCCACCTAAATACCTACCCACCTATCTAATCTATCTAATATACCTACCTAATCCATCCATCTTTCTATTTACGTATTTTTTTTTCTGAACTATTTGAGAGTAAATTTAATACATTATAACCCTTTACCCCTAATACTTCAGAGTATATTTTTTAAGAATAAAAATATCCTTTTAAGAATAAGGATATTTATTTATATAACTGTGTATATTTATCATCTTCAATACATTTAACTTTAATCTCTCATCTATATTCCATCAATTGATCTAATTATGCTCTATATAACATTATCTTTGCTCTAGCTTAGTGTCCACTCTAGGATCTGGATGGCATGTAGTTGTCATGTTCCTTTAACATTTTAAGTGGAACGGTACCACATTTTTTGTCCTTTATGACATTTGACAGTTTGAAAATAGTCCCTCAGTTTTATTGTCTGTTTTGTTTGTTTTAATGGAGCTCTCTGGCCAGGTGTGGTAGCTCCACGTCTTGTAATCCCAGCAGATTTGGGAGGCTGGGGGTTGGCAGATAAGCTGGAGCTCAGGAGTTTGAGACCAACCCAGGGCCTTTGTGCTAGATCCTGTCTTTATTAAAAAAGTAATTAGCTAGGTGTGCTGGCGGCCATCTGCGGTCCCAGCTACTCGGGAGGCTAAATGGGAGAATTGCTCGAGCCTGTGAGGTCGAAGCTACAGTGAACCGAGATTGCGCCCCTGCACTCCAGCCTGGGCAAGAGTGAGACTGTCTCAAAATAAATAAATAAATAAATAATAAAACATATAAATTGAGAACTCCTCATTTGGTACCTGTCTAATGTTTCTTCATTATTTAATTGAAGTTAGAGAAGCCTCAGCCAGAATACTGCATAGAAGCCATACTCCTCTCAGGGCATCATGTCCATCTGCCTCCCGCTGATGCTGTTAACTTTTATCATCCGATCAGGATGTTGCCTGCCTTCTCCATTGTATAGCTATTACTTTGTCTCCTTTCAAGGAGGAGAAATTTATAAGTCACACTTTCAAGTCCATGCAAATATCCTGCTCCTTATCAAATTTGCCCCTTTGATTTAGCTCCCATCGGTGATTTTTGCCGACTTAGTCTTTACAATAATAATTTTCCACCCCTGCCTCAGTTCTTGAATCAAACATTTCTCAAGAGGCATTAGAGACAAAGTTTGCTCATTCCTTCTAGGAAAATTAAGAGATTTGCATTTATTTACAAATATACATACCAGGCATACCTATTCATATGTATTTACACACATATGTTTATACACAGAGGCATAGATATGTGTGTTATGTTTGTATATGTGTATGTGCATATGTGTGTGTACATATATATATGCACATGCAACATATGCACATACACATAATAGCTATATGTATATGTAAATGTTTTAGAAATCATGAATCCTCACAAGGATTTTGCCATCCCCTGTTTCTTGTTAGTATGTCCCTTCTTCCATTTGAGATCTCTGACTCCCAACATAAGCACATTTGCTTATTTGTTCAAATCTTTAACATATCTAATAGTTTCAGAATTGTTTCTCTTATAGCACTACAAATAACCAAAAATTTCTACTAAAAGGAACTCAGAATCTGTTTGTAGTTCTCTTTCCTACCTCGACTCTGCCCATGACTGAGGGTATATAAATACCATTAATTACTTAGATTAGTTTTTCACACCCCCCTTAAAGGGACTATGTCATTCATTTGAAATACATTCCAGTCCATTTGTTTCTATTTACTTTAATACTAGGAATTTTCTTCTCACCCTTGCTGACTTAATTTTACTTTTTGATTTCAAAAAAATTTAGCATGCTCCAAAAATATTCAAAATTATTTTAAAAATGTATACCCAAAGAATTATCACACCTTTCCTTTCTGTAGCCCCTTTATCTCATTTCTTCCCCGACCCTATAGATAATAAAATCTTTTGTTTGTTGGTTTATACTTTGTGTGTGTGTGTTGTTTCTAAAGATAAAAAATATATGTATCTTACTTTCTCTTGTTTCTTGTACAAAAGGTAGCATACTACATATGCTTGTTTGCACTTTTCCCTTTGTACTTCACAATGTCTTCGAGTCCTACATATAAGTTCATGAAGATCTTTTTTGTTTTTTACAACTACATAGTACTCCTTTGAGTGTTTGTAATATGGTTAATTAAACCAACTCCTAGGCTTGGAGGACATCTAGGTAATTTCCAGTGTTTCACAATTACAATTGCTATAATGGATAACCATATATGTATATATATGCATATACATACGCATATACATATTTTATGTAATTAGAGGTTTGTCTTTATGGTAAATTCCTAGAATGTTAAATGAATAAATTTGCAAATTCCACTTTATAAAGATTGAGCCATTTTGAGTTCCCACTGGCAATGTATGAGAACTTCAATTTCCCAATGTCATCATCAAAAATATATCATCAGGTTTTTACTTTTTGCCAAACTAACAGGTGAGAAACTGTGTTCCACTGCAGTTTAATTTGGATTTTTCTAACATAAGTAAAGTTGAACATCTTTTCATGTATTGAAGGACTATTTTTATATCTCTTTCTGTCCTTCTATGTTCATGACAATTTGACCTTTTCTTCCCCCTATAGGATTTTTGTTGTTCTTTTCTTCAAATTTTGTAAGTTCTTTGAATATTACAGAAATCACCCTTCTCTGTCATATATGCTGTAGATATTTTTTCCTAGTTTGTTATTTGTCTTTTGAATTTGTTTATGATGTTTGGCCCTTATTTTTTTCCATGAAATTTATAAATTTATATAGTACAACTTATCATAATTTCCTGTGTTGAATCTGGATTTTCATTTATACTTAGAAAGTTTTTCTTCATCCAGACAGAGAAGAATTTACTGATGCTCTCTGGTAGTGCCTGTATAATTCATGTTTACTTCCACATCTCTGATTTATTTGATGTAAAAGCTGAATCTAATTTTGTTTTTTCCCAAGTGGCCATCCAGTTGTCCCAATAAATTTATTAAAAACGAGGCAAAAAAAACAAAAACAAAAACAAAACTTTTACATCAGTCACTTGAAAACCACTGTTACTATATACTAGATCCCCATATTAGCGGGATTACCTCTTTGTTATTATTCTGTTGTGTTGGTCTTTTATCTGTTCATGCACAAGTATCACACTGTTTTGATTAAAATGCTTTGTAGTATGTTCTCTTATTTTGTAGGCCTAGTCCCTGATAATTAATTGCCTTTCTTCCCAGTGTTTTTCTTGCTAGTCGTCTGTGTTTATTGTTTCACATGAATTTAGGTACCAAATTGCCTAGCTCTGTTAAAAAGAAAGTCACTGGTATTTTTATTGGGATTGCAGTAAATGTATGAATTAATTAATGGAGAACTGGCATCATGCTATTGAGACATCCAATGCTAGAATAAGGAATGTCTTTCCTGTTGTCATGAATACTTTTGCTTCCAATAGCATAGTTTTCTTCTGTAAGTATTTATTGTTAAATGTACTCCTATGATCGCTTTTTGCTGTTGCTGCTATAATTGGTTTTGTTACTCCATTAAAAAGATATTTTAAGAGTTGGGAAGTTGTCTTTTATTTATATTTTTCTGTCATTCGCTACAGCTTGCATAGGTATAATTAGAAAGTTTAGTACAAAATAATGTAAATGCTTGTTTTCTCCTGGCTTTCATGCCTGTTAAATCATCTCATTTATCTGCATTTCTGTATTTTTCAATTTCCATTTGCAATGCTTTGGGATAAACAACTTCTTAAGGAGTATGTAACAATTGAAATTTTAAATAATTATTTCAATAATTTCATAAATCACCTTTCCAGTAAAGCCTTGTATTTTTTTCTGAATTTTCGTGAACTCTCCCTGCAACTCTATGCTCTCTTGTGAATCACAGCCAAAATTAAATACTCATCAAGAAATAGACTGTTGTGGACAAAGGCAAGAAATGTTTTTTATTTTCATTATGAGAGGGACCAAGTGACAGTTTATCAGTTATGTACAAAGTGTTCTGCAGAAAACCTAGTTTCCTGGCATCATATTTATTATTTATTCTAGTAGTTTATGTAGCTCAGTGACCTGGACAGATTGCTTCATTTGCCTATTTTTTAATCTAGCTCTTCCAACAATCCTATTTTGGGTATGTTTTAACCATGAAATGATGTTCGTACGTGCCCAAAAAGTGAGCCTACTTCCTTTGATCAACAGAACATCAAATGAACCTATTTTGGCTGACATGCAGGAAATATATTTTTCTCAGATGAAGTATGAATTTCAGTGCTATATAATATGCTATTCAATGTAGGAATTCCAATCTTTATTATTAAACAAGTCTGTCATTATTATTTTAAAGAAAGATACGCTTTTCATTGCTGTATTCACTTCCTGTTAAGTATGTAACATGCATATTTTTCCAGAGGGAGATTTGAAACATTATTTTTATTATTCTTAATTAATATTTATTGTGAACCTCAAAGTGTGAGAGGTCTTGGCTGTATCATCCCAGCAACTTTTCGCACATAAGCAACATCACGTTCCGCACAGGCAAAACTAAGAGAATAATCAGCCTTTGCCAAAACACAGTGCCCTGTCACAGGAAAGAATCATCTCTGATCACTGTCTGATCTTATTTCAGAGCACCAGGCATTGCAGATTACCGGAGAGATAGTTTATTTTTTCCCATAAGTCCCATTGCTAGAATTTAAAACCTAAATTAAATTATTAGAACATCACAGTAAAATACTGTTGTTGTGTATTTTGAAAGGAAAAACAACAGAAATAGAAAAAGCAACCAGGAAGAGTGCTGTTAACTTTCTGAATATATATTAAATATTGATTTACTTGGATTCCCACTTTGAAAAACAAAGTAATGTTAGCCTACAGTTACAGCACTAAAATTATCTGTAAAAATTTAAGAAAGTTTTTACTTTTGCCCCTTTGGCTTTGAGAAAACACATTATCAGCTGTCTAAATGCAGAGGATGTTGTGTCACCAACATGAAAAGCAACACTGTGCCACTGGCATTTAGAGTCCTGACCTAGGTTATGTGCTTATAATACCATCTCCTTCAAGGAAGATTGGCTACTTGCCACCGAGTACGTACATACATGTTACAAAGACAGGCTCTCTGTACGTCTCTCCCTGGAACTCTGCTCACTTGTGAATCACAACCGTATCTGGAGATATGGCATAATGTCAACAAAATATGCAAATACAGGAATAAATGATTTCTTCTTTATCTGGCTATTTGGTGTTATTTATCACAGGCTATAGTAGCATGATAAATTCCAAGAAATTCTGTTTGGAATTTTAAAGTGTTCCTAGGTTCAGCTAAGGATGGTGTGGGATTCCCACTTTGGTTCCATTTTAATGACATTTTGTGTCTCAAAAGTACTGAAACAGGAAGGTTTTCTGGGAAGGAAAGTATTTGACCAGGAGAATTTGTCTTTTGCTGTCACAATCTTCAGCTACCATTCAGCTAAATGTTGTTTGGAATAATACGGCCTTAATGCCCCTCTCTCCTGCTGAATCGCTCAGACGGGTAGGAGATTAGAGTGAAAAGAGGTGCCGGTATTATCTGTGCGAATGCGCCAGGGGTCACGCTACACTAACAGGGCCGCCCCAGTCAGGGTGACAGAACCCAGCTGCTGGCTCCAGGCTCCATCGTCAGAAGGTTCCACTTACTGCAGAACTCTGTCTCCAGAGAGCGTGGATTCTAACTAGTTTCTTTCCACCTCTAAAAAACCGGCGAACTCATCATTATTGTCCTCATTTTTTTAGGAAGGACCCACATGTGAAACCACTTACCTGTTTAACCCTATGAACTTGAAGAGAACATGTAATGCCACTTGAAATACCTAAGCTCAGGTTCTGCCTTCAGTGACTCCTGGTAGTAGTGCCCTAATGAGCCATTTATCAACAAGGTAAAGGTATGTGATTTTTTAAAAAATGTACACACATTCTCCACCATGAGATTTGATGTGACTGCATTCTACAAATTGTTTAGTTCTTTTTTATTTATCCTGGAAAAAGGTCACATTCTATGCACACGGATCATTGTGCACTTGCATTTTAATCTTCTTGGTACTTCTTTTAATTTTCAAGGAAAATAATTTTTCCTCTGAACACTCCTTATTCATGGTAATCCTTTTTCTTTGTAAGATGGGAAGAAAATTCCCAGTCTTGTTTGGCTTAGGGCTAATTCTGAAAGCCGCTCTCCTCTGTTTTCTTGTTTGTTTCTGAGGGTGACATTCTTTAGGTCAAGGGAACTCAGAATCTGGGATGACAACTTCGCCAGTAGAGGGAGATAGAGCTATCTAACAGCTTTACAGGGCACAACCTAAGGCCAGACTCATTTTTTTGCATGAAGTTGCTGCTTAGGGCTGTATCGATAATAAAAACTGCTTACATTGTTTTTCCTATAAAAGTGAAGAAGTAAATGAAACCATCCAGACCCTTCGAGGAGAACAAGTCAGGAGAAGCTTACTGGTTTTCAAAGTTGTCTTGAAATGTGAGTCCTTTTTGAAAGACAATTTTTAAAATTATGTTTATTAGACAACCATAATTTTAAAAACATTATTAAAACAAACTTACATTTACACAGGGCCAAAAAGGGTGGGGAAAATTCATCCTGGAGCTCAAAGCCCAAGGGAGCCCTCGGATTTGATTACTTGTTACATGATTGGTATTTAAATGGTCTTGCTGTGTTACTGCATGGCATAGATTCTTCTCATCAGTGAATGTACTTGCACTGGGGAAAAAAAAGCTATGAAAGCATTTTTGGTGCCCTATTTTTTCATTTATCAGCATTTGTAATTATAGTTAAGTGCTTCCAAAACAGGGTTTCCATCTAAGAAAGGTCCTGCCTTTATGTGATGCTTTTAACTTTTCAAAGTATTTTTATATGTACTATCTCATTTTAAAGTAGATCTGACACAACCCCAATCTATTAAGGAAGTGACCCTTTAAACCTAAAACACTCTGGCATTTTCTGAGCTAGACTTATCTTAGCTACCGTTATAAAACTCAATGAAAGTAATGGTGATACTAAAACTTCCATATTCAGAACAAAATTTATCTAGGTAGAAGATTTGCAAGGAGCCATTCAGTTATTCTTTTAACATCCAGAGGGCTTTTACATTTTTATTTCAATGAGTTGAAGTTATCTGTTGTTTGTGTTAAAAGTAATACTGTCAAGAATTTTATTATGTCCACCACTGTAGCCAATAGACTGAAAATTTTGTGGAAAAAGGTTTTGTGAGTGTGTCCAGACTCACCCATAAAATAATAGGAAGTTTGAGTTATCCATTTTTCAAGATATTTTTTAGAATATGATACATTTTAACCTCTTGAAGAGTTGTACCATGCCCTTTTTGAAGCACATGCTCCCTCCATGGTATCTTAAGAAACATTGGATATTCCAACACTGTTTTTGATTGTCTAAATTTCTGTAGCTAGGAAACTGGAAAGTCTAATCTGGTTCTTGTCCATCTTCTGGAATAACAAGGCCATTCTGTTACAGGCCAGCAGAGATATTGACTCTGTCAAAGTTGTTGATTCCATTCTGAATAACCATCCGAATGTGTATGACTGAGTGGTCATGCATTTAGTAGCGCTGAGAAATGAGGATGCTGGGTACAAGCAGTAAAAATCAATTGCTTCAGCTGGGCTAAAATTTCCTGGGGAAATGTTTTTCCCCAAGCTTGAGCCAAGTCTGAGATAAAAAAGCACTATTGTCATCTCCTGAAACTAAATTAGCCGGGAATCTTGGCTGGTTTCTTGATATTTCCAAACTCTGCCGTTTTCTCTATGATTTTCTTCTTTTTTCTAAGTTTGTTGCACTTATAAATTCTATACAAAAAGTTATTACTGGGGCTATGTGTAGTTAACATGTACAGAAATACATGTTATTTTCTTCTAATTTAGGCAGGAGCAGTTAATTTTGATTTAGTAATGGTTCCCTTGCACTTTTATCATAGTGTAAGAGAGGGAATGATTTTGAAAGATATTGCTTTTTACCTTTAAAATTTATGACATTCTTTGTTGGTTGAACTTGAGGAAATAATAGATTATGGGAGAAAAGTTACCATGTAAGTAACCACTCATTTCAGGAAAAAATACTGATTTTACATTTAAACAATTTTTTAAATTGTACCTTAGTGCCAACATTGAAGTATTTTTAAATTTCATTTTATTATAATTGTAATTAATAAAGCCTGCTATAATCATATTCTACATGTTTCTGTAGGTAGCTACCTCATAGGGCTTTTATGAAGATTTAATGCAATAACTTATATGAAAATACTTAACTACATACAGAAAGTTTCTAGTTACTATTACTATAATTATTTTACTAAACATATTCAAGGCATCTTTGAGGTTCAGCACAACCTTAGGGTTAGAATCTGAAACAGAAAACAGAAAAAGACTGTTTTATACAAAGGACCCAGATGAACTTCTTGAAATTAGTAAATCCCATGATATTCCTGTTTTAATAAATGTTGTAAACTTAAGAATAAATATATGCAACCACTTTCAGATATGGCATTGTCTTTTTCACATCTTTAGGCTTCCAAATACCTCTGAAGTACGTATTTATGCTTTACTTAGCTGAGAAAACTGAGACCAAAGAGAGGAAGCTAATTGTTAAATTTCATTAATAGGTTAGTCTCAAAATGGCAATTAAATTTAAATCTTCCAGTTTCAAGTCTGAGATTTCTTCCATAGTTCATTCATAGTTCCTGGTCTTATAGCTTCAGGTTAATTATTATTATCAGATTGTTTCCTTAATTTCCAGGTATTTATACCAAGATCCTGCTTTAAATGGAAACTCAGATGGCTGAGGTTTACTGACACATTTACTTGGTCTATAATTTCCTCAAATATATTTATTGAGCAACTACTGTGGGGTCAGACACTATACAAGATGCTAAGAACAAAACAGACAAAAACATCTACCATCTTGGAGTGAACCTGCTGGGGCTGGGGAGTAAGGTGGCAGTGGCAGGGGAGACGAAACAAGATAAATAAGTAAAATATACAGTATGACAGAAGGAGCTGAGGAGAAAAATAAAACAGGCAAGGGAGCTAAAGAGTATCAAGTGCTGGAAGAGCTGCAATTTTAAATAGGGTGTCCCGGCAAGGCCTTGCCAGGAAGGAGCCATTTGAATCAGGACCTGAAGCTGAGGAGTGAGCCTGGGGAAGAGCTGGAAGAAGAGGATGTTAGGTTGCATGGCTGCCAGTTCTGGGAGGAAGAAGCATACAGGACATGTTGGAACCAACAAGCAGCCCCCAGTATGAGTAGAAGTTCAGGTCAAGAAGTAGCAGAGGCCAGACCATGAGCTTTTACTCATAATGAGACGAGAAGTTATTGCAGGACTAAGGGCAGAAAAAAAAGTCAAGGTCAGATGTGTTTTAACATCATCATAGGCAGTTGCAAATAAATTTAGGGAAGCAAGAACAGAAGCGGAAACAACAGTGAGGAGGATATTGCAATGATGAACAATCGGGGCTTCTAGTAGTGTGATGACGGAGGTGATGAGGTGATTACTAATTACAGACTAGATATATTTTGGAAATACAAAGCTGTGGCAGAGATCATAGGCTGTCCTCCATAATCTGTTCACCCCTTCCTCTTGGTCATATGGGTGCCCAGCTAGAGACTACATTTCCAAGCATCCTTTGTAGCAAAGATTGTCCATATGACTAGGGTTTCACTAGTGAGATGTAAGTAGAAGGGATGTGTGCAGACTCCAGGCTATCTTCCTAATGATAATTGCCCTGCATTTGCTTCTCCTTTTTCCTTCTTTCTTTCTAGAAACCAGGGCACTTGGAATGTATTGAGGGAAGCAGATCTGTCCTCCTGTCATGGAGTCCTGACTACCTCTTCCCTGAACTCTTACATGAGAAAGAACAAACTTCTAAGGTTGTTAGCCTCTATTTTGTGGTCTCCTTATTAGAGCAACTGAGCCTATACCCTAACAAATAGACGTTCATAAGATTTGCTGATGGATGAGATGTGAATGGGAGACAAGAAGAAGAGGTAAGGATGGTTCTAAGGCTTTTGGCCTGAGCAAAATGTGTCATTTACTAAGATGCAGAAGACTATGGGAAGAACATATTTGGCAAGATGATCAAGAATACAATCTTGGGCATGGCACATTGGAGATGTCTAGTAGACATATCTTTTCAAAATAATTTTTCACTAGCCTTACTAGTACTTGCTTAAAAAAAAACCCCCACTAAGCTCTCTAGGTGCACTAAGCATTGCACAAAACTAAAAGGAGATACTCTCCTATTTTCTAGGGGTTCACAATTTAATGTAAGTCATACAATTGGCTCAGTGTCAGATCAAAATTATACCCCACATTTAGAAATTTCTACAGAGGAAGCCATTCAAGTTTTAATTAAAATGTCTTTATTACTTAAGCTACTTCATACAAATTATTCTACTAGAATACCTTTATAATTTTAATGATCTCAAAACATAGGTATTTAATATACACAAATATTATAAGCAATCTCTTCTTTATGCATAAGCAAATTTTATGTGAACATATGATTGTACGTTTTAAAACTGAGTAGAGAGGGTTTTATTAAAAATCATTTTGAGGCCGGGCGCGGTGGCTCACGCCTGTAATCCCAGCACTTTGGGAGGCCGAGGCGGGTGGATCACGAGGTCAGGAGATCGAGACTATCCTGGCTAACATGGTGAAACCCCGTCTCTACTAAAAATACAAAAAACTAGCCGGGCGTGGTGGCGGGCGCCTGTAGTCTCAGCTACTTGGGAGGCTGAGGCGGGAGAATGGCGTGAACCCGGGAGGCGGAGCTTGCAGTGAGCCGAGATCACGCCACTGCACTCCAGCCTGGGAGCACAGCGAGACTCCGTCTCAAAAAAAATAAATAAATAAATAAAATAAATAAAATAAAAATCATTTTGAACAGTTTCAATCTAGTCCAAAGGAGTGATGTTGCTCTTAGCTACTTTTCCCATTGTTGTCTTCTCTATAATCCACTCTATCCAGTTAATAACAAAGTCAAGGCCAGATATTAAGAGGCAATATAGGGATAGTGAAGGAAAATGTTTCTGACCACTAGAGGATCACTTACTTTATGCATTTATCTATCTTCTTCATGTACGTTCTTTGCATTCCGTCTCTGCACAGAGTTCTCTTAAAGTCCAAGACTGCCACCCAAGGCCTACACGCTCGTCGAACAGATCTTGTTTGGGGGTCTGTCTTGGGGACTTGTGAATGCCAACTTCTTTTTCTATCACTTTCTCAGACCACTTAGGTCACATGCTCCATCAACTCAATGCTATGTTTTCTATTACTTCCAACATCATACAATTGGAGAAACTATTCTCCAAACAGAAGAAGGCTAGAATACCAGCTAGTCTCCTCCTGTACTTAGCCAGGATGTTTTAATAGTGACATTGTATATATTTTACAATATGGATCATTAGCAATGAATGTAGGAATTTCAAAGAAGAAATTAATAACACATACTTCAGGAATCAATCGCTTCTTTTGCACACAAAAAAGATGACAATATAGCTTACTGGTTAAGAGGGTTCTGTGTGGACTCAGAAAAACCTAGGTTTTGAACACTTCCACTTACTACAGTGGGGTATTAGTATGTTTCACTTAACTTCCTTAAGTTTTGGTTTCCTCATCTGTTAGGAAAAATACTGAGATTTATGCACAATATGTAAGATTCAAAAGATTTTCTTGAGTATGGATGGCACAACATCTGCTAAGCACTTAGCACACAGCCTTATATGTAGCAAACAAAACTAGACTCCAAATTAAGTTATGTGATTAAAAACAAAAATCATTTTTACATGTGTGATTTCACCTTTTAATCTCACCATAAATTTTATGTATGAGAGAAGATATTATTTCCATTTTGCTACCGAGGAAACAGACATCAAGAGAATGTTGAGTGATTTGCAAGAAGAAACCAGTGTTAAATGGAGATTTAAGCTAAATGGAGTTCAAGTTCTTCCCATTTCATCAACACCAACAGGTAGAGGGATGTTATTCTATGGTGTCCCCCAAAACACAGTTAGCAGGTAGAAGCCAGTCCATCTTATCCTTCAAGCAATCTTTTATCATATGCATATTTTTCAGGTTATGTATTTTATTGGTGGGATTGAAAACTTTTTAGGGACAGGGACCACATATTCTAGCTTTGCATTATTTTGTAATCTTTAAAACAGGGTTAGACACAGTCAATGCTTGGTAAATATGTTGGTGAATATTTGTCAAATGACTATTGAATCTGTAAATACTTTTCCTGAGCTGACCCCCAACTTCTGTTTTTTTAAAATTTCTCCTAATGAGCTGAATGGGAAAAAAAGAAATACTTTATGAAATCAGTTAATACACAAAGTAATGTATTGTTTCCTATGTACACAGTTATTTTAGGGTAAAACCTAAAATAACTGCTAAAATAAAATTAAATGAGCTTGAGACTATGGTCAACCCAGTTAATGTCATTTATCCAGGGTGACTGTTGGAAACTGAGAACCCTACAGTTATATTCCAGCAACACCCAATTCACCTTTTGAACTGTTTTAATGGTCAGCTTTCCATTGGCACTTTTCTTCCTTGGCTGGTGAATTTTTACAGAATGTAATCTCCATTGCATCGTGGGTACTTTTTTCCTGTGCCTTGATGCAGAGGGATGTTTAATTTGTTATGGGCTGGGAACAAAATTGTTTTGGATCAGAAATCTGCATGGTCTGGAAGCATGGTACGGTTAAACTCAAGTTTAGCCAGGCAGAAGGTTCTCCTTAGGAAGAATTTAATGGGCTCTGCGTAATGGTTCTCAATGAAAAGAACACAGTGCCAGCATTCCACTCTATTCTTTCCATAGCCCATTCAGCTGCCTCCTAGGATTTGTTGTCGTTGTTTTTAACACAAGAAGGAGATAAATTTATTTCGCATGGGGAGCTCTTGGTAAAAGTTTCTCTTTCTCCAGTCTATCTTGTTGAACTCAGTGACACTGCCAGAAACATTTTATATCCATTTGTCTAATGACCTTAAAGATGTAAAATATTGCTATTTTCTGTGAACTGCCATTGTGATTTGGCCATACATATGCATTAATGAAAAAGTGTATTATACTTACAATTCTCTGGAAGTTTTTGTTCCCTTCCCTTCCCTACCCTCCCCTTCCCTTCCCTTCCCTTCCATCTTTCTTTCTTCCTTTCTTCCTTTCTTTCTTCCTTTGATGGAGTTTGTCTCTTGAGCCATCACGCCCAGCCTCTTTCTTTATTATTGCTATACAGTTTACTCAAGTTAACAGAAATAATGTATTCTGAGACAGCAGGAAATACTAAATCTGAGCAAATTTTAAAAAATAAGCTTCACATTTTAGTAAATATTATACTAGAAGGAAAAATCTTGGTGTAAAATAACAGATTGTAAAACCATTATAATAAAACGGGAAACCAGAATTCAAAAGTGAGGTCTCTAGACTGTTGAGTGGGGGAGAAAGATGTGGAATCCATGAAAGCAGCCATGAATACTTTTCTGCTGAATCATTTCATCCCCTACTTCTCTCCCGCTTCTGTTTGCTATCCTCTCTCCAGTCCCTAGGTTCCACACCTGTCTTATGCCCAAAAGTGGTGTGCAAAATGTTGGGAATCGGTCTCACTCCTCCTCACCATTAACATTTCCAGGAGTCTGGTTTAAATAGCCCAAAAGTTTGACAAGTATAATATAAGTAAAGTAAATTATTCTTATTCAGAACTGCTTTGGGTAGTGGGGAGGTACAGTTAACCCTTGAACAATGTGGATCTGAGTTCTCCGGTTCCATTTATATGTGGATTTTATTTTGCCTCTGCCACACTGAAGAAAGCAAGACTAGTCCCTTCTCTTCCTCCTCCACCTCAGCCTTCTCAATATGAAGATGAAAAGGATGAAGATCTTTATGATGATTCACTTTCACTTAATAAACAGTAAATATATTTTCTCTTCCTTATGATTTTCTTAATGACATTTTCTCTTCCAGCTTATTTTATGGTAGGAATACAGTATATAATGCACGTACCATACCAAGTATGTGTTAATCAACTATTTATATTATCAGTGAGACTTCCAGTCAACAGTAGATTCCATTTGTGTTGCTATGAATATGTGAGACTAGGCGATTTATACAGAAAAGTTTATCTGGCTCATGGTTTTGCAGGTTGTACAAGAAGCATGGTACCAGCACCTGCTTCTGGTGAAGCCTCAGGCTGCTATGAAGCAGAGTCAGCATGTGCAGAGATTGCATGGCAAGAGAAGAAGCAAGTAGGTGAGGAGAAGTGCCAGGCTCTTTTTAACAACCAGCTCCTGCAGGAACTGAAGAGTGAAAATTCACTCACCTACACCCCATGGTGTTAATCTATTAATGAGGCATCCATCCCCATGACCCAAATTAGGCCCCACCTCTAACATTGGGAGTCAAATTTTAGCATGAGATTCAGGTGGGTCAAATATCCAAACTATAGCAGAGAGTCAAAAGTTATATGCAAGTTTTCCTTGCATTGTGTGGGGCCTTGGCTTCCCTAACCCCCTTGTGTTCAAGGGTCAAGAGTATTATTACTAAAATGTTTGGGAACATGCTTGTGAAGAGTAGTTTCTTAATGTTTTTTGTCAATAAGATACTCAACACCACAATAGACCAAACACAAGACTAGGCTGATGTGGTAAAATGTACAAATGTATATATAGCATACATGGATGCATATATGTACATTTTCTAAGTGCAAGAAAAAAATTATACAATCCACTACCTGAAATCATGGTGTAGTCAAGATAAAATCATGTGAATAAATCACTAAGAATGTATGCAAAAATGGAAATATATGTCAACAAATATTTGATATCTGTATTAAATTCTGAATGTGGTCTGAGGAAACAAAGTGATTGAAGCTGGGTGGAACTACTTGGGGGATATTTTGAATTTTGCAAATGGAAGTTAAGTTTGGAAGAGTCAGTTCAATATGAGCGAGTTCCATTTAGAAAATAATTAAGAGAGCTACAGATATATTTACATAAGATTTTGTAACTATCTTATGCTTAGATAGTGTGGAGTAGTGTTTGCAAACCTGATTGTACTTCAGAATTATCAGGAGAGGTTTAAAAAAATACCTTCTCAGTTTTTACGCCCCAAAAGTGTTCAACCGGCGGGTCCAGGAAATACTAATTTCAGTTAGTTTTTATAAAGATTTCCCTAGGTGTTTCTCATGTGTGGCCTGGCCTGGGAATCACTGGTCTGAGGGATACTTTCAGAAGTTATCTTTTTTTATTGTTCTCTTAGCACTTTTTAAAAAAGCAATTTCACACTGTGCCTTGTATAGAGTATTTCTATGGTTTATCTTCTCACTTCTTGTCTGTTCCCTAAGGATTGAGTGACTATTTGCAACTATTGTATCCTGTAGAGTGCCTAGCAATTTTTAGTGTACAAAAATATTTTTTAAATAAGTGGAATTGAATTCCAACCACTATTCATTTTAGTGCATCTTGGTATTCCCTGCTCACTTATCACTCGATCTCAATCCCTAAATTCAGAAGAATATTCAGTTGTTGAAAAGAGACATCAAATCAAGATGAAGTTTAAGAGTAAAGTGAGTTCTCCACACCACTGCTTAGAGAACCGATACGGAAGAAACAACAAAGCCTCACTTGAAGATTTTTTTTTTTTTTTTTGAGACGGAGTCTCGCTCTGTCGCCCAGGCTGGAGTGCAGTGGTCAGATCTCAGCTCATTTCAATCTCCGCCTCCCGGGTTTACGCCATTCTGCTGCCTCAGCCTCCCGAGTAGCTGGGACTACAGGTGTCCGCCACCACGCCCGGCTAGTTTTTTGTATTTTTTTTTTTAGTAGAGACGGGGTTTCACCGTGTTAGCCAGGAAGGTCTCGATCTCCTGACTTCGTGAACCGCCCGTCTCGGCCTCCCAAAGTGCTGGGATTACAGGCTTGAGCCACCGCGCCCGGCCGAAGATGTTTTAATATGATGATGATTTATTTCCTTTTCTGAACGAAACAAGGTTCGGTAAATTTGAATGTACCTATGGAAATGGAGTACTTGACAATGTGGGTCTTGGAAGGTGTTAGGTATGTGGTTACCAAGCTCAAAGCATGTGAAGGCAAGTTCTTCTTTCTGTCCTGTACACACGCATGCAGAGAGAAAGTCTAAGTCTCAATGATTTTCTGAAATATAATTAGTGCAACCTTCCTTGAACAACAGTTAAAAATCTGTTACTATTTTATGACACAAACGTTCTGTAGCCAAAAGCATTTTGATAATTTTTTTATTATCTTCATAAGTCATCTAAATGTAGGAAAGTAATATTATAATTTCAAAATTATTGACAAAGTGTTTTTATTTCAGAGCCTACTGAAGTGCAATTCCATCAATTTTTATGAGTTTTGAAAAATCTCCTAGTTATGATATTAAGAAAAATTATCTATAAATGCACCCTACTTTTCACATGTAAACTATATCCTCCATTACATGTGTAAATATAACCAAATTTGATTAACATCTTTGAGGAAAATGTAAAATATAGTGGAATTACAGTTCCAAATTTATTTCAGTAATTTGTGCAATTTTTGTAAAACAAAAAAATATGAAAAAATAAGCATGTCAAATCAACTGGTGTTTTCAAAGTTTAAATACTTGAATTATATTGCAATGGTACCATGGTCTACTTTAGTGTTACAAAACACAGGCTAAAAAGATTTGGATTTTCTAATCACTAATCATGATTCAAACAAACATTGCTGGGTTTTTTTCAACTTTAAAGCACAATATAAAACTTGTAGGGGAGGGAGGAAAAACAATAATTTTAAACCTGCTTACCTCAACTAAATCTGCTTTAGAAAATGTAGCATTTCTTTGATTTTTTAATTGTTTCTGCATTACTTGTGAATGTGACCACATGACTATAGTTTATGCTATTATGTTGTCAGGCTTCTGATAATGGGAAGGAATGTTTGTTTAGACTGTGTAGCTCTTCAGTTTAATTCACTCTGGCTCCAGTGTGACATGTTAAAACTGCTATCAATGGAAAATCCAATTTTCCCAGAAACACTTAAAACAACAGCAACCCCTGTGAACCGAAATTATCTCCTGTTGAGGCTAATTACCTTAGTACTCTTAGGAAAAGACTGCTATAGGAAATCTGTTGCCTTGGAGTCTCTTCTCTTTTGTAAAGTACCTTTAGTTGACATGAAGTTGTATATTTGCTGAGGACTCTGTTGCATCCTTTCAGTACCAGGACAGGTGTGAGGAGAAACACAAAACCTGAAATGACATATTGAGCCCTAAAGAAACATATTACATAATGTATGTACCTTTTCTGTGATTATAAAGTCTATGCTTAGAGAATTTATGCCAGTACACTGTGATTTTAAGGCAAAAAAAGAGGAAGACTTCAGATGCAAAGAAAAAATTAGAATAACTAAGTTAAAAAACTTATTAATCTGAAAATTTACATATGGCAAATAACTTACATGATGTAACAAATAAACAACTATGTTTCATATTGTTTTCTACAGTGTTTGGCGTACCACTACTCAATCTTCTAAATAAGCTAGTTTTATAGGCACATTATTTCCTGTATAAAATGATGGTTATTCTATTAGTCGTTTATAAATGAAAAGAACGGCTATAAAGGGAAATGTAAAGACTCAATATTATTCTACATGTCATTTTAACAAGGTAGTTCTTGATAGCTGTGTTCAACTATATTGTTTACTTGAGGTTGGGGTGAAATTGAGTGTTATTGAAACCAACATTAAATGGATGTCTAAATCAATTATTTCGGTAACCTAAATGGAAACGTTTTCACTCTTCATTTACCACTATCCTTACTGCAAATGAATGTTTGCAAATTAAGCAAACAAGGTTTTCCCCATATGCCAGTTTATAACTCAAATGTGACACCTAATGCCACTATATAGGATTATTATTTTTATTTTTAAAGGTTTGACTTGTCTATTTTTTGCTCACAATTATAATTAATAATAATTATATAAGTATCTAATAATAATTATCCTCCAATTATCTAATCCTCCCATCACATTTCTACATTCAAAATATTGTTATTTTTAAAAATTTATATGGCAAACTGTAACATTATTTGGCTTTCAGTTATTGTCAATGGGACTGTAGACACATGTACAAACATGGGAATTGAACTTGAGTGGCCACACTCAGGTTAACATGGTCAGCTATATGATTCAATGTATACATATATTAATTTTCTAGATTATCATTGTGACAGAAACACAAAATTAAATTTTCTTTCAGAGAATTAAATGATGCTAGTTTAAAGGAAAAAAATCTAACACAGGAGCTCCAGGAATGGTTGCCATTAAAGTCTTTGGTTTATAATAACTTCTCTTGAAATTTCTATGATGTGATTTTTAAATTCTTTTATTATTTTTATTACTAGAATCTATATTATATTCTAATGACATATCAACTGCTATGTGCTTTTGGCACTAAGTTTATCCAATCAAAGTAAAAACTAATTAAAGCAAATATCTGTTATAGTAAGAGGAAGCAAAATTGTGACAATGTTTCTCAAGCATTTCTAACATTAAATGTTTTGAGTAAATTAATGAAATTAATGAAAATAATATGTTTTTAACTGATACTCTGGTTAGAAATATAAAATATGATTAAAGCAAATACATGAGCAGAAGTCAAAAAGATAATAAGCTTATAACCCAAAGTTCTTGAAATGTCCGCCACACTTCTTACACATTCTTTGCTTGAATATGAAAAAGGAAACTCAACAGAAACTCCATTGCAAAAACTCTCTCTGTCTCAGTGTAGTTTTTATCCAAAGTCATCTTAGACTCATTGCTCTGTCTTAAGTTCTATAACCGGTCACTGATGTTTAGGAAGTTGTTCTCGTGCTTCTATAAGAGATTTCTCTTAGAATATACTAGCGAAACTTCATACCTAAGGCCTTTATGAGAGGAGGGCTGACTTATTGCAGCAGTATGAGTAGTGAGACTTTAATGTTCACTGGTCCACATATCTTGACTGCACGGAATGAATACTGTCGAAAGTCATGTAGATGTCTGTCTTGTTTCCCTACATCCTTGGATGAAGGATTAGCTGTCTGAGAAGCGACTCCCTACATCTATTGGTGCAAAAAAGTTAACCCACAACGTAGCAATTTAAAACAATAAACATTTATAATATTACACAGTTTCTGTGGGGTCAGAATTATAGGGATAGTTTAACTAGGTGTCTTGGCTCATATTTTGTTTCAGTTTTCTCATAAGATTACAGTCAAGGTATCAGCCAGGGCTGCAGTCATCTGAAGGCTTGGCTGGGACTGGGGAATCTGTTTCGAACTCCTTGGAGTTCACACAGGCTGGTTAAGTTCATAGTTATTTCTGGTGGGGGCCTTCTTGCCATGTCAATTTCTCCTTAGGGCTGAGTGGCCTTGCCAATGGTTGGCTTCCACAAGAGTGATTGATCCAAGAGGGAGAAAAATGGATACTTTAAAGTCCATTCTGACTTAGCCAGATTAGAATTTACACAATTATTTCCATGACATTTTACTGGTTACACAGGTCAGCTCTACTCAAAGAGGAAGAGGGCTAAGCAAGTGTGGATACCATAAAGGAAGGATCACTGGGGACCATCATGGAGGTTACCTACCACACTCCCCTAGATTTGCAATTTTTTTTTTTGTTGCAGCTTCAAAAATATAGAACTAGAATAAAGTTATTAAAAATATGATTGTGACACCAGAATAAAGCCAAATTTCCCAATTCCCCTATTTTAGTAATTTAGCAAATATTTTGTTCTGAAGCTTGTATCTGTTTCTTAAATAGGTACTCTTAAAGAGGATGGGCATATGAATTAAATTTCACTATCAACCCCCAATCACCTTTAATTTATAACTTGAGTTTGCCTCTGTCTACTCAATTTCTATTCCTATTACCACTCCTCTTATAGCAGGGCTTCATTATCTTTTGGGGAGACTGTGAAAATAGTCACCCCTTAATTAGTTTTATTCCCTCTAATGCCTGATGTCACTGGTACATTTTCTACATATGCACTGTTTAATAGAACTTCCTACAGTGACAAAAATGCTCTATATCTGCCCTGAGCACTTGAATTGTGGCTACTGCAACTCAGGAACTGAATTTTTGATTTTATTTAAATTTAATTAACTTAAATTTAGGTTTAATTTAGCCACAAGCAGCTCATCACTACCATATTGGAGAGTGCAGTTGATTCTTCCCCAAACACAGATCTCATTATGCCACGACTTTGCTTAAAATACTTCTATTACTTTCCATTGCCCATCGGATAAAAGTCCAAACTCATTATTAACATGGTGTTTAGGATATTTATCAATTGCTTTCAAAGGTTATGACCATTGTTTACTGTAACCATATCAAAATATGAGACTGCTCATAATTCCTTGAATCCATCATGTATTTCCACACTTTTATTTTATTTTATTTTATTTTTTGCTTATGTTGCTCCCACATTATCTTTCTTCTCAAATTACTATGTGCTTTTTTTTTTTAATACTTTAAGTTCTAGGGTACATGTGCATAACGTGCAGGTTTGTTACATATGTATACTTGTGCCATGTTGGCGTGCTGCACCCATCAACTCGTCAGCACCCATCAACTCATCATTTACATCAGATATAACTCCCAATGCAATCCCTTCCCCCTCCCCCCTCCCCATGATAGGCCCCGGTGTAAGATGTTCCCCTTCCCGAGTCCAAGTGATCTCATTGTTCAGTTCCCACCTATGAGTGAGAACATGCGGTGTTTGGTTTTCTGTTCTTGTGATAGTTTGCTGAGAATGATGGTTTCCAGCTGCATCCATGTCCCTACAAAGGACACGAACTCATCCTCTTTTATGGCTGCATAGTATTCCATGGTGTATATGTGCCACATTTTCTTAATCCAGTCTGTCACTGATGGACATTTGGGTTGATTCCAAGTCTTTGCTATTGTGAATAGTGCCACAATAAACATACGTGTGCATGTGTTTTTATCGCAGCATGATTTATAATCCTTTGGGTATATCCCCAGTAATGGGATGGCTGGGTCACATGGTACTTCTAGTTCTAGATCCTTGAGGAATCGCCATACTGTTTTCCATAATGGTTGAACTAGTTTACAATCCCACCAACAGTGTAAAAGCGTTCCTGTTTCTCCATATCCTCTCCAGCACCTGTTGTTTCCTGGCTTTTTAATGATTGCCATTCTAACTGGTGTGAGATGGTATCTCATTGTGGTTTTGATTTGCATTTCTCTGATGGCCAGTGATGATGAGCATTTTTTCATGTGTCTGTTGGCTGTATGAATGTCTTCTTTTGAGAAATGTCTGTTCATATCCTTTGCCCACTTTTTGATGGGGTTGTTTGTTTTTTTCTTGTAAATTTGTTTGAATTCTTTGTAGGTTCTGGATAATAGCCCTTTGTCAGATGAGTAGATTGCAAAAATACTATTGCAATCAATAGAAAAAGAGGGAATCCTCCCTAACTCATTTTATGAGGCCAACATCATCCTGATACCAAAGCCTGGCAGAGACACAACAAAAAAAGAGAATTTTAGACCAATATCCCTGATGAACATCGATGCAAAAATCCTTAATAAAATACTGGCAAACCGGATCCAGCAGCACATCAAAAAGCTTATCCACCATGGTCAAGTGGGCTACATCCCTGGGATGCAAGGCTGGTTCAACATACGCAAATCAATAAACGTAATCCAGCATATAAACAGAACCAAAGACAAAAACCACATGATTATCTCAATAGATGCAGAAAAGGCCTTGGACAAAATTCAACAGCCCTTCATGCTAAAAACGCTCAATAAATTTGGTATTGATGGAACGTATCTCAAAATCATAAGTGCTATTTATGACAAACCCACAGCCAATATCATACTGAATGGGCGAAAACTGGAAAAATTCCCTTTGAAAACTGGCACAAGACAGGGATGCCCTCTCTCACCACTCCTATTCAACATAGTGTTGGAAGTTCTGGCTAGGGCAATCAGGCAAGAGAAAGAAATCAAGGGTATTCAGTTAGGAAAAGAAGAAGTCAAATTGTCCCTCTTTGCAGATGACATGATTGTATATTTAGAAAACCCCATTGTCTCAGCCCAAAATCTCCTTAAGCTGATAAGCAACTTCAGCAAAGTCTCACGATACAAAATTAATGTGCAAAAATTACAAGCATTCTTATACACCAGTAACAGACAAACAGAGAGCCAAATCATGAATGAACTTCCATTCACAATTGCTTCAAAGAGAATCAAATACCTAGGAATCCAACTTACAAGGGATGTAAAGGACCTCTTCAAGGAGAACTACAAACCACTGCTCAGTGAACTAAAAGAGGACACAAACAAATGGAAGAACATTCCATGCTCATGGATAGGAAGAATCAATATCGTGAAAATGGCCATACTACCCAAGGTAATTTATAGTTTCAATGCCATCCCCATCAAGCTACCAATGAGTTTCTTCACAGAATTGGAAAAAACTGCTTTAAAGTTCATATGGAACCAAAAAAGAGCCCGCATCTCCAAGACAATCCTAAGTCAAAAGAACAAAGCTGGAGGCATCACGCTACCTGACTTTAAACTATACTACAAGGCTACAGTAACCAAAACAGCATGGTACTGGTACCAAAACAGAGATATAGACCAGTGGAACAGAACAGAGTCCTCAGAAATAATACCACACATCTACAGCCATCTGATCTTTGACAAACCTCAGAAAAACAAGAAATGGGGAAAGGATTCCCTATTTAATAAATGGTGCTGGGAAAATTGGCTAGCCATAAGTAGAAAGCTGAAACTGGATCCTTTCCTTACTCCTTATACGAAAATTAATTCAAGATGGATTAGACACTTAAATGTTAGACCTACTACCATAAAAACCCTAGAAGAAAACCTAGGTAATACCATTCAGGACATAGGCATGGGCAAGGACTTCATGTCTAAAACACCAAAAGCAATGGCAACAGAAGCCAAAATTGACAAATGGGATCTCATTAAACTAAAGAGCTTCTGCACAGCAAAAGAAACTACCATCAGAGTGAACAGGCAACCTACTATGTGCTTTTTAAAACCACTCAAATACCACCTTCTCATTTCAGCTTTCTCTGAAACTCCAAATGCCCATGCCTTCAAGTAGAATGGCTTTTCAATGTTCTCGTGCCATGTTTATATTCTTATGTGATATATATTTATGTTTTAATAGTATACTATCATAGGCTGACTTGTATTGGAGTTGTGCAAAGTCTACCTGTGAGCATCTTGAGGGCAGAAACTGAGACTTTTTCAAATTTTTGTTTTCCTCACTCTCTACCACTTAGTAAGTTCTGACTAACTATTGAATCAGAAATAAATTTGGGCCAAATTTTATTACTCCATTCATTACTGTATAAAATAATTCCAGGCTGAAGAATCAGTTTGCACATTCGATGTTACTGGCTTCTGGATCTTGAACATTTCCGTTTAAACATGCAGTTGTGTAATGCCTCCAGGTTGGCTTCCCTCTTCCCAGACTGAGCTCCTGTAAAGGAGGAGGGAGTTGCGGGGAGCTGTCTTTAGGGTCATCTTGGATTTGGAAGCAAAGTAATAACATCCAGGGTTTAAAAGACTCCACGTTTTTGCCTTCATTCCTAGGTCATAGCAAAGATTTTCCATAGCTGTTGTAGTATGCCTAAGCTGGCTGCTTAACCTTTTCTTGCTCAGTGCATGTGGGCTATCTTTTCCTTATTGTTTGATTTAGCAATCAAACATGTCATCAGAATGCAAAATAGTGTTAACGAATGTTTTTGGTAAATTTAATATAATATTGATTACCTAAAGTAGTCCTGTCATGATTAGTGATATAGCTGGAGTTTAAACGTTTTACCTCTAAAGATTCCAAATATTGAAAAAACAAAAAAGCATATTAGGATTATTACATATATACCTTTTTAAATGTATTTTTTAAAGTAGTTGTAGCCTATGATACATATAAAGAACCGAGAACTGTCCCAACTTGTACATTATCCGTCAGAACTCCTGATGCCACACCAATCATCCAAAAAGAGCCATTCTGTTTTATCTACATCTTGCCTGGGCTCAGTGACTCCTCTGATTATTTTCCAACTTTCAGACCTCATTACACATACATCATCCTTCATCATGATGGTGTACTGAGAAAAATGGGTTAATATTTTCCAATCTTTTAGAGCAATTCTCTTGTTGGATGCTTGTGGTATTTAAGTTCCTGGATAAATATGTTTGAAATAATGTTTACAAGGGTATAGCTCAATTCAAAACCATTTCAAATGGAGTATTACTTCCATTCTGAGCCATTGTTTCCTATTCTGATATTTTAGCAGCAGTCTTTTGTATTACTTACCTTTCTCCTCTCACATTTTATCATAGACAGAGAGGCTGGAAGGCACCTTCACCACACTACCTGGAAATCTCCCTTGATAGATCTAAAAATTCATTGAGTACATTTTCTATCGTCCAAGTTACTGCGGGTGATAGTGCTGCCACATTCTGGCACTACCTACATAACTAAGTTCTCCTTTCCTCCAGCATCCAGTGGCATTTTTCTTGCTTTCCTGAACACTCTCACTAACAGTTTGCTCAAAGCCCAAATGCTCTCCTTGAAGACGCTGAGCTTCACTAACAGTCCCTGTGATGTCATTTGGCTTCCACCTGCTACTTTGTCCCAAAGGCGATTCTGCTCTAGGATTTTGTGAGACTAGCATCCCTCTCTTCTACCGTATTTTCTGAATCATCTAAACAGCTACA
Organism: Papio anubis; assembly: GCF_008728515.1. NCBI lineage: Eukaryota > Metazoa > Chordata > Mammalia > Primates > Cercopithecidae > Papio > Papio anubis. The sequence continues at coordinate 15,701,044 of NC_044978.1, forward strand.
TATATAAATTGTGAGATGGTGAGATGTTAATGAATAGATTACTAGAGAATAATTTTTAATAGAAAGTGTAATTTGTTTAAATGTGATTTGTTATTAATTATGAAAGGTCATATTCGTTTCTTCTTTTCTGATTACAATGAAGAAGTAAACAACTTTACTTCTCTCTTCCCTACTTTCATGCTGAAAAATGTGTTTGCATCTATGTTTTGAAGCATTTCTTGGTGCCAAACCCATAAATTCTTACTTCTTTGACTCTACTGTCTTCCAATTAGTATTTAAACCATATAAAAAAGAAAGTGTTAATTTACCTTTCTGACACCTGCCTGCAGAAATATTTTTTCACTTATTTTTTATGAAACAAAGCAAAATAATCAATAAACAGTTAGTCAGAAAATATGTAAGAAAAAAACAATTAATGCTGTTAAATGTTTACAAATTCCTTAGGAAAACATTCACTAAAATTATAGTTTATTTCTCTCAAGAGTATTACCTCTTCTCTCATTTTTAATGGTGAGAGAAGTTAAATCATTTTCCCTATTTTCAGGCATATGATAAGAACAGGAAATAAACTATTTTCACTTGCTTTAAACTGATGGTCCACAAGAAATTGTTAGAAAAACTTATACCCAAAAACGTAGTGATTAACTATGTTTCTAAGAAGACAGGAACTCATAAGTAAGATATTAAATGAGCATATCGAATCTATTTGATATCAAGTAAATTGAACAAATTCAAATTTTAAATAATCTCATACTGAGTGATATCAGTAAAATGGTAGACTAGGAGGCCATGATGCCTGTCTCCCTCCCACACACAAAAAAATAAATAAATAAACAACTGTACACCAATGAAAATTTCTCTAAGAAAGTTCTAGATATAAGGAAGGAGCAGTAGAAACTCAGGGGTGCATATTAGAGTCCAGGAAGCACTTTACCTGCATCACTCCATCCCCTAGCTTGGTGGAGCAGCTCAACAGCAAGAGGGACCCCCCCTCAGAGGGTGATAAAAAAGAGGAGCAGAAGGATCTCAGCAATCCACATCACTACCATTGAAACCTGCAACCTTTGCCACTGAGGATTCCCACAGTCTTCACTGAGGCTGAGCCCAGCTCACAGAGCTTCCCAGAGTCTATACTGTATTGCGGTCCCAGAGAAGGAGCCACTGCTGCATCCCCTGCTGCCGCGCTGAGCATTAACTCAGGGGGCCTGAGTCACTAGCTGATATACTTTGCCCTTTGGGATCAAGATAACATAACTCCTTGCCATCTACAGTGTCAGAGCTGCCACCGTTCTGTTCTCTGCCCCCTGGGTCCTAAGCCACTACTTTGACTTGGTGAAACAGGGGCTGTGCTTCTGCTGTTCTGTACCTCATTCTATGGGGTCTGAGTCTTGGCTGTGACAAAACATTACTCAGGTTGCCCTGCCAACCTGAGTTCTAATTTATGGCTTTGGCTCACCATCACTAGGGCTGCACTGCCACTGCTCTCTGCCCCAAATCCTGGGGCCTGACTTGTGGTGGTAACCTGCCATCTACTTAGCTGTATGGCCACTGTATACTGCCCCTGAGGCCCAGGCTGTGTCCTATCATCACTGGGTTTGTGCTGCTGCTGAGTCCTGACCCCTGGAGCCAAGTCACCCTGTAACTCAAGACCCCAAACCCTAGCTTCATGAATAATCTGCATAGCACTCTACCTCAGACACCAGCATCACCACTGCAGCAAGTGCACCTGCACCCCAGGCCCTAGGTGACACAATAGTTCCTCATGCCTACCTCTGTTGCCACTCTGAGCATCTATACCCTAAACACAGATGCCATTATCACCATGAGTGCCCCTGAGCCTAGGACCTTGGTTATGATGACTACAGCCTACACACACAGGCACTGTTGTTGCCACAGTATGTCTATGCCCTGGATTCTAGCAACACCACAGATGCATGCATATCAGCATGCCAGATCCAACACCAAGAGAGACTCCCTCAGCTAGAATGATTTCCCATAAGTGAGAGGAGAACAGAAAAATCCCAGCAGACTTTGCCAAGGACCGCAATAACTCTTGCTGCTGCAACCACCACAGACATCAGCAACCTTGGTTGCCAAGGACCCTCACAGCCTTTGCTGACATTGACATTGATGGAATTGCAAGGCAGCTACACTGCTGTCCCCAACCCAGAAATGGAAGTGGTGCACCTCATTTAGTTGACACTCTTGTGGCCATCCAAAGACAACAGTCTTTTTCCACTGAAGCCAGCCCAAAAGGACTTGAAGAGCGGACTGCTGCCTCAAACGTGAAGATATCAATGCAAAGCCACTAGAAGCATGGAAAAGAATGAAAACATGACATTATCAAAGGAACACAATAATTTTTCAGTAACTGACCCCAAAGAAATGGAGATATATGAAATGTTATTCCTTTATTATTAATTGAAAAATAATTCAAAAGGATTATTTTAACCAAGCTCAGCAAGATAAAAGAGAACACAGACAACTCAATAACCTCAGGGGAAAAAATCTATAGCAGATACACAAAAGATACAGAGAAAGGAATCAAAACATACCACTACAAAATATAATCAACTCACGAAAGAAGACAGCAAGAGATGAAGAAAGGGACAAAGGAAATACTAAATAATTAGAAAATAATTAACAAAATTGCAGAAATAAGTTCTTACCTATGAATAATTACTTAAAATGTATATGGAATAAATTAATCAAAATACAAGAGTAGCTGAGTGGATTAATAAATAAGACTCAACTATATGCTGCTTACAATCATTTTAGCTTTAAGAATACTGACAGGTTAAAAATGAAGGAATGGAAAAAGATATTCCATGTAAATGGAGACCCAAACAGAGCAGAGCTAACTATGCTTATGACAGCCCAAATAGACTGTAAGTCAAAAACTGTCACAAGACACAAAAATAGCTCATTATATAATTATAAAGAGGTCAATCCATCAAGAAGATAAAACAATTGTAAATCAGTATATACCCACCATGGAGCTCCTAAATATATAAAGCAAATAATAATAGAAATAAATAGAGAAATAGAAAGCAATACAACTATACAGGAGACTTCAATACACCACTTTGAACAACGGATAGATTACTCAGACAGAAAGCCAAAAAAAAGAAAAATGAAACATTGAGCTTGAACTACACTTTAGACCAGATGGACCTAACAGACACATACAAAACATATGTAAATATCCAACGGCAGCTGAACAAACATCTCAAGTGAACATGGAACATTCTCTAGGATAAATAAGTTAAGTCACAAAACAAGTCTCAACAAATTTAAGAAGATTAAAATCGTATCAAGTATCTTTTATAATCACAGTGGTATGCCGCTAGAAATCAAGAATAGGAAGAAAATTGAAAAATGTACAACTATGTGGAAATTAAACAACAACCTCTTGAACAACTAATGTGTTAAGGAAGACATAAAAAGATAAATTTAAAAATACGTTAAGACAAAAATGGAAACACAACATGCCAAAACGTGTGAGAAACAGCATAAGCAGTCCAAGAGGGAAGTCTACAGTGATAAATGTCTACAGAAAGAAAAAGAAAGATCTTAAATAAACAATATACTTTACACCTCAAGGAACCAGAAGAAGACGATCATACTAAGCCTAAAGTTAACAGAAAGAAGTAAATAATAAAGATTAGAGCAGAAGTAAACGAAATTAAAATTTAAAAAGAAAATATGAATGAATATTGATTGACCAGATTTTAAAAATTGACAAAACTTTAGCTAGACTAACCAAGAATAGAAGATATATGACTTAAAAAATAAATAAATAAAATAATTTGTTTACTTATTTTATTATTATTTTTTGAGACGAAGTCTCATTCTGTCACCCAGGCTGGAGTGCAGTGGTGCGATCTTGGTTCACTGCAACCTCCGCTTCTTGGGTTCAGGCAATTCCCCTGCCTCAGCCTCCCAAGTAGCTAGGACTAAAGGCACACACCACCATGTCTGGCTAATTTTTTGTATTTTTTTTTAGTAAAGACGGGTTTCACCATGTTGACCAGGGTGGTCTAAAACTCCTGACCTCAAGTGATCTGCCCACCTAAGCCTCCGAAAGTGCTGGGATTACAGGTGTGAGCCACTGTGTCTGACTATAAATGTATAAATAAAAGGAGACATTACAAATGATAACACAGAAATACAAGCAATTATAAGAGACTACTATGATAATTTTTATGCCAAAATATTGTTTACCAAAAAATGGATAAACTTCTAGAAACATACAACTTACCAAGACTGAATCATGAAAAGATGGAAAAATCTGAACAGCCCTATAACAAAGAGACTGAATCAGTAATCAAATATCTCCTAAAAACGAAAAACCCAGGACACAATGGTTTCACTGGGAAATTCTACCAAATATTTAAAAAATTAACAACACATAAAACTTTTTAACAATGGAAGAGAAAGGACCATATCCAAATTCATTTTGTGAGGCCAACCTTATTCTGATACAAAAACCAAGTAAGAACACTACAAGGAAAAGAAAATTAAAGGCCAATATGTCAGATGAACATAGACGCAAAATTCTCAAGAAAATATTAACAACGGTCAAGTGGAATTTATCCCTGGGATGAAAAGATGATTTAACATATGCAGATCAGTAAAGGTTATGCATGTTGTTAACAGAATAAAGGATACAATCAATCTCAACAGATGCAGAAAAAACTTTAAAACATTTGGCAAAATTCAATATTATTTCCTGAATAAAGACTCTCAACAAATTAAGGATAGAAGGAATGTACTCCAACTCAATAAAGGCCATCTATGACAAGCCTACAACTAATACCATCTTCAATAGTAAAAGCTGAAAGCTTTACTTCTAAGATCAGGAACAAGACAAAGATGTGACTCTTGCCATTTCTATTTAGTATCATGCTGAAAAGTCCAACCAGAGCAATTAGTCAAGAAAAAGAAGAAATAAAAGGCAGCCAAACTGAAAAGTAAAAGCAAAATTGTCTCTGTTTGCAGATGACAATACCTTACATACAGAAAACCCAAAAGATTCTACCAAACTTTTAGAACTACTGAACAAATTCAGTATAGGGACAGGATACAGAATTCAGTAAAGGGACAGGATCCAGAAATCAGTTGCACTAACAACAGACTGTCCAAAAATGAAATTAAGAAAACAATCCCATTTGCAATAGACTCAAAAAGAATAAAATAGGTGTAAGTTTAACTAAGGAATTAAAAGACCTGTACACTGAAAACTAAAACATTGATGAAAAACATTGAAGTAGACACAAATAAAAAGATATTTCATGTCCATGGATTGAAAGAATTAACATTGTCAAAATGTTCATACTGCTCAAACTGCTTTTACAGACTCAGTGTAATCACTATCAAAATACCAATGACGTTTTTCACAGAAATAGAGACAACAATCCTAAAATGTATATGAAGCCACAAAAGAATTAAAATAGCTAAAGTAATCTTGAGACAGAAGAACAAAGCTAGAGGCATCACACTTCTTGACTTTAAACTGCAATTGACACCTCAACAACACAAGGATTGGGGGTGCTGACTCCCCTGCACAGTTGAAAATCCATATATAACTTTTGACTCCTCAAAAATTTAACTACTGATAGCCCACTGTTGACCAGAAGCCTTACTCATAAAAACAGCTGCTTAATGCATGTTTTGTATATGTATTTATATACTGTATTCTTACAATAAGTAAACAAGAGAGAAGAAAATTTATATTTTAAAAATCATAAGGAAGAGAAAATATATTTGCTATTCATCAAGTGAAAGTGGATCATCAGAATGACCCTCATCTTTGTTGTCTTCGTGTCGAGGAGGCTGAGGAGGAGGAAAGGTTGTTCATGCTGTCTCAGGGGTGGCAAGAGGCAGAAGAGGTGGAGGAGACAGGAGAAGCAGTCATGCTTGGTGTAAATTTTATTGAAAAAAACGTATAAGTGGACTTGTGCAACTCAAACGTGTGTTCTTCAAGAGTCAACAGCATATTACAGAGTTATAGTAATCAAAACAGTATGATGCTGGCATAAAAACAGACACATAGTCCAATGGAACAGAACAGAGAGCCTCGAAATAAACTCACCTATATTCAGCCAGCTAGTCTTCAACAAGGATGCCAAAAATATACAATGGAAAAGGGATAGCCTCTTCAATAAATGATATTGGGAAAATTGGCTATTCATATACAAAAGAATTAAATTAGAATCTTATCTTAAGTCATATACACACACACAAAAAAACTCAAAATGGACTAAAGGCTTAAATGTAGGACCTGAAACTGTAAATCTAAGACAAAAATATAGCAATTAAGCTTCCTGCACAGCAAATAATACAGTCAACAAGATAAAAGAGCAATGGATTGGGAAAAATTTTTGGAAACTGTATATTTGATAAGGAGTTATAGCCAAAATATATAAGGAACTCAGGCAACTTAATAGCAAAAAACCTGAATAGACATTTTCCAAAGATGACATAAAAAATGGCCAACAGTAGGCTTCCATAGTGTAGTTGTTATCAAGTTTGCCTGATCAAATGGCCAACAGGTATATGAAAGGGTGCTCGACATCGCTAATCATATAAGAAATACAAATCAAAACTACAAAGACATATTTTCTTACACCTGTTAGTTTGGTCTTTGTCAAAAAGAGAAGCGATAATGTGTTGGTGAGGGGTGGATATAAGAGAACTCTTGCACACTATTGGTGCAAATGTAAATTGGTATAGCCATTATGAAAAATGGCATTTTGAAGTTCCTCAAAAATTACAGCTAGAACTACCATATGATCCAGCAGTCTCACTTATGTATATGTTCAAAGAAAATAAAATCCATATGTTAAAGAGGTATGTGCCTTCCTATGTTCACTGCTGCATTATTCATAGTAGCCAAGATATGGAAACAACCAAAATGTCTATTGACAGATGAATGGATAAAGAATATGCCATGGTTAGCTATACAACAGAGTACTATTTAGCCTTTAAAAATAAGAAAATCCTGCCATTTGCTACAAGGTAGATGAACTCGGAGGAGGTTACGCTAAGGGAAATAAGCCAGACATGGAGAGACAAATATTGTAAGATATAAATTAAGTGGGGTCTAAAAATAGTTGAACTTAGAGAAACAGAATAGAATAGTGGTAGCCGGAGGCTAGGGGTGGTGGAACTGGGGAGGTGTTGGTCAAAGTGTAAAAGCTTTCAGTTGCAAGATGTATAAGTTCTAGAGATCTAATTTACATCATAGTAACTACAGTTTAATAATAATACATTGTATACTTGAAGTTTGGTAAAAGAGTACATCTTAAAATAAATAAATAAATAAATTCATACTACATATCAAAGGAGGAGAAAATAGCTCTGAAAAGCCATCAATAGGTAATGCACAGATTATTATCTTCTAATAAATTTCAGTGAGAACAGAAAGAAAGGATGCTCATGGATTTCAATGTCATAAAATTTTGAATATATTTTATTTTGCGCTTCTGGAATCATGTGTTAAAGGGATTTTATTTTCTCTAAGGCCTCATAACACAGTCAAGACTTTTCCAACTACTTTCATTTCATCTGGATCACTTACACTCAGGAAGGATTTAATGTTTCAGTAATAATAATTAGAAACAAAAAATGTCACCTAAAATTTGATCTTCTTTTTTGGTTCTATGTTGACTTTATATACTATTCTCTACTCCTTCTCTGATTATCTATCACTGCATAACAAACTGCATTCAACATTTGGGAACTTAAAATAGTTTTGTTTACAATCTTGTGTGCCAGAATTTGGGAAGGACTCAGCTGGGCAGTCCATTTCTGCTTCTCGTGGAATGAGCTGGTGTAGCGCTACAGGTCTGGAGAATTCACTTCCAAGGTGGCTCACTTCCACGGCTGGCAGGTTGGTGCAGGCTGCTGGGTAGGATCCCTGCTGGGACTATTGTATGGGTAGAAAGGTCATTGGTTCCTTTCTACATTGGCCTCTCCTATGGCAGCCAGGTGTCCAGAACAAGTGTTCCAAGCAGACAGGACAGAAACCGTGTGTCCTTTTTGACCTATGATCTATAATATCAGAAGTCTCAAAATATCAATTATACTGCATTCTGTTGCTCAAGCAAGGCTTACTAAATTCAGCCAAAACTCAGGGAGAGGGGAACAAAACTGTATTTCTCAATGGCAGATGCAGCAAAGACTTTGCAGACATCTTTAATCTATCACAACTGCAGAACATAAAAGAAAAAATTTTAGATGAAGACTTGAAGGAAATTGTCTTGCTGAGTGGAGGATAAATATTCCTTGAACATATCTTTAACACTCGCCCCTTTTCAACACTTCTACTGCTTTCCATATATGTCCTAATTGTAACTACATGTTTTCACTATTTTAGTTTTCTTGCCTCTATTGTCTTTCCCACCAATACACCCCAGATATTAACCTTTTCAAAACACTGCATTCCTCAGGTCTTTTAGAATCTCCAGGGTTTACGGGATAGAAACCAATTTTACTAGCTAAGTCTGGAATATAAAAATTATTATATTATGAAAGTATTTAAAGTCCTCCAAATCTGATAAAAACTAGATTTTTCTTTCCATACTTATTTCCCACCATTTCCTTCTTATTCAAGCAAATTAGCTCTTCATTTTAACTTTTTAAGCAACAACTTCTCAGTCTGGTCTTGGCATCTTTTCTCATTCCACAAACTAAAATGTCCACACTTTTCCAGATTAAAGCCCGCATTGTCCATGACAACCTAAACACTGGACCTACATTATAGTTTTCTCTTCTAAAGTTTCGATATGCCAACCTCTCAACAACTGCACTCAACCTTGTACTATTATAAATAAACGTTATTCGCAAGAGCATAAGATCTCTTTTACTAAATTGTAAAGTCCTTGATAACGTGAGCCACTTATACTTATTTTTCTATTCTACATTTAGAGTAGTTATCGCTATATGGTAGGGACTTACTAAATATTTGTTGAATTGAACGTATACTTCCTTTGTGTTATTTTTCTATATTCATGAAAATATGCCGAACATATTTCAATGTGGAAATGATATTCATAAAAACATTTATAGTGTTTCTGATTTCTAAATTAAAAATTCCAAATTGTAACTCTTAAAATCAGTCTATGTTTTTGTTGGAAATTAATGTTATTGATACAATAACAAAACTTAGGCACAGACGCCGTCTCAACAGATCCATTATGCTAAAATATTTTTATGACTATATAGACATGTTTTCAAAGTTTCTCTCCTACTTGAAATGCATCAAAGGCAATATGAATTCATAGTCTCCATTTTCCATTTGTTAATTTATTAAATTAACAAATTGACTTTCACAATCTACCTTTATACAGGAGCCCAGTGGTCTCATTAATTTGGTAGTGTTATAGAAATATTTTCATAATTCAGTGATTAAGTTGGAAAAACTACAAAGTGTAAAAAAGAAAAGGAGGCAATTTTAAGACAAACCAAAAAGTTAGACAGGAATCTGTTCATTGTAAAATGTCTTTAAAAATAATATTTTAAAATCTGTTTCTTTACTGATTGTTCTTTCTCAGTTGTTCTTCAGTTACCATATAAAATTATTTAGTTTTATAAACCTTTTGCCAGATAATCCTATATCAACATATCTTATATAAGCCATGAAACCATTTCATAAATACTATTGTAAAATTATATTTATGCCCCAGATATTTTTCCTCCTTGGAATTAGCAATGTGCCTTGTTAGCAAAACCTCAAAGAAGGAGCATGATTTTGCATTTGGCACATCATAAATAACCGTGCCAGCTGTCAGGTTTCCCACTGATTGAGTTTATGCTAACTTAGTAATCTGTTTTAGTTAAGTAAACCACAACTCTGAGTCATCATTCCTCTGAGAAACAGAAAGTGTAATGAGGACATAAATGATGTGCCACCATTTTTATATAACGATGTAATTCATTTTTTAATGTATCAGGATTGTAACTTTGCTTCCTTTGCTGTTAATACACAAATTGTAATTGAAATGAGATTTTACCTTTGCTAAGATAGGTAGTTTGAAATTGTAGTCAATGTGAAATCTGAAGAGTGAAAATCAGAAATAGGTATCAAGACATAATCATGGCAGTTGCTTCTATAAACATCGGCATCATTTGAGATAATGTTTTATATATGTTTAATTCTAGATTTACATACATATGTGAAAAAGCTAGCAAAGCTAATAACTCTCTTTGATAAGCTCCATAAACCCTAAAATGAAAGGTTCATTCATTAAAGATACCTCCCTGATTATGTGGCTTCATTAACTAATGTTATCAGTTGCTACTTTGCATTCATGTTACTGTGCTTGAAATTGTTTTATTTCTAGTATTTTTATCAAAACTATACAAAAAGATGGTAATGCTGTCAAAACTTATTCACTCAGAGTACATTTCTCGAAATAATAATGCTTTTGCTTATATTATACATGCTCTTTTTTGAAGAAAAGTTAAATATTTTTGTACATTTTGTACAAAGATAAATATTATTTAAAAATGTAACTATCTAGATTTCATTTCAAAAAAGCAAAACTATGTTTCTCAGAGATATATATGTATATATGTATATACATACATATATATGTGTGTGTCTGTTTCTCTGTAAAGGGGTTTCTGTGAGAAACGTTTTGCTTTTTTGCAATGAAATTTAAATAGTTGCATTTCTAAATAATATTCATCTTTGTACAAAATGTAAAAAAAGGTTTAACTTCTTCAAAAAAAAGCATGCATAATATAAGCAAAAGCATTATTAGAGAAATATACTCTGAGTGAATAAGTTTTGACAGCATTGCCATCTTTTTGTATACTTTTGATAAAATACTAGAAATAAAACTTAATTTCAAGCACCATAACATGAATGCAAAGTAGCATCTGATAACATTAATGAAACCACATAATCAGGGAGGTATCTTTAATGAATGAATATTTCATTTTAGGGTTTATGGAGCTTAGTGAAGAGAACTAGCAGCTTTATTAGGTTTTTCACATACATATATAAACCTAGAATTAAACATATATAAAACATTATCTCAAATGATGCCGATGTTTATAGAAGTAACCGCCATAATTATGTCTTGATACCTATTTCTGATTTTCACTCTTCAGATTTCACCATAATTACAATTTCACCTAGGCTACGAATTATATATATATATAGAGAGAGAGAGAGAGAGAGAGAGAAGTATACATATGTGTGCTTTTGTGTGTGTGTGTGTGTGTGTGTGTGTGTGTGTGTGTGTGTGTGTGTACAGAGAGAGAGTCTTCCTCTCTTGCCCAGGCTGGAGTGCAGTAGCATGATCACGGCTCACTGCTTAAAATATTAACAACTCCGGCCGGGTGACATGGAATCACACCTGTAATTCCAGCACTTTGGGAGGGCAAGGCGGGTGGGTCACAAGTTCAAGAGATCGAGACCATCCTGGCCAACATGGTGAAACCCCATCTCTACTAAAAATACAAAAATTAACTGGGTGTGGAGGCACATGCCTGTAGTCCCAGCTCCTCGGGAGGCTGAGGCAGGAGGATTGCTTGAACCTGGGAAACAGAGATTGCAGTGAGCCGAAACAGAGATTGCAGTGAGCCGAGATTGCGCCACTGCACTCCAGCCTGACAACAGAATGAGACCCCATCCCCCACCCCCGCAAAAAAATAAAAATAAAAAATAAAATAACAATTCCTTGTATAATATGCATAACCAGTAGCAGAGAAATGCTCTGAAGGGGAGGGCAGGAATAGGATTCAAATTCTTTTGGACAGTATGTGTGATAATTTAAACATAAGATAACATCCTATTTCTGGAGAGAGAACATTATTATTTATTAAAAGTTATAAATCTGAAAATAAGAAAACTTATTCAGTCATGGCTAGGAAGGACTCACATATGAATGCCTTGTAACCTCTGACCCAAATTTGTCATGTCTGATCATAAAAACACAGTTCCAACAATGGGGAATATTGATCACACTGCAAGTCACCCAACATGCAGACCTAGCAAGTCCCACAGCTATATTCTTACCAACAGCGTGTGCCAGTTCTAGCATGAATTCAACAGGGCAATCATAAAATGCATCTACCTAAAACATTGATTATTACATGCCACAACACATGTGTGTAATTTTTCCATCCCTTCTATTTTTCTCCTCAATGAATTGAAAGTAGAGTTAATGACAGGGTCGATGAAGTGAAAAAGGAAGTCAGAGACAGAAAGAGTGAGCCACTGGAAGGCTACAGGAATTGACCTCTTTCATGAATTTCTTTTCGCCTCAACATTGACCCAGATGTGACTCATGGCGAATCTGAATCATAGTTATTGAAGACATGGTAGGCAGATTATTTGACTGGTAGGTGATAGAGTCAGACTAAATAAAGTTGAAAATGAAAAAGAGCTGTTCCATTCAACTTATGTGTAGAGAAACAGCATGCCCGATTACTGTACAAGAATAATGCAATGCATGGTCATGGCTCTCCTCTTACATGAAGCCAACAGTGGAGAGCTGGGCATGCTCCTGATCTCATGGAATACCTGTGATACACATTCCACATATAAAACTAACCAAAATGCAATAAAGAATTATATAAAAACAAAGTTCACACACCTGTGTGTTCTCTTCACTAATATCCCAAATCCCAGACTTCTGCCTGGGCACGTGGTATAGGCACTCAATAAATGTTGAATGATGGAAAGAAAGAATATCCTTGTAAATAATCGTGAAAATTAAGTTTGATAAAACATATGAAAAAATTTTAAAGCCACTTTAAAACCAGACAAGTAGGGTACTTGGGCAGTCTTTGTAACTGCCAGGTAAAACTGAATTAGAAACTCTGTGAACTGGTTCTGACGGTCATCACAGTGCAGAGCCTCATTCTGAGACACTTGGGAGTTTAAATTAACCTCATGATTCAGACCATTTAAAGGGTGTATCATTTTTAAGATGCTCAATTCATGTGTTATTTATTTATTTATTTTAACTTTTACTTTAGGTTCAGGGGTACATGTGCAGGTTTGTTATATAGGAGAACTGTGTCTCATGGGGGTTCAGTGTACAGATTATTTTGTCACTCTGATAGTAAGCACAGTACCCAATAGATATTTTTTCTGATCCTCTCCCTTCTACCATCCTCCACCCTCAAGTAGACTGTAGTTTATTTTTAAAAAGATGAAAAAAGATGAGCTGCATTGGAGGTCTAGAATAATTAGATTTTTGAAAGCAAAGGAGATGCCTCTCTTTGCCACCTATTTACAGGGAAGTTAGAAAGAAATACCTTGAGATTTGCTCATGAAAATGTTTAAAGCCCTAGGCTGTGAATTGATGGGGTGTGGTATTCAGAAGAAAAGACATGTGTGGATAAATTATGAGGCTTTCCCAGCCCAAGTACCACTGATTAAGAGTTTATGATCTGCCCACCAAGCGGCCAGATATAGTCTCTATGACTTTCACCACACACTTGGTTATTGGCATTTTGACACCTTTTTTGCACAGCTGGGGTTGTTCCTGACACTGTCAATGTAATATCCCTGTTTCAGATCACAAACGTTAACCTTAGGGCAGAAATCTAACATAATCAAATATCCTTTTGCCACCTAATTCAAATCAACAGGGGCCTGGAGAGATAGGAAAACATAATGTAAACAATATACAGGGAAATGATCAAGAATTGATCACAGGGCTTCTCTGTTTTCAGAGTCCACAATCTGTCAGTTTCTAGGTATTATTTTGTGAACAATGTGTTAAAATGTGCAAAATCTAGGTGCTGTGATTTAGGGGAATTATAGTCTTTAGCAAAATGGCTTTCCTTGTTTTCTTGTTTGATGGAAAAAATATTCGTGATCTCAAGTATGGCAGAGAAAAGTTTTCAAGAATTACATGTTCTTTTTTATTTATTCTGTCTGACTTCCTATAAGTTACTTCTTACAGTCACTTCAAAACACAATGTTCTTTATTTTGATCACGTCATTCTTCTCTCTAAAACCTGTATCTTTGTCTTTGTATATTTCAGTTAGCTAGATTTTGCAATAATTGGCGTAAAAGTTTAGGAGAGGTCACTTCTCCGCCTTTTGGCTAAGATCAAGTGTAAAAGTTTAGGAGAGAGGAGGCCGTTCCCAACCTGTCTAACTTATTGATAACCAGGGCCAGGATCAGGGTGTCTCACTCCACCTTATTCCCCTCCTCTGCTCATAACTGGATGCTAATTATGTTCCCAGGCAGGTAAACCGCACATATTTTAAAAAACAAAGTGTGATGAGAATCGCTGATGTTAGATTTTTAAATTTGAAAACACAATTTTATCATTATGTTGTCCCAAATGATGCCTCCTCCCTTTTAATCAGATAAGATGAGAAAAGTCGAATTTAACATTTTAGTAAGCTTGTTACCCACAACTTTAATGGAACTTAGCCTAGATGAGAGCTCACACTGGATTCTTATCTAGTTCTTACTCTATGAATCATGTTTAAAGAACAATTTCTGGACGAGCGTGGTGACTCATGCCTGTAATCCCAGCACTTTGGGAGGCCGAGGCCGGTGGATGTCCTGAGGTTGGGAGTTTGAGACCAGCCTGACCAACAGGGAGAAACCCCGTCTCTACTAAAAACTACAAAATTAGCCAGACGTGGTGGCACATGCCTGTAATCCCAGTTACTTGGGAGACTGAGGCAGGAGAATTACTTGAACCCAGGAGACAGAGGTTGCTGTGAGTCGAGATCGTGCCATTGCACTCCAGTCTGGACAACAAGAGTGAAACTCCATCTCAAACAAAAACAAAAACAAAAACAAGCAAACAAACAAAAAATTCCATAATGCAAAAGCTGCTCTTACAGGTAGATAGAAATTACTTTTATATGCAGCGATGATAAAGAGAAAAGATTATGTTGTGGCCCCAATACAAGCATAATTTTCTTATCTCAAAATTTTAATTATTAAAGAGATATCTTGCTTTGGGAGCTACTCAGAAATAACGTTTATTATGTTCATTATATGTTATCATAATATGATTGTTTAAATGTTATTAAATCACTGCAAAGGATGATTCAGTCTCCTTTCTAATGAGATATAAAACGCAGCAGCTAGTCTTTTCTGTGAGCAAGAAGCAAAAGAGAAAGGAGATGGGAGAGGCTAAGAAAATCTAGGGCAGCACATAAGAAAGCCGCATCCATTCCTCATTCTCTATCTAGCTCCCTGCTAGGCGTTTCACTCCTGACTCCTCACCTTTACCTGAGGCAGGTCCAATGACAGGTCCATTCGTTGGCAACTCATCCACCTTCCCTGCCCCATCCCTGGGCCTGTGGGAACTTCTTGGTGTCATCCAGACTATTTCTTAGGTGCAATCTACAGCAGCCCAAGAAAGCGTTTCATCAAGACTTTCTTCTGCCTGATTGCAAGGAGCCACCAAATTTACTTTGAGCTGGCCATGTTTCAGAGTGGCACAGGGCAGTCTAAAAGGCAATCTTTCCCCAGGAATTTGAATGGGAAACAGGAAAAAGTACCTTTCTCTGTGTCTTAATATCCATAAGTGCTCTTGAGAGATCAGTTGGGAGACAAAATAAGTTAACTACATTTTTTTTTCTTTATGTCTAAGTTGTAGTGTTGATAAATTTGTGTAATTACAGTGTGAGTAAATTTACTGCAATAGTAATATAGTTGGTCTTTGGGTCCGCGTGCAGAAACACATTGGAGTTCTCCCCTAAAAGCCATCCTCATTCCCAGATAGATTCCAGGTGGCTCACACATCCTCCTTGGTGGCAATTTACCTCTTTATGCTGCTGCCCATGTCACTTATCTTCACTCAACCACTTGTCAGCCCTGATGGGTAGCTAATGTTACCCATCATCTCATCTAGATCCCCTTGGTGAGTGACACTATCTTCATCTCAATCCCAGGTGTAGGGACTGTGATTAGGAATGTCATGCCCAACCCTCAGGGCCAGCCCTATCGCAAGGGTGTGTAGCTAGGGCAGATCTCCAGGCTCCCCTCTGCCCTTACAACTTGTTGTCAAAGTCCCAAAGTGCTTCGCAGTTGACTTCTCCTGCCCTGATTTTCAAGTCTCTTGGAAGAGCTATCTCTTTCTTTTGATTTTCTAATGCCCCTCACTCAAGGAACTTGTCACAAGCTTTCCCAAGGCTGAGTCAGAGGACATTTGAGTGGTACCAAAAAAGCACTCACCTAACAGGGTAGTGCACTCTGCCTTCAACTCAATCAACAGCCTAGGATAAAACTCAGACATCTCATTATTTCTTATTGCTAAATGAACTTCCTGTCTATCTGAGATACTCCTGGAAAGCTCCTTCTGTCATCTTTTCAATCTTAATTCCTGCATTCCAGGGCTTGATCATTCCTTCCAAGATCCTCTTTGATCCTGTTCCCAGTGGGGTCATTTAGTCCTCATGCAAGTTAGACTCCTGTTTCTGCCCCCATGTTTTGAGCACATGCTCTGTGCTAAGCATCATACTAGACATTTAGGATTTCATCTCTAACCTGAAGGACTTCATAGGTCCTAATGGGGGGCAAACACAAAACATTAAAACTCCTAAAGTAATTTATATTCCTACAGAGTTAATGTAAGAAACATAAATGAAATCTTAATCCAGTGATCATAGAACATCCTTAGTTAAATCTGACAATATTTTCCCTTATAGAAATTGGAATTATTACCCCAAATGTCTCACTGGTTCTGCTCAAAACTGTTAACAATTTATCCAGCTTTAAAAAATTCCAAGCTAAAGTTTAAGTTAGTGGTCTCGAAACACACCTCAGATGTCTATATTCAGCCCATGTTCAGAACCACTGTGATGTGAAGGAATGATGAAATATGCATGGCATCTCTTGCCTCCTGGATTATCAACTAATGGTAGCATAGTTGACATAACAAAATTAATTTTACTTAAGGAATCAGAGGCAACCAAAACTGAGATCTGAGAGGTGAAAAATGAGTGTTTTATCTTCTACAGTACTCAGCAGCAAACTCCCTTGCTTATTAAGTACAGTGTCCTCAAAGTAATGAATTGCTATTTTTTGGTGTTACATTGCATGCCTACCCATCCTGTCATAATTAAAAATTCCTGAGCAACCTAAGAGCTGTTTAATGGTCATCCCAATGCTTGTAAAATGAAACATACCCAATAAAGTAGATTCTTGAGAATCTCTCAAAGGACTAAATGTGACATGGATATCACATATATGGGCTTAAAAGATGAAATGGTAGAGGATAATCTTCAATGATTACTGCACTTGAGTTTTCTTCTGTTGTTTTTGATGTTTAGATAATTTAATCTTTGTTAAATTTGATTATATTTTAAAATAGGGAGCTAAGATAGTCACACTTATATCCTTTACCCTTAAAACATGATTCATTTTGATATGTGATAGCATGATCTGATTACCAGCTGTTGTGTATAATTATTATAATCTATAATTTTAAGACCCTATGCTTGGGGGCTTTTAAATTTATGAGGCCTGAAATGCCCATGTCGAGCAAGAAATTAGCTTAACCAGCCTGTCATTGTAGCTAGAGAGCCAGCACACAACCAAGGCTCGGTCATTCAGACATATCCATGGAAGACATAGATTTAAAAGAGTAAGATGATATAATAAATATGGAAGCATCAAGTCAAAGGCGAAACTGTGGGATATTATGCTTTATGATAGCCTTTGCTTTCGTGGACCTTTAGGGTGACTTTGAGGAAATCCAGTACCTGGTAACTTTTTGGTTCCACTTTACTTCTTTAGGAAATTAGAATACCCAGCACCTTTGTGTTTTTGACAGTTGTATAAAAAATTCCTAAAGTAGGCTTTGCAAATTAATATTTTATAATTTTATAAGCACTGAGAAAACGTAGTTTTAGAAAAACAAGTAGATGTTCCTTTGGGGTAACCTTTAAAGAATATGGGAAATGAGTACAACTGTGACTTAAATATACTTTTAAAACTTATTACCTTATAATAGCACGTTCTAATTATTTCTTATCTGCTTACTGCCCTGGTTTTGCTGTAAGTTTAAGAATTGTTAGGCTTGTTATTTGTTCTGTTTTAAACTAACAATTCCCTCAGAGAAAATATGAAGTGTTTATATTTTTAAAGTCAAGCTATTCTCTTATAATGAAATGAGAAACACTTCTTGTCAAGTTCCATTTTAATGGACACAGTAACTATTGTAAATATCAATTACCTGTAACCTTTAGGAATGTGTTTTCTCTGGAGCAATTCTATTTTGCTGGATTGCTGGATGAACTAGTGCTTCCATTCTATGAATACAATAGAGTGACTGCTGCTTGGAGGCCACTGAGGGTTCCCACCCCACCTACAAGCTTTGGCTCTAGGATCCCATGCACTCCCGTGGTCACTGCTTGAATCATTTTCAAATCAAGAATCAGGTGCATTTTTCTAAACTTATTTATGCTGGTTGTACTTGTTATTATACATATATAATTCAATTAGAAGTTATACAAATCAATGAAATAGCACAAAAAGATTTTTTTTCTATGAAAAATAAAAGGGGTGCTTTGGAAAGAGTTAGTAAAGCAAGTCACTGAATTGACTGCTGTAGAATGTGATATAGGTAATACATCTTGAGAGGTTGGAAAAAACAAAATGTAGACATGTTTTTAAAATCGTATTGTTTTGGAATTGTTTTTAAGTTTTGAATTCACTTAAAGAAACACTTGGAATTGTAAATAGGGCTGTACTTGTGTGATTTACACAAAAAACGGATGATTTAGACCGCCCAGTAAACATATTCATGAAAGGAAATCTTGGAATTGGATTAAATATTGGTAAAGGCATGAACATTTATTATTTTCAAAATGACTAAAAATGTTTAAACTACATTTATATATTATTTTTCTAATAAGTTCCATTTTTAACTGACTCACTTACACAACCAAACACTAGCATCTATTGTATCAGATATCTTCTCCTGTGTAATCAAATAAATTGTAAAACTGTTTTTTCAAATCAAACAATTATCACTGAACTTTTCCACTAGATCTCACAGATCTAATGAGTCCTCAGGTTCTGTTTTTCCCTTTTAAATATGTACTATCATCTTCTTGGACCAGAATTCATCACCTCAAGCCTAACTCATCCTAATTATCTTCTAAACTGTATAGCCAACTATAGTCCTTTTTGGTCCCACAAATATTTTTAAACACTGCCATCCTTATGACTCTTTAGTATTCATAAAATTCTGATATTATCTTCTTTGCTTATGTCACTAAGTCCAGACTCTCCAGCTGGAATTTCAAGACTAGTCAATCTGGTCATCCCTCTACTTGTCACTATCAGGGCACATTGTTAGTGCTGGGGAGCTTCCCTATCGTCAGCTGAATGCCCAGTACAGAGCTCCAACCCCAAGTTGGTGATAGCTTCTGCCTTCTTCTCATGCATTGCTGCCCATCCTTGGGACCTGGTTTGATTGCCTTTCCTCCAAGAGATTTTCCATAGATGCATGCTGATCTAGTTTTCTTTACTCCTATTTGCCCTACTTATTTGGGCAAATAACCACATTCTGGTTTATAGAGTGACATGATTATTGAGGGGATGAGTTGTGTGTCTTCTTTCTCCAAGCAAATTATAAAATCTTTGAAGATGAGAATCCTATTTTTCATTTTTTTAAGTGCATGTCACAAGGCACTGTACACACTAAGCCCTTAATAAATCTAGATTTAAAAAATAATGATACTAAAAATAAGTAGCATGCTTAAAATATTCATAGAGTATTTCTATATTAGAAAAGTGGAATAGTTAGTTGTTTCATTCTAGAAAAAAATCTCATCTCTTACACACATAATGCATGACCTTAGATAATTCCTTTGTTTCCTTTCCTTAACAACTTAGTAACTCACTCACAGGCTTGTTGTAGGGTTTAAGTAAAATAATCCAAATAAAGAATAATACCTGATAAGTATTAGGTTATTTAAAAAATTATTTCCACTCTTATCATTTATTCCTATTTACATACTTTGTTAGGTTTGGTTTAAATATATCTGTTTAAACTGTGATTTCTTCAAAACTCTAAACCTTTTCCAAAAACAATTTATATCAAATATTTTTGGGGGCAGGGTATCTCAAAGGAAGAAATGGTTAATTGGGTAAATATAAGCATTATCATATTTATCTAAAAACTTCAAGTAGTTCACATTCCTTTAAAACACAGGAAGCGGGTGATGAGTTGCTAACGTGACTAGAGACTTCTAGCTGCGGGAAAACCAGTGCCTCAGCTGCAGGCTCTCCATGGCTCCCTAGGAACAGTGAAGGGGTATGAATTCATGAAACTGCTTCAACAGCAGGTTTTAGAAGAGCGAAGACACAGAAATAATTTTCTATCTAAGATGTAAAGCTGCAAGGACGTACTTATTAAACTATCATGTAGACCCGAAGTAACCTAGGTCAAAGAGTATTTTTTACAAAAGAAAGTTTCACTCTTGAGTTGATGAAAGATCTCTTTTTAAGCCTGCTGGAAATCAAGGTTACAGTGGCCATGATGCCAAATAATTCAGAATTAATAACCAAAAATGTTAATTTGGGGGTTAGTATTTCTTTAAATCTTGCTTACTTATGTTACTCAATTCATGCCTTTCTCTTCTTTTAACACCCCACAAGGCTGATTGTTCAGCCCCAGAATTCCAAATCCAGGCACTATTTATCTCTCTAAAGTGCATCATAATTGTAGAAAAAGAGCCTGCAAGAAAATAAACATTTTAATATAGTTTTTATGAACTTAAAGCAACTCCAATTATAAAACAAAATGATATAGCTATGTAAGAGTTTTTGGTAGGAGGGAAATAGAGCACTAACAAGTATGATAGGTATGTATATTCTATCACCCAAGAGAATAGATATTAAACATGGAGTCTATATCCTTTCAGGTTTAGTGCCCCACCTATCTCCAAGATTTCGGAGAGGCCAGATACTTGTCTATGATTATGCTCTTAGAATAACAGCTTAAAATGAACCTTGAGGCAATTAGAGCCTGTTAGTAGGGCTGCAGGTTCTCATTTCCTGAAGAGTTTGAGCCCAAGATGCTCATGTCTTCTGAAAGAGACTGGAACACAGACCTGACCCTCTCTGTGGATAAACTAGCAAAGCCCGAAATTTATTAAACTGTACATCTTTGCCATGTGCAGTATTAAGATGATCTGATCTGAATGTTTGTTATTTCACATGAAATAAATTTCATTTACACATAGAAATTGCATTCAAGGCCGTGTTGGAACAGAAATCTTCCATCTGGCTATGCTGAGTTTCATTCCTTAATATTAATAGCAAATAAATACATGCACTTACTATGCACCGAGCACTGTTCTGAATGGCTTATTCCTGATTTGTAAATCGGGAATAATAATAGTATCTATCTCAATCTTGTGAGATAGATTCCCAATTTACAAATGAGGAGACAGAGGCACAAATGCTTAGTAATTTATCCAAGGTCACACAGCTACCGTGTAGTGGAGGTGGGATTTAAACTCAATCTTCTAGTTGCAAATTGATGTTGTTGGCCTTTAAGCTAAGGGAAAAAGCTTCCTGTGCTATATATAAAAGATTTAAAATAAAATGTCTTTCCTGGAGAGCACAGAATCATGCTCAAGTATAGCTGCAGAACTGTCAGTCATACATAACTGCAAAGAGTAAGTGAATTGTGTGTTTAAGCTTCAGGTATATAATGAGTGTCCATGAATATGCATGTGTGTGAGCACAGATGAGTGAGCATCTATTTGAACATATGCATGAGGAATGTGTGACTGTATTCATGTATGCATGTGTGAATGTCTGTGTATGTGAATGCATACATGCATGCTTGAGCTGTACCTATGTGTGAGTAAATGGCAGAGCCAGGATTTGAGACCAGATCTGTCCGATCCAAAGCATGTATGATTATGCTATATTTTCTCAAACAAAAAAAGATAATAGCAACTGATATTTCTGGCTGACTTTAAGATTTGTAGATTTCTTTTGTGCATGTTGCTTCAGTTGAAGAAAGAAAATATGCACCACAGAATCTTCCATCCACAATTCCCATAGTTTTTCCAGAAAATGGAAGTGAAGAGGGTTGGGAATTGCAGTAAGTTTTATGTTTATACCTAGGTCAAGAGGATGAGAAAGGATGGAAAGGAACACATTATAGAATTAATACTTTTATGTATACCTCATCCTTTCATCAAAAAGTTTCAAAGCACATTATGGGTATTTCTATCCAATATTCTCATGCATCACTGAAGTATGCAGCATTTCACTTATATTTTAAGGGAAATACATTGACATCAAGAGAGCGTATATGATTTTCCAGAACAAACCAGCGGGTGCGGGGGGAATCATGAATAATCAGCCTTGAAGAAAATGGCTACTTCGCTTGCCAGGAGACCCCAAGGCATCCTCTAAATAAGTCAGTGATTTTACCATGTTTGTCTAGAAATGTCGTTGCACATCTGCATGCTTGACTTTTGATGCTAGCTGAGTTTCCTGTTGGTAGCTCATCTTCACCTATTACCAAGCTCCATAAATAGCTTCAAAAGATTCTCTTGGAAAGAATCAAAGGCAATTCCAGCTGAAGCTTTCCAAAGGAAACTTGAAGCAAACACTCTCGCCTCCTGGTAACTCTGACACATTAATTTCCCTGAGCAACCTCACTTAAAGTAGTAAGTCTGGCACCACTGTGGCGGGGAGTCCTAATCAGATACCAAACCAGCACTGGCTGTGTCAGAAATGATGTCAGATGAACGGCAGTCCCCGGACCACTGCCTCATTTGGAGCGAACACTGAAACACTTGTGTTTTAGGCTACTTTATGACTTGCTTGAAAAATGACTTTGTTCACCATGGAAGGCCACTAATGTATGAGGTGTTACCCCAGGATTTTAGCACTTCTACTATGTGCACAACATTCTTTTTATATGCAGAGCTACACAAACAGTGGAAGTATCATTGAACTACTTATATTATCAATGCCATATATCAGGGAGAAACTAAATGGCAAAAGGTGTGTTAATACTTTCCTGTATATAAAATCCAGTAAGAAACCATTTTGCCAAAGGTAGAGGGAGAAAATATATTCATTTTATACCATATGGTTTGGCTTATATCGGATTTACACATTTGGAGTTTCTTACTTATTTTTAACGGTGGTCCTTCACCTCAGGTACATAAATGTGGTTTTCACCTCTCTTCTTTGGGGACAGTGGCTCTATCGAACGGGGTCCTGGGAACTTGCTGGTTCATCAGTTGGTGGATCCTCATTGCCTCCTATCTCTTGCCAATAAAGCTCTGTCCTCTGAGGAGCAGCCAGGAGCACTGCAATTTATCCTGTGACTAGCGCTGGGGGAGAGTGGCCTTTTTTCCTGACACTACTCGTGTTCTCACAATCAGTCACTAAGAACAGCCCTCCTCCTTTCCAAACTCTTTTTCTCCCCTGCACAGCTACTGGAAAATCAGGCTCAAGCCTGGTCTCCTTCTGGAAATTATTTGGTAATAAGAAACAGGCCCAAGGCGGTGTTGTGAGGTGAGGCTGTGACCTTTCACCTTTAGAGACCTGGGTTCCAGGCCCATCCAGAGGCTGGTGGTCTCTGCATAGTGCACAGCAGGTACCTTTTGATGCCACAGAACTGAATGACATTTGGGAGCAATATTACCTTGACCTCAAGAAGGCACAGGATTATGGGGAACGACTCATCATTTTCCTGCATCACCATGGTTTCAGATCTGTTGACTTTCTATTTTGACTTCAGTGACATTCAGCTTTGTAGATAATAATTTGTAGAGGGCCAGGTGCCGGTGGAGATGGTAGATCAACTTTTCTGTATAGGCCATGGTACTCTTGGATGCATGGTTTTCATTTAGAATATTTTTACATATTAAAATTAATTAGTCCAGATTCTAATTCATACTTCATTGTAATTAGTCCAG
Organism: Papio anubis; assembly: GCF_008728515.1. NCBI lineage: Eukaryota > Metazoa > Chordata > Mammalia > Primates > Cercopithecidae > Papio > Papio anubis. The sequence continues at coordinate 15,724,949 of NC_044978.1, forward strand.
AATCTAATTCATACTTTCTAATATGAATATCATTCCTTTGATTCAGGCTTCCAAATCCTTATTTTGTCATTTTTTCAACTTAAATCTCAGAAACTTTAACTGATACAAAATACATTTGCTATGATGATACTATGATATATATTTTTCCACTTTATTTACCTTCAAGGAAACCTACAATATCAATTTTATTTATCAGAGACCTACATATATGTTGCTCGGTTTACTTTAGAAAGGAGTTCAGTCTATTATAGTAACTGAGAATGGCTTTGTACTATTACCACAGTGTCAAAATTAAACTCCAGACAATTGAAAGACAAAGCCCCAGGTCTTTCTGACCCCTCAGGGCATCAGCTCACAGAAGTTAATTATATATCTAACTCACTTTGAGTGGCTCTGAGACTAGTGGGAGCCACATTGCTTGGGTTGAAATCACAGTCCTGCCCCTAATTGTTTGTGTGATGCTGAGCCTGTTACTTCACCTCTAGGCATTGCAATTTTCTTATCTGTAAAATGAGACTGATAACAGTATCCTTGTCACAGGGCTATTGTGGAGTGATCTATGCAAAGTGCTTAGGACTGTGTCTGTCACACAGAATAAGTGTTGTGTAAGGGTTTGTTATTATTTCATAAGACAAAAGTAACAACAAACTTCCTCTAATTTGAAAAGTATTTTCAGAAGGCCACAAGAGACTCTATTTGATAAGGAAAAGTTCTGCACATGAAATGTAAAAATGAAAGACTTATATGAATCTTTTTCAAAGGACAATGAGGTGGGAGCATGCACAGTTAGGTCAATTTCAGGACTACGGGCTTTCATGGACCTGACAGTACCCTACAGCCAAAATTAAATATAGAGAAGACCGTAGACCACTACCTCTTCTTTCTAAATCAGGTCTCACCCATTGGTATCTTCCAATGCTGATGCTCATTTTTATTCTGAAATAATAGTTCACAGATTCCTAAAGGCTCAAATAGCACACATTCTAGAAATGTATCTATTGAGGCTCAAGTCATCAAAATAAGAAAGGCAGCAACAACGACAACAAAAAAAACAGAATTATGTGGAGACATACACACCTTGGACAGTGAATAGAACTTAGGAATTTCAGAAGATTCGAATTGTAGAGAAGTTTCCAGAGCTTTTGATTAAGGGATTGCACTGTTTTCAAAGACATCCAGAAAGAATAGAAATCGTTGCATGCCAGGCCCAGGGATTTTCTGAAGACAACTGAGCTGAGAAATTCCTTCTTTGGTACAAAAGCCTTATCTTTCTGATCCTAACCGTAGCATAGAACCACAAAGAAGTTCAGGCAGTAGATGAAATAGAGTCTTTCCTCTGTGTCCCTCTGTTTTCTGCATCCTATGGGGCCTCTTCCAAGAGAATGAAGAACACACACGTAGCAACAGAGAAGTGGGAGCTGTGCCCCATGTGCTGCATTTCTGATTGTAGGCAATAAATCTGGATTTCAAACTGTTTTTATACAAATGGATTTGATTTATCCAAATTGTAGCTAAAACCCTACTTCAAACTTACACCTGGGAGCTGAGCACTAAATTTGCCATCATAAAAACACTAGTGTAAGAAGAGCATATTCACAAATGATTTTTATAATTAAAAGTGAAAAAAAAATCATCTAATTAAAAACATCATTCCTTAAACTATATTGCACTTACATTTTGAGACTCGTGGATGAGCACTGGTGTACATGGTTCCTGTTTCAGAAAACTGAAGTATTAGTTTTTAAATAAAATTTGTAAAGACATAAGATGAAAACACTTGTGCATGCTATCCACACATTATGTAAAAATTTTAAGTTGTTACAGAGGTAACAGATTGGTTTGCTAAACTTCTGAAGTTCCATTTGAAGGTTCTACAATGTCTAGTATTTTCAAATACTTTGGGAAATTTGAAAAGAAAAAAAAGAGAGAGAGAATGATACTATGTGCCATGTTTATGCCCATGACTCAAGGGCAATATTTCTTAGAAAAGTCAAAATTTGGTGGTCACATTTCCCACTAATAAGAACCAGGGTTTCTTAGAGAAATGGCTGATAGTAGGTCCAGGAAATACATACGATGAGGCTGGAAGAAACTAGAAATCTATTAAAAAGAAACTCAGTCATGTCAAAGGGACATGGGAGACAACTTAAAGAGGATTCCACTGGCCTAGAATGGGAGAGTTTTAGTATAAAAATAATAACTGCAATGGATTAAAACACATCACATATATAAAACTCTATATACTCATTATGATAACTTTAAAACTCAAAACAAAAAACACTTGCAGCATCTTTAGGATTGGGGTTACTAGGACCATAACGCATTATCTTGAGCATCAATAAACAAATAAAAACAGTTGTGACTGTCTCAGATGATCTGTATTTTAGAGTAACTAAATAATTAATAAGGTAATATTCCTATTATAGAAAATTTCAGAAATGACAGAATTAGGGAATCATTATTTTGCAAATTCCAGTAAAATAATGGATATGTGTAGTCAGAGTCAATATATGTTGGAAAAAAAAAATTAAGTGAAGGTGTGATGGGGATCATTATAATGGAGAATTGGGCTGACCTCATCTGACCCCACTGATCAATCTTAGCAATACTAAGAATACCAAGTACTCAACACCATGTTTGAATAACTGAAGCTGAATGTAATCAAGCTTCTTGACCTAAGTACCAGTATGTAAGAAAAACTCCAAAACCAAAACCAATGGGAAGCAACTGGCCATACCCAGAACACAGGGAATTCTAATCTCTTTATCAAAACAATGATGCAAAACCAGTACGGTGAAGGAGGGACTATAACAAAATAAAAGAAACTTAATTGACGAACAATAAAGCATAACGTATTGCTCTTATATGCGTCCTTATTGGAACAAACTAGCTGTAGAAAGACATTTTTAAGACAATCAGGGTAGTTTGAATACAGATTAGAAATATGAATATAGATTATACTTAGCAACTGTTAGTTTTGTTGGCATAGGAGCATGGTGGTTAATAGAAAAAAGTTCATAGCATTTAGAGTGTATGCTGAAAATATTTACAGGTGAAATGACATGTCTGGAATTTTTTTTTAATACTCCTGAGAAAATGTGGTTGGAAGATGTCTAAGGATAAAATGGTTATCACTACTGAAACTCAGTAAGGGGTAAAGAAGTACGTTGTAGGATTGTCTGTATCATTGTTTACACTTGAATTTTTAAAAATTGGTAGACAGGGTCACAGTGATGACCTCGAATGTCTTCATTCTGCATCTCAGAATATGTTTCACACCTCTGGATACCCATAATACAAAAAGCATGCAAAATGGACCAATGAGTTTTCTAGAAAGATTTCCAGGTTATTTTTTTTACTGCCACAGTGTAATACAATATTGGGTCCTTATTAAGTATTCCTGAGGTTTTATGCACTTTTGGTACTTATTTATTAGGCAATGGTATGACTTAAGCTATACATATTTTAGGTATTTTATCACTAATATCTTTGGCAACAAAAGAACACATATTCTGAGCAGTTTCCTTTAAAAATAAAGTTGATGGAAAGAGCATTAAGCTCTTGGTGAGGCATTCTGGGGCAGCATATAAATCCACAATAACAAATTTCAAAATCTCTCTCCACACTTTGGGGTCAGAAGCAGTGACATCCTTAGACAACACTCAGGAGTGAGGCGGTAAGAACACCACCTCTCACTTCAGATTCACAACTACGGGAGGACGAATTGTTTCTTACATTTTCTACTAAAACGGCAGCTTCTAGAAGCTCTCAGGTTCTCCTGGATGACAGCTGCCCAAACTTTTATCCGAGGAAGGGCTAGCTCCAAGTACTAAACCCATTCTCAGAAAGACACAGTCTGTTAGTGAAACAGTCACAAGCTTGTCAACAGCAGTGACGTCTGGTGTCAGCACGTGGTGCAATACTGATGTCATTCATCATTTTGACACTTGTATTAGGATATATCTTTACTTGGCTGGTTTATAACTCAAATCCTAAAAGTGAACAAATGTTTCACTGAAATTTCCTGGAGTTTAGTAGTATACACCTGACACAAACTAAATACATCTCTATCTCACACAAACACAAAGAGAGAGGTAATATCATATAGTCCGTTTCACATTATTTTCTATAAAGTCATGGACTCCATTTAGAATCTTGATTATTTGAATTCAGGAATTATACTATTGTTATCCAGCTTTAGTTTATCCAAACAGCTAAAACACAAATCCTGCTTTGTTGTGAAGCACCAAAGCTATTCAAGAATAAGTGGAAACAAATGCATCTTTCACTTTATGCTGGGCTAGCTAACTCTCTTAAAAATATATTGGGTGGACCGGGTGCGGTGGCTCAAGACTGTAATCCCAGCACTTTGGGAGGCCGAGACGGGCGGATCACGAGGTCAGGAGATAGAGACCATCCTGGCTAACACGGTGAAACCCCGTCTCTACTAAAAAATACAAAAAACTAGCCTCCCGAGTAGCCGGGACTACAGGCGCCCGGCTACTCGGGAGGCTGAGGCCGGAGAACGGCGTGAACCCGGGAGGCGGAGCTTGCAGTGAGCTGAGATCCGTCCACCGCACTCCAGCCTGGGCGACAGAGCGAGACTCCGTCTCAAAAAAAACAAAAAACAAAAAAAACCCATATATATATATATATGGTGATTTTTAACCTCCAGTTCACCCTGTGCCTTTGATAGCCTTTAGTTTGGTCATACACTGTCAGAGAGTGTGCGTTTTCTAAGAGGAGAGAAAGTCTCTGTGTCTGTGATGGGTCACTTTTTCCTTGTATGAGCTGAACCCGCTGTTCAAAGTTCAAAGAGGGGCAACAAATAGAGCGAAGGACAGCTATCACCCCTCTGAACCCCAAGAGAGTCGGGGGATGTCCACTGGGTGCATGAATGGAGCTTGGATAATCTCTGGACTCCCATGGGGGCTTTTGGCTGCTGGTGACAAAAAGTTCCAGATTTCCTGCTCAGGCTGATCTCTGAGGTTCAATCCAGCTCCCACTTACCTGACACTCCCCCGACTGACTCCCTTCCCAAGTCCAGGAGTCTGACGGTATGAAAAACCCTAACCCTCAAACCCTTGCTCTCCTTCGTGTGGGCCAAGGCTGAGTCTCCTAGTATTCTACATGGAAGCACTGAGTGGCAGCCAAGCCAAGCCAAGCCAAGTGGAGATGAGAACCTCACCATCTATGTACATTGAAGGCAAAGCTTGGGGGACAGTGAAACCATTGTTATAATTATTACCTTAACATTTTATCCTACCATACATTTTATAAAAATAGAATACTTCCCACTCTAAAGTTTTTGTTGTCACAACTGCACCATGTGAAGTAGATATCTGGTCCTCAGCCCCTCCAGCCATCCCAACTCACCCCCAGTTTTCAATCTTGGAAATCTTCTGGGTTTGGTCATCCTGGATATATCCTAACCCATGAGGTTTTCAATCACCTTTCTCCCAGTTCTCTAAGAATGTACCAATCTTGACTCCAGGAAAGTCTTATGAACAGCTGGTGAAATGCAGTACATTACTAATTTCATGAATGTGAATGTGGTAATGCAGAGCAAGAATACTCTGCCACTAAACAAAATCAGTGACTTTGAATAAAGTTACTTTTAAAAGTTTTTTATTTTATTTTATTTTATTTTTAAGACACCTAACCTCAGAGGGCTATGGAGGTTAAATTTAATGCATGGAACATCATAAGTGTTGCTCATATATAAAGTCAGCACCAAGCCTTTGCCTAATATGGGCAGAAGATACTCAGTAAATGTTTGAAAAAAAAGATACCATTTGGTTGAGCCTGTGTTTGGCCACGTTCCACACAAATGAACTTTTGTCTTATTGTACTCAAGGCCCATATATCTTATTTCTCAGCACAATATTTTTAAGACATGGAAAACATTTTCAAAATAATTAACACCCTTTCTGATAAAGCCTCTTAACAGAGTACATGCAAAAATTATAAATCATACAGCGATTTAAGAGTATTGATTATTATATGTACTGTTGGTATTGTTATTCATGTTATAACTAACATAAAGTTAGTCCATGCCAACTGACTTGTGTGTTATTGAGTATACGTGAATCCAGAAGACAGCATTTATACCTAAGATAATGCCATGGGCATGGGGTATCCTTGAATGAGGGAAAAGGAACTGTGTAACAGGATTATCTAATTATACTAATACAAACGTAAGTAGATATAAAATGAATTTAAAATGAGGATGCTAATCTGAGACAACCTACTTACACAACCACGAAAAAACACAAAAAAGTAAAAAGGAAGAAATACATTGGAAAAGACACAGCAAGATTTAAAGAAAAGGGAAAACGAAAAACAGCAACAAAAACAAAATGATCATCTTATTTCTTAAAAGCACCTATATATGAACTCAAGAAAAATATCTGATTGCTGCATTTCAGTAAAGGTTGGATGTCCCTGTCCTCTGATGACAGCACTATGCAGAGAATAATATTTTGTACACAGGACTTCCAGTGATGTCCCTTTTCCATGCTTAGTGCCAGGGATCATATGCCAGTATGGCGATGAGAAAACAAGTATAAATATTTTTATGTTGTGCTTTTAGTAGTTTTTTAAAATTGAGGTAAAAAAGTGGGAACATAAATAAAGTGAAAATATTTTTATAGGCAAAATGAACTCTTTTATAGTCAATTGTACAGAAACAGGAAGCTTCAGAAGCTGAAGTTCCAGGAGCCCCAGTCCAACTCCTGGCCTATTTTTCTCAGCTGCCCAATGTGTAGAGTGAATACACTCAGGAATTTAAGAGCTTACAAGCTGATTTTTATTGAAGTCATCAAAAGTGGAGAAGGCTGATTTAAAATCAACCATGATTTTAAACAGGGGCTGAAAACTGTGGCTTATGAGGCAAGATTGCAAGTTTGTGAAAAGTTTGAGCCAAAGAAAGTATTCTTTATGAAGGCAAGTAATTCGATTTAAAAGGAAAATTTAAATGAGGCATTAAGAACTGAACTGCGAATTCAATTAGGCTGTATATTGGACTTTCAAAAGAAGCAGTGAAAAACTCTATAGCTTTTATTGAGGCAAAGACAGGACATGCATTAAGGTAGATAATGACCCTCTGATGTAATTGATTTTATATATATATATATATATATATATTCAATATTTTCTTCAGCAAATATTTATTGATTGCTGACCGTATTCCAGGCACTAAGATACAAGATACTTCAATGAATAAAACAAAGACCTTTGCTTTCCTAAAACTTGAGAGTAAATGGAGGACACACAAAAACAACGCACCTACAAATCACCATGTTGTGTGTCAGGAGGTAAGAAGGGAAAAGGAGGGTAGGAGTGAGGGTGGGTGTAATTGCAGTTCAGGGAGGGTGTACAATGCAGACCTCATTAAGCAGGTGACAATTTGCACAAAAATGGTGAAAGAGTTATGGGCAGAATGCTTTCAGGAGGAGGAGTGATCCAGACAGAAGGACCACAGTGGAAGGAGATGAAGATTTGCATTGCATGTGGAGGAAAGGCAAGGAAATCTGTGTGACTAGATTAGTGGGAGGGAGAGTGGGGAGAAGTAGGAGAAGTGGACTGAAAGGTTAATTAGGGAACAGATTGTCTAGGCCTTTGGGCATGGAGAGAACTTGGCCATTAATTGAATCCATTATATGCTCACCTAGACACAGGGCACACAGAACTGGAAAATAATCCCCACCTGTAAGAGGCTCTCTGCTAGTGGATACAAAAAACTAAAATGCAATGTAGAAAACGTTGAAGGAGTACAGTGGGTGCTATAAGACCCTGTGAAGATGATATTTTTTCCAGTTCTGCAGATGGGAGGTAGAAGACATCCATAAAGTGACACAATTTTGAAATCGAAGTAAAAACTCGGGCAGGGGAAGAAAGGAGAAGGGTTTTCCAAATTCAGGGAGGAGCATGTGTACATTATTTGGTTAACAAAATATTATTTGATTATTTAGCAAGTTCTAGGAACAGTTTCAGGCTTTGGAAATATAGCAGTGATCAAAACTGATATTTTAAAACTCCTTGCTCTCCTGGACAAGGGTAAAATCAATAAAGTATAAAAGCATCAAATAATCAAGGAATTTCGGGTGTTTTAGTGTGCCTTCTGTGAAAAGTGCCTGTGGGAAAGTGACAATGGAGGAGGCCAGATGAGTAAACAGTGGCCAATCCTAAAGGTCTAGTTTAGGAAGGTTCCAACTTGCTAGGAAGTTTAGATTTTATCCTGAAGGAAGGTGGGTGGAGAGGAGGTCACAGAAGGATATTACTGAGGGGAAATACATAGTCAGTTTCTATGAGTTCATGTCAGATAACAAAAAGATTACATAGTTGAGAATAGAGGAGATAGACTCCCATTGTTTTCAAAAGATAGCTCCAAATGCCTCTCCCTGGCCCCTACTTCTCTTCTTATGGTGTTTGGAAAGAAAACACTACTGGGAGAGAAGATATTAGAACATAACCTTACACATATAAGAAGCTTGGGAGTGTTTACGCTGTTTATGATTCATTGCTATTCCCTTCTCCATGGGAACATTTCACTGTGAAACACTCACATTCTTCCATTGTAAAATAAAGGCTTAAAAATAATACCCATCCATCCTTGTAAAACGACAAGCCAATTTAAACTTAGGGGGAAACAACTTGAAATAGGTTGGGGACGGGGACCGCGGGCTTTCATTTACTGACTGTGTTAGTTTACTAGATAAGGATACACTCCCTTGCTTTTATGTCAGCTAATCTCCCACTGACCCCCAGAGCTGTCCTGTAGCATCCATCACAGAAAACAGGTCGTTTTTTTTTTTTTTTTTTGCTTTCTAATTGTATCCACTGACACTCTTTTTCTCCCTCAAGACAGATTTTTCTTCTTCATTTCTTTTTATTATCTGAAGTCAATGTTTTATTCAGAAAATTAATTTGTAGAAAGTTTTCTTTTTAGATATGTTTGGGTAGGATGATGTATGCAATTTTCATATTAACACATTTTTAGGTATGTAATTTTTAAAACAGAGTCAAGCATCCCTGTCTTTATAGGCATCAAGCCTAGCTTTGTGTTTCCAAAAGGGTAGCATAGTTTTATGCAGGTGATGTCAAGAATTAACCATGGAATAGAGCCCACAAGCTGGTTTATAGCCTCACAGTTTACGAAGCCAGATGGGAGTGTTTTAAAGCAGCATCCATCGCTAAGCTAACCTTCTGCAAGAGGTGAAATAAAGTTCTTTTAAAAAGTCGCCAAAGAATCTGCCTCACTTAAGAAACCTGTGGCATCTGAGGTGATAACAGAACCAAGTCATTTCAGGCTGGCTGAAAACTTAGCGACAGATAAAACATAAATCAGAGCCCTTATCATTCCCTTCCCTGCTTGCCAAATGGGGAGTTAGTTTATCAGCGACCTATGGGCTCACTGCCTGCTTTCCCCCTTAGTACTGGGCAGCAGGGTAGAACTGGCTGGAAGCTATATGGCTGTTCTAAAACATGTTCATGTAAACAAGCTAGGCTAAGACTTCCTTGAACTGCCAGTGACTGAAGTGTCATCCATCTCACTAAACTGTACATTGGATAGGGGCATATCATCTATATCTTGAAAAGAAAACAAATAAAAAGAAAAAAAAGTTCCCTGGTTTAGGCTGAGAACTGTCATGTTGATAAAAGTCCTAAGAATTAAATTGCCTGGCTCAAACAATGGCTGTTCATTCAAAGGAGGATGGGGGTTGAGATGGGGAAGAAGAATTTTTTTTAGGACACTTGGAAATATCACTGGGGTCCTCCAAAAAAAGCATGTAGTAGTTGCTTTAACTTTTACTAGGTAGTATACTAGTTGGAGTGCTTTCCTAATATTTAAAGGAACAGTTCCAATAACTTGTTGGAAAGACCTTTAAAAATATATTATTTTTCATCTTTTTGTAATAGATTGCTTGCAGCATCAATGTGGTTTTCTAGACATGGATGTAAACCTCACAACCCCATCCAACACTGATACTCTGACTAGCAAAGTAATTTGTTGAAACCTGGAAAGGACTGAGAATATTCTGTACAGACACCAGTAGTTCTTTTGTTGTTTTCAAAAAACATTATCAAGAGCCTGAGTGGCTCACTCTGGCCTCATCATCAGTGAGGCTATAAGGCCCTCCCCTCATTTGGAAGAGTACATATGCATGTTTTCTGACATAGCGAGGGCAACTCTACTCAGAAGAAAACTATGCAACTTTATAAAAGTCCAAATAGTTATGCATTGGCACTGAAATTAAAGGAATACATCCAGCCAAAGGTAGAGTCAACGGCTGAAAATTAACTTTTTTTTCTCATTTTACAAGTATTTTCAGGTGAAGTTGATAGTTTAGGAAGAAGAAACAAAAGATTCCTTACAGGAAAGCCTCATTAAAATTGCTTTTCCTCAGTAATAGAGTCAGTATAAGCGCAAATACATTCTGATAAGTGATAAACTCTACTATAAATTCCTTATGTGGCAGAAACTCGACATGCATATGGATGTGCATTATTTTGGCTACACCTGGTTATTATACCAAGGTTTGTGTGAGTATGGCTTCCTCACTCAAGACTGGCTCATAGCCACTGAAAGCTCAGATGTTTCCATTTAAAAATTGATGTGTAGTTATAAATATAGAGAAAATACACCTGTGATCCACCAAAGACCTCAGCATATAAATTGACTAGGCTTTATAAAAATGGACCCCAGAAACCTTTGTCTAAAAAAGCCCAAAGGCTTCCACTCAAGAAGTTACCTTGGATGTAGATCAGACAAAGCATCATGGGTTATAAACTAGGCTTTTAACTTGATCAGGAACTTATATTTAGGTAGAATTTTTAGAAAGAGATTTGTGGTTCCATTTGATTTTCTCATATTGACCCATGTAGTGACTATTCCTTTACTTATTAATATAAAGCCATGCTCTCCAAGGAAGTTATCTTGTAAGAGATTTTAAAACATTGATATTTTAAGAGAAGTTATTGATAATTTACCAAGGCATAAAATTGTTCTAACACTAAATCTCATTGGTAAAATTTCCAAACTTTATTATACCCATGTGCAGCATTTACTTATTAAAGTTTTGCAATATAAATACACTGGACCGGAACTGGAGAGGTTGGGCTTCCTGCCACACTTCAGCTGCTTTCTCTACCTCAGCTGTGGAAATGGAGACTTTGGTTTGTTTTTTTAATTGTGAGTCAACATATATTCACTCATCAAGTGTTTTTGAATGGATACTATATCCTATAGTGCACATACACATTTAGTTATATAACACGTATGATATAGTTACATGCATACAAGGGTCTATTATAATAAAAAGGTAATTTTTACTATTATAAATAAAGACACGGTTTCAGCTTGTAAGGTGCTTCCAATCAATTTCCAGGTATAAGATTTTGATAAGCTTTTAAATGCAAATTTTGTAAGAGAGTGTTGAGATATCGTAAAGTAACAAATTTTAAGATGAATTTTATTAACACCTAAGGAGAAATTAAAGATGACTCCAACTGAGGCTCAGTGTTTGAAAGGCCCGGTGATCTAGTCCTGTCTCATCACCAACTTTCAGAGGCACTCAAAGTATCTGAATAAGTGCTGATACAGCATAGCTATCTTAAATTGTCTTCTCCAATCGTGTGCTTATCTAGGACTTCAGAGGAGGCCTTGCCTTATTATCATTGCCCTCCAGGAAAAGAAGAATCACAACCTGTATCAAGTGTTAAACAACACTGACTCTTAAGAAATCATTTAAGTTAACCTCCAGCCTTCATGCTGCAATCTTAACCTGTCTCATATGTCCCCAGGAGATATTTATTAAATTTCGTCTTGTTATTTTTTCCTTCAATCTGAATAATGCCAATTCCTGTCTTTCTAAAAGTAATCCTTCATTTTTTCAAGTGTGCCATTGAGGTTATTATATTTATTTTCCATTTGATATTGTAACAACACTAGCTCTTTGATTAAGAGCCTGTTTGGCTCAGGGGATTAGAATAGGTCAGAAGTGTTTCTCCTCTGGTTTACTGGATCACATCTGGTCCAGGTCAATGGTGATACCAATGAAAGTGACTCTTCTCATTGGTCTATACCAACACTGTCCAACAGAACTATGATATGAGCTATACATATAATTTTAAATGTCCTAGTAGCCACATAAAAAAGACTGAAAAGAAACAGATGAAATTAATTTTAATAACATATTTCATTTAACACAGTATACTCCAAAATTGGTATTTCACCATGTAATCAACAAAAAATTATTAATGAGTTTACATTCTTTTTTTATACTCAGTCTTTGAAATCTAGTGTGTATTTCATCTGTGCAGTGCATGTCAATTTATGCTACTCACATTTCATGTGGCTAGTGGACTGCACTGTTCCACATGGGTCGGCAGGAAACTGTTTGAGCGAGCCTTGCTCAAACACTGACATCTTCTCTACCAAGCTTCATAGGCTCAGCGGGTATGAAAACTGAAATTCATTTTTCCTGTAGGAGGTGGTCATTGTTTCCAGTGTCTGTGCTATTTATTTATTTAAGTTTGAAGAGTGGTCATTATAGTGATTTTTTTTTAAAAGTATTTATTACTGAAGAGATGCATATATACAATTTACCATCTTTACCATTTTAAGTATACAGTTCATGGTAATAAATACATTAATATTCTTTTTTCCCCTTCAACTTCTTTCCCCCTACACTTCCTGGCCTCTGGTAATCACCACTCTAGTTTCTGTCTTCTAAGATCCACTTCTTTTGCTCCCACATATGAGTGAGAACATGCAATATTTGTCTCTCTGGGCTTGGCTTGTTTCATTTAACATGATGGCCTCCAGTTCCATCCACGTTGCTGAAAAAAAAAAAATTACCTACTACTCCCTAACAAAGAGAGACCTTAAGTGTGCCTTTTGTCTGCATACACTTTACCACGGCTCTGTTTTCAGAGTCAGTCAGCTAGTGGAACAATATTTCTTAGGTCTGGGCAGGGTTAAAGCATAAGGAATGAGCCATGGGTGGCAGAGTCCTGGCCCTCCAGGTGAAATTGTCTCTACTTCTTACAAGTTTTGTCCTGTGAGGGGCTAACAGGGATCTTTCAGACTGGTATAGTACCCCTTGAGTATTAAAAATTTTTTTTAAAGCCTTCAGTCATTTTCTTTTTGTACTATAACATTTGATTTGGCAAGTTTTCTGGGAAATAAAATCTTCCTGGCAAACAAGAGAATCGAATTGCTCCTTTTTATAAATATCTTGTAGTGACTGTGTCAAATGATGCTATTTATTTCATCTTGTCTGCAGTACCATGTCATATCTGATTTCTTTCCTTCCTAAAAGTAGTAGGAAAGGGAAAAATGCCAGAAAGCCAAAGAATAATATAAATCAAAATCATGAATCTGTAAAATTTCAGGTATTCTGTGGGCAGGAGTATCCTATTTATAGGCAGAAGCCCACTAAGAATGGGCAGAATAGCCTCCTGCTTAACCAAGTGAGGCACATTGTTCTGATCTCAGCTGAAAGTTAAGACTGAATTCTCATTAAATGTTCTACCAGCTTCTAATGAAAAAGAGCGCTCAGAACTCCCCTTGGCACACCATGCTCTTTTCCTCTATCAGCTGACTTTAATGTTCTTTTTTCTTTTAGCCTTCAAGTTTCTGTGACCTTCATATGACATTTTAGTTGAGTGATTAATTGCTATTAAATGGCACTGCGCTGATTAAACGAAGGCCTTGTTGGCATAATAGTCAGTTACAATGCTGCAATTCAGCATGATAAGCTTAAACATACACAATTAGAGGTAGTAATATCTAATTTGTCAAAGCTCTTGTGGCTTAATTTTCTGCCACAAAGCTTGAAAGCAACAGTGACTGGACAAAAAGCTCCAGATTTACTGCTTAAGTACCTTCCAGTAAATTGATCTTGTCCATCATGTAATCTCATTTTGAACATTTTGGGAGACAGTGAAGCTCAGCTAGCCTGAAACCTCTTTAAAAATGGGCCTGAGGGTTCCTGATCACAAAACTCGAAAGCTAAGCGACACGATACGAATGTCTCTTCAGAGGCAGACAACAACCAATTTGCCTGGCCAGGGCTTTCCTTTTAGGATAATTAGATAAAATGAATAAATGTCAGTAAGAGGATGAAAGATTCATGTAGAAAAATAAAAATATATACCAGACCCTAAAAACATCATACTGAGACAGGCCACAGCTCTATCCTGTGAAAAGTAAAACTGGAGCAATTGACATTTCTTTTAAACTAGCTGTTACAATAGTAATTATCTTATCCTTACAATAGTCACTTTTCCTGTCATATGCTTTAAAGACAGTCTATTTAAAAAAGAGAGAGAAGACACTCTTCTAGTGCAATCTGTGAAATAACAATTACCCTTTCATTTGGTAAATAGGAAAGGAGAAAATGTGAGCATTTTCTGCTGACTAAATATGAAAGACGTCTGTTTTAGCTAAATAAATATGGAGTACGGCTTATAGTCAGTGCATATCTCACAAACATTTATGGGATTACTGAGGACCTATTATGTATAAGACATTGCTCTAGATATCAGGGAGAAAAAAAATACTAAGATGATAGTCTCTGTTCTGAAGCACCAGTGGAATCTATCCACATATGCATATAGTTATTACATTAGACAAAAAAGTATGTTCTGTGAAAGAAGCACAAAGGAAGAGATTAATATTGCCTGAAACAGCATAGAAGGCATAGAGTCAGCTCAGGAGGAGAGGCAAAATTGGTAAGAGCTCCTTAAGTAGATAATATTTGAGCAAACCTTGGATGGAAAATATAATTTCTACTCATGGATAAGGGACATTACAGGGAGAGAAAAGGGCATGAATAATACCTGACGTTGTAAAGGTATGAGGTAGAATTATTTCATACCTAAGGTAATGTTTTATTAAACCATTTACACAAATTTCCTTTCTTTGATATCCATTTATGATGGCCTATTCATTATGGTATAGACCAAGAGATTATCAAAAGTACAATTGCTTAAACAAGAGGGAGGTTTCCTTCTCTCTCCTGGAGAGGCCCATTGTGAGCTGGCATCCAGGCCAGGTAGGTGTCTATGCTCCACAAGGTTGTTCGGGGACCCAGGCTGCTTCTGTCCTATTGTTCTTCTAGCCTCTGGGTTACCCTCATCCATAGGGTTGAAGCTAAGTCACCGGAATCACATCTGCATTCCTGTAACTGTGTAAGAAGAAAGAAGGTGGAAGGTAAGAAGTTTTCCTTCTAAGGAAATGTTGCACACATAACCCAACAGCGAGCATCTAGTTGGGGGACTTGTGTCCTGTAGAAAGTTCAAGGAGTTCTATTACTAATAAGAAGGAGAGATTGCATATGTGGGATAATTAAGCAGCTTCTGATATAGTTGGTGCTTAATCAATGTTCATTGCTGAAACAATGAATGAATAATTAAGTGAACAATTAACCATGTTTTTACATTCCATCCAAATACAATCTAATATGGTCATCAGTAGCCTCTCAGTTCCTTTTGTGAATCAAAGGAATTGAAGATGATTAGTTACGCCAGATGCCTCAGTGGAGGGTGCCGTGTGTGTGTGTGCGTGCGCGTGCGCGCATGTGTGTGTGTTTGGAGGTGGAGGGTGAAGAGAAAGATGAAAAACTGAACTGCCAGAGAAAGACTTGGAAGTCATGGTAATAGCAGCTTCTCTTAGGAAGTATTACGTCTTCTTAATTAGGGAAACAATTTCTCAACTAGAATACAGGAAACAGTTTCTAATATTTGGGACCCTGGAGTGACACTAACTGTACAATTTCTCCCTGGCAGCCATGTCTTTTCTTCATCTTCAGGGGCTCCATGTTCATTTCATGCCTTTGATCCAGCTGTTATGTTTGTTCCTTCCTTCGGAGGAAGCACAAAGTGCCACCTGTCTCCAAGTCTCCACATCTTCATTCTTAACTTGTATCGATATCATATTTTCATTAGAAAAAATTGTCTATGGTTTTGGAGGGAGATTTCCAGACTTTCAAACTGGATTCTAATTATATTATTTTATATCTATTTCCAAAAGAAACCTCATACCAAAAATAAAATACATATATGCATATATAACTTAAAGTTTACAAAATTATAGTAAGTATGAATTCCTTAAATACAAGGTACATATCATAAGTATTCTAGTATAGAACTCAAAGTAGGTAGAATTGAATAAAAGTGGATTGAATTTAATGGAGCACACAATTTCAATGTCATGGATTTGTGGTCATAAATTACCACATGTGAACTCTTCATACATCGTGATTAATCAATGAAGAACTATGAGTCAAAGAAAATAGGTAAAGTATACAAGTCTAGAAGTAACCATAGATGTACAGATAATTTTAAAAACAAACTAAGGGTGTTGTCTTTTTATAAGTTATTTCTTTTTCTTTCCTTTTTTTTAGTGATAGGATCTCATTCTGTCACACAGGCTGGAGTGCAATGGCGTGTCCTTGGCTCACTGCAGCCTCGATCTCCCAGGCTCAGTCAGTCCTCTCGCCTCAGCCTCCTGAGTAGCTTGAACTATAGGTACACACCACTTTTTCCTTTTCTTTTTTTTTTTTTTTTTCAGAGATAGAGGTCTCACTATTGTTGCCCAGGCTGGTCTTGAACTTCTACACTCAAGCAATCTTTCCGCCTCTGTCTCACAAAGTGCTAGGATTACAGGCATGTGCCATCATGCCCTGCTAATTTTATTTATCTATATTTTTTTAGAAACAGGGTCTTGCTATATTGCCCAGGCTGGCCTCAAACTCCCGGCCTCAAACAATCCTTCTGCCTCAGCCTCACAAAGTTCTGAGATTACAGGTGTGAACCATTGCAATTGGCTTTCCTTTTTTAGATTAAAAAATAAATACAACAAGAAGTTCAAATATTATTGTCCCCAGTGGATTGTTTTGTGCATTGCACTTTGGAGACCACAGTAGTAGAGAACTGGAATTAAAACAACTGTTCAAAGAAACTTGAGTCATGTTTATTTCAAGGAACCAAGGAATCATGGTGGTAAAGTTTTTTTAATTTTTAAATTTTTAATTGCTGTGGATACATAATAGTTGTACATGTGATATTTTGAAACAAGCATACAACGTGTAAGGGTAATTGGAATATCCATCACCTCAAGCATTTTATCATTTATTTGTGTTAGGAAGAATCCAATTCTACACCCGAAGTTATTTTGAAAAATTCAGGCAGGTCACGGTCGCTCACGCCTGTAATCCCAGCACTTTGGGAGGTCGAGGCAGGCGGATAACTTAAGGTCAGGAGTTCGAGACCACCCTGGCCAACATGGTGAAACCCTGTCTCTATTGAAAATACAAAAATTAGCCTGGCGTGGTGGTGCATGCTTGTAATCCCAGCTACTCGGGAGGCTGAGGCAGGAGAATCACTTGAACCCGGTAGGCGGAGCTTGCAGTGAGCCGAAATCGTGCCACCGCACTCCAACCTGGGTGAGCGAGACTCCCTAAATAAAAAAAAAAAAAAAAAAAAGAAAAAAAAAAGAAAAATTTAGTATGTTTTTCCTAATTGTAGTCACCCTTATGGTGCTATTGCACACTACTTCTTGTTCCTTCTATCTAACTGTATTTTTGTGCTCATTAACTATGCCTTTTTATCCCTCCTCCCCACTGCCCTTCCCAATTTTCATTGTAATAAGTGCTCCATCTTAGGTCAAGAAACAGTGACCACAGCAGCGAGACATTGGTTTCAGAAAGAGTTTTCATTGGAACCCTTGGTTCAAGTCCTAGAGCTCACAGGTCAGATTATAAACATAAAGCTACTAGAGAAAAATATAAAAGATTAAATAATCCACTAGTGCAAATAATCACAAACTGTGGGTTGTGAATGAAGAGTCAATTTGGAATTAGTGAATGAAAGTTGCCATTTAAAAAGAATATTAACCAGGACCAACAACATTTTGGCTTGGAGAGATATTTCCTTTTGGGAAGTGAAAACAACATACATGTTAATAGAGGGAAAGAACGGAGGATAATAAAGAGAGTATTTTTATTTATGTGATTAATATCTTTCACCTATAGATACAGAATTGAAATGTGAATTGCAAGTGCAACTTGGGGAATGGCCAAAGCTGACAAAGTCTGATTTAATTGGTGTAGACTGATGAGAAGACTCAGATTAAAAGTATCTCTTTCATCTAATCTTAAAAATTGTTATATTGGTGACAAATATGGCTTGTGGTAAACAATTTTGTAGCATTTTAAAAAATTGCTTCTCCCAGTTCCTAACTTCTTTAAAAAAAACTTCTTTTAAAAAACTTCTTTAAAACTTCTTTAAAAAAACTTCTTTTAAAAAACTTCTTTTAAAGATCGTTTTAAAAACTTAATAATTAATATCTATTAGGCATTACATAATTCATTCATTACATAACCACACGATAAGAAAATCCCTATCTCGCAAATGAGAAAATGGAAGCCTGGAAAGATTAAAAGACTTGCTGAGGGCTGTAGAAACTGGTGACACCAACGTGGCCTACCTTCAAAGCCCATGATTGTTCCTGTTTTCGGAAGCTGTGAGATCAGGGGAAGGTAATACAGGATGAGATACATTGTCTTCCTTAAGAATAAGAACAGAAACATAAAACAAAGGAAAGCAACAGAAAAATGTTTAAAAGACATGTAATTTGGACTTTTGTAGGCATTAAAGAGAAAGTATAATTATTCTTACCACAGGTAAGGATGCTATGAAAACCCTTTGGGAAAACAAAGTCACCTTGGGGGCCATTGAGAACTCCTGACGAAGAGGGCTCAGCTCCCAGAACTGTTCAAGAAAGACCTCAGAAATCTCTAGGGGGCTGTCAGAAGAAAAGGTCTGAAAAGGGTCTGGAGAGACTGAAATTTGTCTGCCTTGGACTTTTCTTTTGACAATTCACATCCATCTTAAGCAGAATCATTGTTTATTCTTATTATGCCAGGTTTCCTTTTCTGGTCTGCAGGTTCTCCAGGGTTTCGTAGGGTAGTAGTTTGAATTTTCAAATTTCAAAAGCATTGGGGATTTTGCAGAAACAAAATATAAAGGATACTCAGCAGCACAGTTTACTTAGGAGGTTTTAATCATAATAATCTGCATAATGTATGAGAATTTCTACCTCAGCTGCCTCTTTTCTTTCTCTTTCATGTCTGGGAAAAAGCCAGGGATTTTTTTCGCTTCCTCTGATTTAAATACCTTATAAAATTTTGGTGGAAGCATTTTGTCCTATTCTGTCTTCCTGATTCATTTTCTGCTGTAACGAGCGAAATTAATTTGCAAGAGCTGCCACTGACACAGTGTAATAAACTGAGTCATAGGTAGAATCAGTGCCACCTTATGACCCTTAGCTGTCATTACTTCAAGGAATTTGGCATGGTCCTCAAAGGCCAGAATGCAATGTGGGTTTGCATCCTATAGCTTTTGAGATCTCAGAGACTTACTGCACCCATGGCTGGGAATGAACTGCAAATGCTGATACCGGTAACTAGGTGCCAAACTGAAGTGATCAGAATCTAATCTGAGCCAAAACGCATTTCTTTGCAGCAGGCATAAAGCAAGATCAGACTCCCATAACCCACACACAACACAGAAATCATTACTGAAGAGGTTCAACATCATCATGCCAGACACTAAGTGAGTTATTTCTCTCCTTCCCTGTCTCACCACAGTTTCCTCCCACTTGGTCACACATGGTAAGCGTTCATCTAACCCCGACCACAGTCCCTTAGTCTTATCAGAGATCTGCACTCCCCACCATTTGAGCATGATGGGGTGCATATTTCCAATGTAAAAAGAATAATATTGTGATTTTCATTAACTAGTTGCCAGCTTGCATTCTCTTTTCTCCCTTTTTTTCTCTCTCAACAGCGCTTCTGTCCTCTGCCCAACCCCAGCCAGAAAATATGTTGCTACATTCAGTGAAAAATTATTAGTAGTATATACATGAAATTTGGTGATAACGTAGATTATTTTTTGTCTTCTGCAGGCTGTCGCAAAACACTCAGCATCACTAAAATGTGTTGACCGGAAGGATGATGGTGTTGTCACAAGACTGAGGTCTTTTAAATTACTTTGTGACTTTCATAGCATTTAGAAAACGCAGAACAGGGTATTTTCTTGAACAGTATAGCCAAATGAAAAACTGGTTCCTAATGTACATTATCTTCATCAATGAAGGCATAAAATAATAAAAGCAAACAAATTAAAAATTATTAATAAAGTAATTACTAATAAAAATAAATAAAATAAAAATTGTTAGCATGTTTCATCCATGACAGTCATGTATACAATTTTGTGATGTGCAAAATAATTTTGTAGTTAGGTATCAGTGTATATTTTTACACATACTACCTTTTTTAAAGGACTGTATAAATTGACTAAAATATTTTCAGAGAGTTAATGAAGATGCAATATAGGAACTTGTTATTTCCACAAAGGACCTTTTAAATTTTCAATGCATTTGTTTTAAAGAGGGCTTTGACCACACACGTACATTTTCTAACTTGGAAAAGCAGCTTCCTGTTATAATCAATACAGATTACTTTTGGACTTAAAAAAAAATCAGACAAATATTCTAAACTGTTGAACTCTCTGGGTACATGTATCTTCTGCTTTGTTAAGTTTATTTACTTTATACAATTCCCCTTCTTTCCTTGCTGTAGAGCCTGTTCAGTATCACTGACTAAATTACAGAAAGAACTCCAAGATCATCTAGCTCACCCACAATCACTGAAGCAAGCAAACGCTTGTTTAAAGAATCAGGGTAGGTGACGATCTCTTCTATTTTTAAATCATTATATGGGTAAAAAATTATAAACATTATTTTTCATTATAAAATGCCTTCGCACACTTTATATATTTACAATTCACCAACAAGTCATTTGAAAACCTCTGCACACTCCAGTACTTATAATTTTAAAAATCAGATTTTATAATTTTATTTTCTTCTCCTTTCCCTGATACAGTTTTAAGTCCCACATTTTACAGGATGCTTTATCCTCTTAAGTTCTATTTTGTTTTGCACATACATGCAGAATGCTTACTTATAAAGTCATGAGCACATAAATCCAGTAGCGTATATGTGCTCAATTAAGTACTATCCTTCAGGGTAGACATCTTAGAGGGAATGAACTTATTATGGATTTGTCCTAACCTCAGTAACACCCATCCATAAGTGGCCCCCAGGTTGCTGCTTTTTGCAGGAGAACTCAAGTTGAAGAGAGGAGATTCTTCAAGGATAAGATACCTGGTGATCAATAGCATGTCCCAGAAGAAGGCAGAAAGTAGAAGATGAGGGGAGGATGGCTCCAACTCTTGTCGGTCCTAGGGGATATGATGAGATTAGCCCGTGGGCAATACAGAACACCAGCAGGCTTAGGCAAAACTGTGCATTGTAAAGAAGATAATATGAGACAAGAAACCTGGGATTAAAGTCCCAGTGAGCAAACAAATCACTCTTTTTTCCCTTTGGTTCTTCATAAAATGAGAATGGTTATATTCAGTTGAAAACCTTGGTGCCCCAGATATGAATCGCTATAAGCATCTGCCAATTTTGTAAAGAAAACATATATATGTTCTATTATGGAATTTCCCACATGTTGCCTTCTCGCTCCTAAATTATTTGTGAGACTTTAGAAAGCAAATAACAGAATATTTTCTTGGCTATTCTGGCAAAAGGAAAATCTGATTATCAACTTACGTTACCTTCATCAGTGAGATCCAAAATAAAGAATACCTGGCCATATTGTTAGCTCATTTTATCAATATACAGTTGCACAGAATTTGGTCTCCAAAGAACAAATCATCAAAGAACATAGTTCCCTGGTGAGGGAATTCAAACCTGCTTAGTCATCTGCCTCAAATAACCAGAATATTAAATACTTTAAAATGTGCCAACAGTTCTGGGCTGCTAAAAAGCAAATCCCTAAATCATTTTTGTTGACTATAGATTTTATCTCTGGATTAGAAATGCTGTCTGATTCTTTCCCTTATTAGATTGCAAAGTGGAATAACTATGTATTCATTCAATATTCATTTGTTCTCCACCATGAAACAGGCTAATTTTTAGGCATTGAGGATATAGCAGTGAAGGAGACTCAGTTTCTACTCTTGGGAACTGTGTGATGCAATTGGGATGTGGAGACAGCAGTGGGTATATGTAAGAAGACGACGGCCTAAATACGCACTTCCAAAACAAGGAGATAGATGCTATCATTTAGGGAGACACAGACAGCTCTGCAATTTATAATACCGTTAAGCACTTTAAGAGTGTTTGCTGCCGGGCACTGTGGTGTGCACTTGTAGTCCCAACTACTTGAGAAGCTGAAGAGGGAGGATCTCTTGAGCCTAAGAGTTGGAGGTTGTAGTGAGCCGTGGTCACTCCTGTGAATAGCCCCACCACTCTAGCCTGGGCAACAGAGCGAGACGCTCTCTCTCTTTAAAAAAAAAAAAAAAAGTGTTTGCTATATGGCAGGCACAGAGCGAGCATTGTACATGTAACATCTCATTTAAACCTCTTAGCAATCCCTAAGGAGTAGGTCCTTGTTCCCATTTTACCAATGAAAAAACAGACTTAATAGCTTACCCCAAGCTACCTGTTATTTACAGTGATTGGCAGAATCAGAATTTGAACCTAAGTGCTCTGACTCTAGATGTTTTATGTACCTTCGCGAGACTAAACTGAGAACTGAAGAATAAAAAATTACCCCAAGAATGGGGACAGTGGTTATAGCAGGAATATAGAGATGAGTGGGGAAAGAAACAAACAACCCAGAGAAGGAAGATAGCATGGTATTTTCATGGCACAGGCACCAGCAGAGAATGGCTGAAGCAGAGTTCAGTGAGAGGGAGAAGAAAGGGAAAGTCGATGAGCTGGTGGGCTCACACCGTGCACGGGGCCTGCTTACCAGCTGCTGCTTCACACTCCTCCACTGTAGAAGGGAGTCCTGACGCTGGGTATCACAAAAGGCAATTTATGTAAGTTGTAAAGTTCTTTATTTTTGATGAAATAGTAGTTTTTTCCCAAAATTTTTGTTTTAGAGCATAAAAAGACAGCACGACTGGCTTAATTTTTATTTTATAGATCATAAAGCTAAATTTCAGCATGGGATAGTGACTTCAACATTCTGATTAGAGAGTAAATTCAAGCTAGAACTGATGTCTTTCCTTATCTCCTATTGTCTTTTCACTCTACCATATAACTGTCTTATTATAATACATTTCAGGCTGAATATCTAATTTTTAGAAACACTATGTTTATCACTAAAACTGAAGTGCCTGTTTCCACTCCCAGTCCCGCTCCTTTTTTAGCACAGGTGATGCCAGATTAGCACTCCTAAAGTACAGTCCTCTGCACACTGCTTCTTTATTTCTATGTAATCATACAATAGTCAATTACGATCAGCAAAAAACAACAAGCTTTTATATTGCGAGAGTATGTTATTTTCATGTCACTTCATTCCACATACTCACTAAATCACTTAGGAGATAATAAATACATAAGTAGACTATATTTCCTTCCCCACAGAGTTGATAGTATTATATATTTTTTTAGATTTTGGCACTTTGTCACAAATTTGGTTTTATCAGAGAGTTCAAAGAGTGCTTCAGAAAATAAGAAAACAAAGCGATTCCTTCCATCATTCTGTATTTTCCTCCTGATAACCTTCACCTATCAACTTAGTCACCATTTAACTCTTAGTGATAGTTACCTTTCATCTTATCTCTACAAATTTCCTTCGCAAAAAAAGGAGTCCATTTGTCTTGTAGATAGAACTAGTTTTGAATGGAAATACAAAAGAAATGTATTGTGTTCTTACATAACATCTACAGATACTGACTATGTCAAAAAAGAGACAGTTTGGAAAAAAAAAAAATGAGCCAGTATATACTTACAAATTTTAAGAATGATTTTATAAAGTCATTTCCATTTAAAATCAGCATTTACAAATTTTACATGTTTGTAAAACATGGTTCATGTTTTTCACAAATGAAATTGGAGAAGTCTTCCTCCCAGGCACTGTGGCCTAAGGAGTGTGTGCACCTTAGCGACTTGTGCTGCTCTCAGTGACAGCCTCTATAGTTTGGGAGGCCTTGTGTCCTGGGAGCCACGGCACAGCCTCTGGGAAACCCCTGTGAGCTCTGACACCCAAAACGGAGGGCACCCATGGATCTATCTGTCTCAGATTCCTCTCAAGGTATGAATGGAGACCCCAGGTGTCAACTGCCCCAAACACTAAGTTCAGAAACTCGATGTCAGTCAGCCTCCAGTGTTTCCCACAGCCTGTACGTGATTTTTTGGTAATCTACTACACTTAAATTTCCTGGACATTTCTGTGCTCCCCCAAGGGTATCACAGTAATGGATCTCTTCTCAGTTTCCATGGAGAGCAAGTAGAAAACGACAGCCTTCCCCTTCCACTGGTCATTGCAGGCTATTCTCAAGGGTTGCCATTCACTAATGCAAACTTGAAAGAAGCCATTAACAAAATGGCACACTACATTTTAAACATTTAAAAACATTATGCAATTCATCTGTATCAATATTTTATGTGTATCTGAAGTTTATATAACTTGAGATTTGAGAGATAGCTGAGAAAGAAAATCTTATGTTTATTTAGACATGAAACATTATTTTTTTTAATACCAAAGAATGCTGAAAGTCAGAGAGTTGATACTTGAAATAGTTAAACTTGCAAAGAGACTCATTCATTACTTTTCAGAGAAGAAAATCTTCTTAAAGCTAAAACATTCAATTCTTGGTTTAAGTCCAAAGGTTCTGTTCAGTTGTTTTGAAGTTACAGGGAAAAAAATGTACTTTTCCTATCGTACCCATTGACATTTTTAAACAAAAATAATTCAAAGATATTTAAACAGTATGACTTCAAATGTCTGTGGTTAATCCATTGCGGAGAAGTATCTGCAGGAGAAAAAAAAAAACTATGAAAAAATAAACTTGGAGTTTGATCATGCTTTCAAACACTGGAATCAAACTAAAATTCTTCTAGGTTTATAATTGTACTATCGAAGTTTGGTCTATTTTTAACTAAAAGAGAATATAGGTTCCTGTATTGTAGTTTTTAAAAGTATTTTAAGGGTAAATTAAAAATAAACTATTTAGACTCACAGAATAAAATAGTCACATAACAGGGAGTTCTGTTTCATTAATTCTGTAGAATTAACATGTGATCTTCCCCCATCTATTTTTGAGTTGTAGTTTAAACCCAAATTCTATTCTGAAGTGGTCTAACATGCATAATTTAGTTTAAAGGGATGACTATTTGGTACAACAGCCCAGAGGTAAAAGCTAACAGATATGTCAGTGTTATCGATGTTTATGGTTATTTAGCCTCCTGCATTCAGGGACAATAAAAAAATAGGTAGGATTGAATTCTTGGGTAAAATACTTTATGTCTTTCAACTTTCATTTCTTTATCTGTAGAATGGGGGTAATAGTAGGATTATCATGACTGTTAAAAGAGGAGATATATGTAGAACAGCATAGGTAATATCTGAAACACAGTGTATACTTAGGAATTGTTAGTTTCTTTCACCTTTCCCTGAGGCATTCATTAATGGAATTAAAAATTATAAAGTATCAAAGTAAAATGAGACTTAATAGCTGATGTGAAACAAATTTTTGTAATAAATTCATTTACTCTCATTTGAGTCAATGTCTTTTTCAAGTTGTTCTTTATACACTATTAGTGGGTGTAAAATCAACGTAGTTGTTTCTGACCAGAAGGGAAGGGAAGAGAAGGTAAAGTATCAGAGTATATCACACATAGAAGAGTGGTTTCATTCAGTTTTCATTTCAGTTATGCATATGGCCTGTATATGTATTGCAGACTAGGTCACAATGTAAAATGTATTCCCAACTAGGGGTTACCATTTTGTTTTGTTTTTTAAAGAGAAATATTGCATTATCTGTTATTTCTGTTCTCACTGACATCTTTTTCTATTTTTGAGTTCACAAAATATATATGGAGATGGCCTTAAACATGCCAATGTTCAAAAATTCACTGATTCATTTTAATCAACTGAGCACATTTTTCAAATGAAAGAAAATATTCTGTCTGATCACATACTATAATATTTTGAGCCATTACCAATTATGAGGCATTATACTATCCACACACTCTATTCTTCAAAACTACCTCAAGAAGTATTGCTTATTCTATTTATGTTACAATGAGGAAACTGAGTCTCAGGGAAGTGAACTCAAAGCCAGGGCTAGATTCCAGTTTGGTCTCACTCCATGCCCAGGCTTTTCACCACCAACCCATAAACACGTTCGCAGGTGGAACAAAAATTATGTGGCCTGGTCAGTGGACAAACGGCTCCCACGGCTCTTGCTGAGTGACAGACATGGGAAGGAATGCACCACACAAAGGAAACGGAGCTGAGATGGTAAAGAACGCTTCTCTCACAGAGCAAGTTGGGTCTATCAGTGACTAGTTTAGTCATAACACAATTTAGCCTTTTAAAGAGGCAGAATTGTATAAATACAGTACAGGAAGTTCAAAAAGTAATATTTTAGAAACCACATTCTTTTCTCCAGAACAGACAGCACAAAAGGTTCCATTCCCCACATTAAAACACTCTGTCTTCTCCTTGGGACACAGTGAAACGTTTACTAAGAAGTCTGAACAGTCTTAGGAGCATGAACCCTGCTTTTTTTCCCACTGTGTTCACAAGAGCAATGGATTCAATGGCAGTCCAGGACTCTGAAACAGTCTGTTCAGATTTCTTTGCTCATGCTCAGCTAATATGAATCACTTTAACTAAGTATTGCCCTGCTTTGCAGAATGGTATTCTGACATTGCTAATAGTTGGCTCAGTTGAGTTGACCACAATAAGAGCTTTCTCCAGACTGAGAGAGAGCCAATCAAGCCCTTATGAATGTCAGCATTTCATTTGGAGATGGATTCAGATCCAAATTTTAAAATATAGTAAACACTCTCCAAAGATACATTACAACAGGCCAGCTACTAAAAGCTGTCATAACAGGGCAATTGTGGAACGCCGGATGAAACCTAAACTTTGTATCATACGAGAGCTTGCTATAATGGAACTTCTTAAGGGGCTTTTCACAGTTCCTACTAAAGGATGTATTCGTCTATTCCTTTTTCATTGTTTTGCTTCCTTGAAGCTAATAAATTCAAATCTGAATCAACTTATTCTTATATGATATTAGACGGTCTCAAACATGTCTTCTATTTCAAAATTCCTTCCTTATAAATGGTATGTACTCTGCAATAAAATATTATAAAGAGCTTTTAGAAAGTACTGTGAGAGTCACCAAGAGGCATGCTGCACTTGGGCCCTGTGTAGCACTGCCATTGACAGAAGGAGAGACACTCAGAGTGGGTTGGGAGATTGAATATAAACAACCTCCACGTATCTTGAATTAACATTCTTTCTAACAAATGAAACTATTGCATAGAATTCCAATCAAATTGGCCAAAGCCACTATATTTAGACCAGAAGCAACCCCTTAAATCACTTAATTCATATTCTGCTGAAAAGGGTAATTCTCTATCGAGGAACCTATGATTTGTCTGCTTTGTAGGAATCCAAGAAGAAATAATGATTTACTTTTTAATAACAAAATTTAGACTATTGACAACCTTTCTTGCAACCACCTCCCACTCACCTTAGCCCAAATTTCATTTATAATTGCATACTTAAGACAATAACACCATTCGGCTCATGCTTTCTCATACTGAGTGTAGAAAAAGAATCCTAACAGTTTTTAAATTATTATATTTTATATAATATTTTGGCAGATGGTCTCAAAATCATTTCTATCAAAGTTCATTTTCTGTTGATTTCTTAAAAAATGATTCATTATTTATGTATTTTTATAGTTCTTTTCTTGGGTATAGTTTCTGACTGTGTAATATAGGCTCAGTACAGGAAAATTAGAGAATCAAGAAAATAGAAATGAAAACAAAAAGTTCCCACAACGTTGCCATGCATAAGAAATCATTGTTAACATTTAGGATTCTATCGTTACAAAAATAGTTTCAATGCATATATGCATGCATTAAGTTTTACAAAATGTGTCATCATATAAAATATGCACCCCCTCAAAAACTATCAGTTACAATTAATTGCCTTTGTTATCAAAAGTTGTTCAAAAATATTTTTGACAGTTACAAATTTTGTATTCCTGGAATGTGTAATAATTTATTTTATTATCTTATATATTAGGCATTTAGGTTTCCTCCAGATTTTCACTATTACAGTTTATGCTGCTGGGAATATATTTTATACATGCCTTGTATTCATTATTTCTTTTTTTTTTTTCTTTTTTTTTTTTTTTTTGAGAAGGAGTCTTGCTCTGTCGCCCAGGCTGGAGTGCAGTGGTGCCATCTCAGCTCACTGCAACCTCCAACTCCCGGGTTCACACCATTCTCCTGCCTCAGCCTCCTGAGTAGCTGGGACTACAGGTGCCTGCCACCATGCCCGGCTAATTTTTTATATTTTTAGTAGAGACGGGGTTTCAGCATGTTAGCCAGGATGGTCTCAATCTCCTGACCTTGTGATCCACCTGCCTCGGCCTCACAAAGTGCTGGGATTACTGGCATGAGCCACTGCGCCCAGCCTTCATTATTTCTTAGAGGTAGCATTGCTGTGCCACAAGGACCAAGGAGATGTTAAACGTTTTGTATGTGTTGCCAAATTGCCCTCCAGAGAACTAGAAACAATACCTTCTCCCACCTGTTTCATTGCAGTCTGCCACATTGGAGGTTCTTATTGTTAGGTAGCCTTTAAGGTGGTCCCCAGTGATTCTCTCCTCTCCAGTGTGGGCTGCACATAGTAATTTGTTTCTAGTGAGCAGAATATGGCAGAAATAATGGGCTATGGCTTCAGAGATTCAGTAATGAAAAGACTGCTTCTGTCTTGTGTGCTCTCTGTCTCTTTCTCAAATCACTTGAGCTGGGGGAAGCACAGGGCCGTGTTGTTGGCAGCCCACTGAAAAGGTGGACAGCTCATCACCAGGAGCTGAAGTCCTCAGACTAACAACCCAGAGGGACTCAAACTTGCCAACAACCATGTACATGAGCTTGAAGACAAACCTGCAACTCCAGTCCGACCTTGAGGTGACTGCAACTTCACGAGAAGCCTTGAGCCAGAACCACCCAACTAAGCTGTCCCCAGATTCTTGATGCACATCACCGTCGGAGTTTGTTGTAAGCTGCTAAGAATTGGGGTGAGCTGTTAAACAGAAATAGACAACAAACAACCATTTTTCCCATCCTCACTAATTTTCATTTGAATGCCTTTTACCTAATAGAAAGGTTGAGTGCGGTTTTCATTTGTTCCTTGATCACCTGTAGTTCTTTTGTTGAGAATTATCTGTCATCGTATTTTCATTTTCTCTTATTAATTCACAAGAGCTCCTTATGTATGAAAGGTACAATTCTTCATGTTTTGTGTATGTTGCAATTAGTGTTTTCTCAGTTTTCCATTTTGTTTGTATTTCTCTAGACACTGAAGTTGTTTGATATTTTTTAAAAGTTTCAATTTGTTGTAGAAAAATCTATCCATATTTCCTTCAGTGGATTTTTCTTTTGAGATAATACAGAGAAAAATCTTACTCAACCCTAAATTAAATACATGTCTACCTATATTTGCTAACAGTATTAGATAATAAAACCATAAACATGTGCTATTTAATCTACTAAAATGTATTTGCATAAAATTCGGTACAAATAAAATTTTTTTCTTCCAAATAGATTTACAGTAGTCCTAGAAATATTTATTCAGAAAATTTTTTCAGACTGATTTAAATTCCACCTTTACTGCATAGTAAATTCTTAGAGTAGCAGTTCTCAAAGTGTATTCCATGGACCTTGGGGGTTCCTTAGAAATTTTCATGGGTTCCTCAAGGTCAAAATTATTTTTATGATAATACTAAAGTATTGTTTGACCTTTTCACTGTCTTGACATTTGCACTGATGGGGTCAAACTGTGGATGCCTTAGCACATATCAAGGAG
Organism: Papio anubis; assembly: GCF_008728515.1. Classification (NCBI taxonomy): domain Eukaryota; kingdom Metazoa; phylum Chordata; class Mammalia; order Primates; family Cercopithecidae; genus Papio; species Papio anubis. The sequence continues at coordinate 15,754,942 of NC_044978.1, forward strand.
GTTTGACCATCTGAGCTAATGGTCATTATGTTGTTCATTTCCACACACTTGCACTTTTAAATAAAAAGGTAGTTTCACCTAAGAATGACTTAAGTAAGTAAGGCAGTAGAAAGTATTAATTTTATTAAACCTTGAACCATGAGTACACATCTTTTTGATATGCTGTGTGACATAATAGGAAATATACACAAAACACTTGTACTGCATGGTGGAGAAATATAGTTGTCTTGAGGAAAAAATGTAATTGTTTGAATTGAGAGCTTTTTTATGAAATATTATTTTACGTGAAAAATTGACTTATTCAGGCTTAGGTGTCTGGCAGACATTTTGTTGAAAATGAACTGAGTGAAATTATCACTTCAAGGAAAACAGCTGAAACTATTTTTTGCCAATGATACAATTCAGGCTTTCAAGTGAATATTGGAATTTTGGGCAAGTTGCATCTACCATCATAAACTTGACAACTTCCCAGTACTTAAAGATGTTTCTCACTTTGGGAGTCTGACGTAGGCAGATCACAAGGTCAGGAGTTCAAGACCAGCCTGGCCAACACAGTAAAACCCCGTCTCTACTAAAATTACAAAAATTAGCTGGATGTGGTGGTGTACACCTCTATTCCTGCTACTCAGGAGGCTGAGGCAGGAGAATCGCTTGAACCCGGGAGGCAGAGGTTGCAGTCAGCTGAGATCATGCCACTGCACTCCAGCCTGGGCAACAGAGTGAGACTCTATCTCAAAAAAAAAAAAAAAAGTTTCTGATGAGATCAGTGATAATATTAAGTGTAATTTTTGACATTGTATGATAAAAGGTTAGCATTTAGAAGATCTACATGACTGGATTCAAAGTACAAGACAGACAAATTGTTTTTAGAATACAAAATGTTCGTTGATATCATTACAGATTCCACATTGCAGCTAATCTTCATTAAACTACCATGTGGTGAATTTTAATGCATACTAACACCTTCCCCATTGTCCCACTATGTATCTGTGTGAGGCCAGATTTTCTTCATATGCATTAACCAAAGCAACAAATGGCAACAGACTGAATGCAGAGGTAGGTATAAGAATCCAGCTCTCTTTTATTAAGCACAACATTAAGGAAATTTGAAAATATGTACAGCAGTGCCATTCTTATCACTCATTTATTTTTACTTTGGAATATACAGTCTTTAAAATAAAAATATTTATGTGTAGTGAATTTATTATGGCTAATTTTAAATGAACGATAAAGTTATTTTAATAATTGTTCAGTTATGATTTCTCATATCGTAAGTATTGGTACATATGTATATAACTCAAATAAAGAAGACCACTTTGGGATTCCACTTTCCTTCTTTCCTTTTCCATGTCATGTCTACAACATTCTTTCTATCAGCATTTAAATATGTTCAAGGTCTAAAATACTCCTCATCCCACTTCCCCCCGATGCAGCTTGTTATCTCCTCTTCAAACCAAGCATTCTCCTTTCTTGTCTTCAGTTAACTCTGATAACTCACCATCCTCTCTTCTGTTTTTGAATTGTGAAGTCATGCAGGGTCCTGAATTTTGGCCATTCAGGTCCCTTCTTGTCTTATGATGTCTTTCTTCCGTCAATCAGTTCACCTACTTTTATGCCTATACAAAAGCTCATCAATATTTATGCCTCTAAAGTATTTCATTTTATGCAGGAACATGATCTTTTTCTCCCCTATTTTTCATGTTGCTACAAACATTTAGTTGAAAGCAACTGCTGAAAAGTTAAAATGCTTCATCCATTTTCTTTGAGGCTCTTTGAGCACATTAGGTAACATTAGATGGGGACAGTGGTTTAGATCCGAAGTTCTGCCAGTTGTGTTTCATCCTGGCATGTTTGCAATGGCTGATCAAGGGTATATAAAAGAGTTTGGAAAGGGCAGGCCCTTCCAATTTACATAAAAGGCTTAAGCTGCTGCTAGTGGAAACGAACTCTGTAAATGAACCAAAACAGTCTACTATGAAGATCTATACTTCCCTTAGATAAATTTATAAGTTTTCATTATCAGTAGCATAAATCACTCAAACCACATCAACTAAACCAAATTTTGTGTAAATTGTAATAAGGGGCCCAATGGCTGGAATAATTCTAGAGCAATTTAATTCATTAGAGCTGTTTAACTTGTTAGAGCTGTTTATCTTATACCAAAAGTTTTCCTCAATCTTGCTTTTATAAATGGTCATTTCTTTGTTGTCAGGTTTCCTGGGGCTCTATTGCATCAAATTCTACTCCTAGCCATCAATTTTAAAGCATTTCATCAGCTGGACCAACCAAATCTCAAGTCAGGATTTGGCCATCTCTGCTCTTGCCATTCCACCTCTCACGACTCTATCCCCCAAGTAAGGAAAACTTCATTTTCAAATTCCAGCTGCTACAGTTATTCACCTCTTATGTATGTGGACTTCCATTAAAATGATTTAGACTCTTAATGCTTGTTCTTTAAAGGGTAGTTTTCTCTAAGTACTATCTTTTAAAAATATGTAGTTGACACAAATCATCCCAGTATAAGTCTTGACTGCTGAATCTCTGAAAATACCAAGCAAGCTCAGAAAAACAATGCCAGTAAATTATTTATTCTCTGTGAGGGTTGCTAAAATACAGGAGCTATAAGGAGCATAATTTTATTTTAAAGGTAGGAGACATGTCTGGGGAACATTTGGCACATGCACACACACACACACATACAGAGATCTCAACGCAAGACCCCACTACACCATATATATATGTGTGTGTGTGTGTGTGTGTACATACATATGTGAATCTCTGTCTCTCTAAATACATATACACACACACACACACATATATATGGTTTTACGTGTGTGTGTGTGTATATATAGAGTGCTGTTTTTTATATATACATGTATAATTATAAGGGAATGGTCTCGCATTGAGACAGGGACTCACTCTGTTGCCCAGGCTGGAATGCAGTGGTGCAATTGTGACTCACTGCAACCTCAAATTTCTGGGCTCAAGCGATCCTTCTGCCTTGGCCTCCCAAAGTGCTAGGATTACAGGTATGAGCCACTGTGCCCAGCCACTTGGTGTATTTCATAAGCTATTTGAAAACCACAGTGTGAGAAGAAAAAGATGAACACAATTTTTAAAGAGACTTCTAAGTGAAAAAGTGCCTCTGTGCTTTAAAATGCACCATTTTATTTTACCTTCTCAGAATTACCGTGAGGTAGGTATCTTTTTGCTCTTTTAGCAAATAAGACAGTGAAACTGAAAGGTTCAGTAACATACCTAATATTACATATTACATTTGAAGTCAATCAGAATGATAATTTTGAATACTTTCCAATGCACTTTTTCTGTCTTTAATGTCACCTGTTCTACTAATAAGGATAAAGCCAAAACTTACTGTCCTAAGAAGGAAAAGGGTTAGCATAGTTCAGATTCTAGAAAAAAAGAGGTCCTGGTTCAATTGATTTCCAAGGTGACTTTTTTTAAGTCCATGATAAAATAAAAGTTTGCTTATTTTATTTCCCCAATACATTTCTATCCTCCTATATTCTCCATAATTTTCAATGGCATCTGCCTTACGCCATCCAACCTGGACATCTGGTGGTCACCCTCAACACTCTAACCTTTCCCTCACCTTCCAGGTTCAGTGGTTACCAAATCTGTTGATTTCACTTTGAAAAAGTAGTATATATAGACTTTTATTCTTCCTCTGTGTTCCAAGTCTAGTATCCTAAATCAGAGTCTCATGATCTCTAAACTGGCTGCTAACACATTCTCCTATGTCGTCCTTGTCTTCATTGTGTAATGTTCCATGTCCCCGATCATCCTCTTTACCATGCTGAGAATAATCTGAAAAACAAAACTGATGTTGTCCTGCATCCTCTAGTTAAACTTAGTTAATTGTCCAGTTGTCTACAGTATAAGGTCCAGATTGTTTTGGATGGAAATAAAACACCTTTCTGATCTGGCGGCTGCCTCTTTCTCATTGCACTTCTTCCTCCTCCTTCCTGTGCACTGCGAAGTCACACCAAATTATCAAGAGGTACAAGAATTTACCCTAATCTTTCTCAACTACTGCACACATTACTTCTTTTGTTCAGAATGCCTCTAATCATGTGGGAAACTCCTAGCTTAAATGTCCTTTACCCTTAGATGTTTCCTGGACTCTACTACTTGCCCTCTCTCCATTTCCCCTTCCAGAATTCAGTCCTTCCTATTCTATCTCCTATAGAATTATAAATGCCTCTTTTTGTAATGAAGTTCATCTCTTCAAATGTAAGGTAAAAGGCAGATTCTATGCCCTACTTTTGTTTTTAGTTCCACTTAATAGAAACTTGTCATCTGAATGAAGAGAGAAAGGAGAAGAGTGCAGTGGTATAATTTTGAGCCTTTTGCAAACTCATATCTGAATTTGAGGTGTGTATATGATATGAAGGTGGAGATATGCAACACATCATTGAAGCTTGTTTTCAAGAAACTGATTAATGCTGGAGATAGAGATTTAGGAATCATCCATGGTGATAGATGAGGCCATGAGTGTGGGGAAAATTTTAAGAAAAGGTAGTTAAGAATTGGATGCTAGAGAACATTGGTATAAAAGGATTAGAGAAGTCAGAGAAACTTAGAGAGATGACTTAGGAGTGCTCTGAAAAGTTGGAGAAAATAATATTGAGGAAGTCAAGACAGAATAGAGTTTCCAGAAAGAGGAAGTGTCTAATAAAGATATCTGAAAAATATTCATTAGTGTAGACATTCAGTTTAGTTATAATCTTAGTAAGAATATCACTTTTAAGGGTGGAGACAAAATTTAAGTAGTTGAGGAATAAAGATAAAAATGTTGAAATCGTGAATTGTGATTTTTTTTTTTCATCTAGGATTTGTTAGTCTTAGAATTATAGTTTTGGGTGTATGGAGACACAGTGGTGAGAAAAATGTTAACAGTGTCTCTTGTAGGGGGAATGCTACTGGCCGTGGGGACAGGACAGGGTTCAGAGTGAGGGACTGGTGCTCAGCATCTCTGACCTTGTCCATTAGTGGCCCTTGTCATTGTGAAAGCCAAAAATTATCCCCATGGTTTCCTAAAGTCTGCACGTGGGAGAGTCCAACTCCTGGTTGAGAAAAGCTAATACCTGGGTTTGCTGTGACAACAGTAGCAGGATGCTGCAGAGAGTTTTGGAATTTTCTTGACTGAGAAGTCTTTTAGAGGTGGAGGTTATCAGAAGCCTTTCTTTCCTAATCAAGACATATTATTAGTTTACTGTTAGACTACTGAGAGCCTTTATCTTTCAGCCACTGCTCGTATCTCACAAAAAAGTTTTGATACTTCTTGCCTGTTTCCAGCAGCACTTTCACATCTGCTTCCTCATAAATATTTACATGTTTTGTTCTTAATACATCTTTAATGCTACTTTTCCTGTTGAAAGAACACCAATAGCAATTCATTATTTTTAACATAACCTTAATCTGTGTGAACATACAGGTGTTCATAAATGTAACTGTGTGTATATGGTAAAATCTATTTAAGATTTTTCTTGTTTATTCTTGTGTGAAGACATACTGTAAAATGTATGTAATACATTTTATTATGAACACACACTGCTCATTTCTACCTTTATACTTTCCTCATGCTGATGTCCTTCATGGAGTATCATTTACTCTTCTGCTCTATCCAACTTCTTCTGGTACTTAGAAGCCCTGCTCAAATAACTCTTCCAAAAGGCTTGCTGTACTGCCCTAGCACTGCTGTAGGAACTTACTACTTCAGTCATCTTAGGCAAACCCTGACCTCTTTGATCTTTGATTTCTGAAACTTTAAATATTATTATCAGCATGGCCTACATCACCCATATTAACTCTGAGGTTCAAATAAATTATTGTATGTAAAAGCAACTATGCAAATATAAAGCCTACTATACATAGTAAAAGCAAATTCGTGAATCTTCTATTATTTCATGTCAATGATTTCAATATATCTTTTTCTATTTAGGAATACATTTCTTTTGGAGGTACACTTTGTCTGAGACACAGTTGTTTTGCCATTACCTTCAAACAGCATGTTATTTACTGAGTTGTCCAACAGGGTAGCAAAAAGCCGCCACAGATTTGACGATCCGTACAATTGCACATGAGAAACTGATAACAGACCACCAACTTACTTCATATTGAGACCAAACAGCTCTCAGATGGAAACAATGACTTTTGGTCATTAACAGCCCGATTAAACAGAAACCATTGACCTGGAGGTGAAAGGCTCCAATCCCCCATTCCCTATTCTTAGATCTGGGTAACCTATCCATGTGCTTTGCTTAATTACTTCACTCATTAATGGAATGCCACACTAAACTGCAGCATGTGTGTGTTCACACACACACGCACATGCACACACAGATGCATGTATCCCACCAGAGCAGAGCTTTATATTTGTTGTCCAGTTTCTCAGCAATTTTCGGAGATAATCTAGGGAATTTGTGGCTTTGCTTAAGCCACACATATCACACAGGGAAATACCGGGAACACTGAAAGGATGTTTAAAAAGATCAGAGGAGATTATATTATAAAATAATATTTATACTACTCACATATACCAACATAGTCCTAAAATGATTAGGGCCATGTTTCAGGTTTCAGAGTCAGGCATTTCTGGCAGGAATGAGTTATTGCAGCACTAAGAGCCCCGTGGCTGCTGAAAGACTACCAGCCTGTGATAGGTTTGTGAACTGATAGGGTCTTTTTTTCCCTTTCTCCAGATGAGTGCTATCAAAAACACAGTAAGAACCTTAGTATATTGCTGTATAGCACTACGGGGGATATATTCACATGAAGTGATTATCTCTGATAGTTCTGGACAATCTAAAGATACATTACATTTTCCTAATAATACTTACCTTCTTTTTGATATGACGTTTTAGAAGAACAGCTTGAGCTTATAATCAGTACAATTTATCACCTATCCCCAAAGTGCCCTGCCGTTGAAATGCCTGACATATATATTGGGTGTCATGGATTTAGCAAAAATTGAATTATAAATTGCCCTGCCAGTTTTTGCCTCTGGAAATAATGAAAAAGTAAGCTAAAGAAATGTTCTCCTAAAGGATTTGCTTTTAAAGCGACTACGAAGAAAGAAACAAGCAATATGAATTCCCAAAATATTATCTCTCTGAGCATAGATTATTTAGACAACTGAGAAAATATAACAATAGCATTAAGAAAAAGTGTAAATTCCACTTCCAGGAAACAAAAGCAGTTGTAATATAACATTCATTTGAAACAATGGAAGAATTTGACGTTTAACAATCTCAGGGTCCACTTAAAACCAAATCAAATGTCATGCAAAATTCTTTTTAGAGATTATAATTTATTATTATAAATGAAATGATGTCCTATTGGAGTTAATTACTTACTTTAGTAATTAGCAGTCAAAATAGGTTTATTGCTCAGCATCACTCAATTCATTCAAACGTTATTTAATATTCTTATGAATAATTTTATGTGAGCTTTTTACTGTATGCTCATTGTATAAAACTGGGACATGCAAAAGCTTATAAAGAAAAACTAAATTTTATGTCTCCACTCAAATTTGGGGTAAATTTTTCTAGCATTTTTTCCTCTGCTGTATGATTTCAAACAAAATTATGTGTATACTTTGTATGTACTTTTAGATTTGTTTTTCCTACCCAAATATAAGCCATTATATTATATGATATTAAAAATATGTTATTTAATGCCATATGAAAGTATACTCACTAAAATATTTCTCTATTTTTGAACATTGTGTTTTTCTAACTTTTGACTATGAAAATAACAATAAAATGTATTTATATTTAATCTATGCTTCAGTTCTGACTATTTGCTTAGAAATAGAATTACTGGCTGAAAAATCTGAAAGTTTTAAAGTTACTTGATAATATTTTCAAATATCTTTTCATAAAGATTACATTGCCTTTCCTCCCAATAGCAGCCAGTATGACTGCCAGTAACAGAAAGCCTTATCAAATTTAAATTTTTTAAGCTTTTGTCATTGTGGTAGGTAAAATATTTTATTTTTTTAATTTGAATGTTTAGATAGCAAAATGGAGGTTCTGTTTTTGTATTTGTTTACTGGCTGTTTGAAGTTTTTCTATGAATTGCCTTCATAGTGATCTTTACTTTTATTGAAATGAGTGATTTCTTTAAATTTACTCTTTGTTGAATCCATGTTTCAATAATTTTTTCTCTTAGTAATATCTTACAGTAGATATCATAATTGATTATATAGGGTATTTTTCCATTATATATATTTATAGTTTTTTAAGAACATGGTTTTAATGTTCTGAAAGAGGCTGCATCCTTATTTAAGTATGCTTATTACATTTTTTTATATTTGTAAAAACGAGCTTGATCTTTCAAAATTTCAGTCATTTTAGGACTTATTTCAGTCCCATTCACTGGGAGAGAAGGAAGATCTCACAATTCACTGATATTTTCCAATTGGTAACATTTTATAAAGTCATTTTATTATTTTCCTCTGACATTAGCCTCACTAATGCACTTAATGTAGGTAGAAGCATTTTCAATAAGGTTATTTTGGAAACTTACAGAAGCACACAACATAGATAATATGCTTATTACTAGTATTCTGTATACGTTATAGGTTCAGCTGTTCATAAAGACCTTGGAAGTTTCAAAGAGTCTTTCCCAGTCATGCTAATGTCAAAAAAATTAGAGAGAAGTGAGGGTCCAGTCTGTGTGTGTATTCTCTTGCATCCTAATGCAAAAGGTGGAAATATGAAATTAGGAATGTAATAATAACAGCCCCAAGTAGGAAGAAAAACAAAGTACTGAAAAATAGTCAAAATCTGCATCCCTTTTTTCTTCTCAGATAAATGTAAAATGCATCTACTGGGATTTGACATTATTCTGTACTTACTTGCTGAGGGGCCTTGGGCATATTGTTTCACTTTTCTCTGAAACCCAGTTTTTTCATTTATAATATTGGGGCTTTTAAAAAAATCTACTTTACAAAGTTATTATAACTATTAAAGAAATGTATATAAGGATTCTGACACTTAGAATAGGTTTTACTGTATATTAGATGTTCAAGAAATGATGGCAACTACTGCTGTAATTCTACTACAATTTCTACTACAACGCTACTACTGCTACTATTTCTATTTGAATTTCTTAATTTATTTGAAATGTTCATTTGGCTATCTCAATAAAAATACTTTAAAATTTATATAAAATCTTCGAGTTTTATAGTTCTTTTCTAAAATATCTCACTTGATCTTTACACAATCCTTGTAGAATAAGCAGGAAACGGGTTATTATCTCAGTTTTATAGACATGGAAACTAAGTTTCAGAGGCAATCAGTGGCAGGACTAGTCCCCAAATTTTTGTAATTTAATTTAGCCCTGCTTCCATCACCACTTCATCATCCATCCATTCCATCACCTCCTGAGGAATTCAAAGGAAGCCAAACAAGGTCAATATTAGAATGCAAGACTTTTCTTTCTGTTCAGTATTCTTCTTTACCTCTTTTGCTACCCCACTCATCAAACAAATGCCATTTGAGTTCTAGGAAAAACATATGTTCTTCTCAAGGTGAACAATGTAAATGAAATGCATGGAGGTACAACAGCCCTTATGAGAAGCGTTAGTCATTAATGCTGAAGGTTAAATAGGGTCAGCTGCTGCCATGAAATCCAGATGCCTTTGGGTAACTAGCTCTTCCCTAAAGCTTACGGCGACATAGCTCTGTACATCATTACATTCAGATTTTGTCAATGCAAACCTCATTGGCCTGTCTCTGAATCAAGTAGTCCATGTCTGTACCACGAATTGCCCAAAGGTGGATTTTTCAATACAATGTTAAGTTCAAATCTCAAGTTTTTTAAATCATTGCCTTTATTGGTGATTTTAAGTAGGCAAAATGACGAAGGCGGGATACTTGACTACATTTCTGAGAGTTCAAACTCCTTCCATGGTTGGAGAAATGAGCCTCACAGGGCACAGAAGCTCAACTCTGCTTCTAATGCCATCACGGCCTCTTGATCTTCCAGGAGGTAAGATTTCTCTCCAGAGAATTATGAATCAGATATTCAAAGTAACATCTCAGAGACAGTGCAAACCATAAATCTGCTAACTCGTCTCTTCTGGGTTTACGTATGGTATGACAGACAAGGAATTCAGACCTACATAATAAAAGTAGCCAGTATATTCTTGCTAATGGTGGACTTGCTGCCACTGGAATTACTGTACTAAATAAATGCTATAAAAAAAGTCTCCTGGACTTCATTTTGTTCTGGCTGACTTCCTGGCTTTCCAAAATAGTGATAGAAGTCAAGACCCAAAAGGGAGACTAGAGCCAAAAAAGAAGGAGGATACATGTCACACAGACATAACACAGATCAGCTAAGCCCACCTTCACTTAACAAACACTAGATAGTGAAGGCAGAAAATAGAACCATCAAACCTTATAGAATAAACTCAGGCAATTTCAAACAAACATGTAGACATGGGAAGTGCAGTGTGTATGTTCATACTATTTAATTCTTTCCTTTAAACTGTAAATCTGCAAACAAATAACTACAGAAATTGCTTTTGATCACAACAAATCTTGTCTGACTTGCACTTGGGGTCTAAGGCTGTGACACCGAATGTAAATGTGTTTTCTCTTCCCTTTCAGACCTGGGCTTGGCTGGGAACGAGAGCTTCAAATCAGACTCTTAGGTTTTCCTAAAAAGATGGTGCAAATAAGGTAAACCACAACAAAAGTCGAAAAGCAATACTAAACTTCACAGAAAATAATATCTCAACCTACATGCAATCTTCATAACTTCGTCTTACTTGCTGCTTATGATTTGAAATTATCCCTTTCTGACAGTCAAATGCCATGTCAGTAAAACAGTTCTGGTGCCGCTTCCATTTATGAGGCTAGAATTTTTTTTATCTCTAGCCTCTCAAATTGGTTAAAATGTATTTATTTGGCTCACAGGGCATTGTTTACTTAAGGGAGACAATATTTTAAATACAGAAAGAGCAGAAGTAATTCTAACTGTTGAATACCTTATAGTTTGGTAAAATGTATGGCAAACCCTCATGTGTATAAATTCATATGGAATAAAGATACTGATGTCTTCAAAAGTAATATGAAATGTGGGAATATAAAGTTGTTTAGTGAGGCTGACTGTTAAGTCTGTAGCAGAGGGTTTGAGAGCATCAGTTTGTTTTTGTTTTTGTTTTCATGCAAACAGATATCTTACAGAGTGCATCGGTTTTGATTCAGACCCTGCAATTTCTATTGTTCCCCTTCTGCTTTTATCCTCCTTCTTGGCCTCCACACCCCCACCATTCCTCACCCCACACCTTTAAATGCTAGAATTCCTTTAAATTCGGTCTATATTCTAATCTTTCTCAAATCTATCTGATCATACGAAGCAACAAAAGTGCTTATTAAAAACACATTGAGCTGGGCATGGTAATGGGCACCTGTAGTCCCAGATATTTGTGAAGTTGAGGCAGAAAGGTCGCTTGAGCCCAGGAGTCTGAGACTGTAGCACATTATGATCCTGCCCGAATAACCACTGTACGCCAGCCTGAGCAACATAACGAGATATCGGTCTCTAAACAAAACAATACAGATTGCCACTTCTCCACACTGGAAACTTTTACTCAGTAGGTCTGGGGTAGAGTTTAGGAATGTGTATTTTAAATAATTGACCAGGGATCCCTATGATCCAAGAAGTTTGAAAGCACTGCACAAGGCCATCTTATTCGTCCCTCTGGTTTTAGAAATCATCTACATTCTGGGGATGTCTAAATTTACAGATCCTATCCAGACATCTCTTATATATCTATTTGACAACTTTGCTTAGATGTCCTATATGCATCCTAAATTTAACATGTCTAAAACTTATCTGAGGATTATCTGCCCCATATTTACTCCATTTCAGTCTTTCTTTTCTCTACAAATGACACTAGAATCCACCTGGTTACTAAAAACCTTATAGCAATCATTGACACCTCTTTCATGCTTAACTCCTCCATCTAAACCATCACCAAGATCTGTGAACCACACGTCCAAAACATATGGCACCCATCCACTCTCATCTTTCACATTTTCACTGCCGCTGCCCCTGGAAATAAGTCAACACTTTTCTTGCCTGAAGTTCTGTGATAGCCCCTTGATTTTTCTCCCCTATTTTACTCTTGTTGCTTTCCTACTCGTTCTCCATGCAGCAATCCGATGATCTTCTTAAAATGTAACTTGGATCACTCCTTGCTTAAGAATCTTTAATGAAGTTTCTTAGTACTTAGGATATATTCCAGTTCTTATCCCATGTTGGATGAGTTACCCCATTTACCTCTCCAGCCACATCTCGTGCTATGCTTCTACTCACCGCACTCTGGGCTGTTTCTCTCCAACGAATCGTTAGTAAGCACCTAGTCTTAGTCTCACTTAAATGTCATTGCCGTAGAGAAGCCTTCCCTGACCACCATTCTCTCAAACTAAATTACCATGTCTCTCAGAATCTCTTGTGCTTTTTTTTTCTTCTTAATGGTTGTATGTTTGTTATTTGTTATTTTGGTAATGTGTTTAATGCCTGTTTATCCCACTAAACTAAATACCCTTGAAATCAGGAGTCATTCATATTTTACTAATGACTTACCTACCAGTGTTTGATAGGTTTGGTGCATATTAAGTTCTCAATAAGTGCTTTTTGAATAAATAAGTGATTGTTAGGTATTGAAGACACTTAAGGGAATAAAAAATAATAATAATCCCTGCTTATAGGGAGTTAACATTCCATGAGGGAGCTATTATTACCTGGGGTATTAACATTTTTGTGACAAAGAAAAATGGAAGGAATTTTTTGTTTTGTTTTGTTTTGTTTGAGACAGAATTGCAACCTTGTTGCCCAAGCTGGAGTGCAATGGCACAATCTCTGCTCACTGCAGCCTCTGCCTCCCAGGTTCAAGCGATTTTCCTGCCTCAGCCTCCCAAGTAGCTGGGATTACAGACACGCGCCACCACGCTCAGCTCATTTTTTGTATTTTTGTATTTTTAGTAGAAATAGTTTTGTTTCAGCAGGTAAGCCAGGTTGGTCTTGAACTCCTGACCTCAGGTGATCCGCCTGCCTCGTCCTCCCAAAGTGCTGGGATTCTAGGTATGATCCACTGCATCCAGCCAAAAATAGACATTTTTAATACAAAAACAAAACAAAACAAAACACTTGAACAACATGAAAACACGTTTTAAAACATTCATTTGTTCTCTGTAATAGTGGTAATTACTGATCGTGTCAGCATCTGTACCATTTTGATTATTTTAAAACTTGTAAATGAATAGAAATTTCTAAATAATTTGTGTGTAGAAACTATTTAGAAGAGATTTTAATTGTATTCCCAACTACTCCAGTTGGATGATTGATCCTAACCTCAAGAGATATTCTTCAATTATGCAGGGTTGAGCCCTAGCTGAAGGCCTCATGCTTCCATGCCCTTTGTTTGTCCACCCACCAACAAGCCAGAGTGAGGGGAAGCAAAGACGGCAGCATTTACCTACAGAACCCTTTGCTGGCAGGAGCAAAAATTGATAGTGGAACACATGAGGGCAGTTCCACAAGGTCCTTGTATGAAGAGTTGGATTTGTCAAGAAAAATATGATTCTTTAGTGAGCAAGAAAGAAAACAAGACAATTTAAAAATATCTAGATTAAAGATGAGCATGTCAATTTCAGGTGAGTCATGAGCTTATGGAACTAAATTAACAGAATTCTCAAAAAACTTACCACTTACTCATATTTTACTAAAACAATGCCATAAACGTTTTACAAAAATTTTAGAAAAGGGAGAAAGCCTGTATGTACAAACCCTAGAGTGTGTTTAGTGTGAACTCCAGGTCTATAGCAATGTAAATCATACAACTGTAGCCAACTAATACCTCATGGGAGAAAGGAACCCAAGATGTCATTTTAAATCAGAAACCAGAGTCAGGTGTGGTGGCGTGCACCTGTAGTTCCAGCTACTGGGGAGGCTGAGGTGGGAGAATTGCTTGAGCCTGGGAGATTGAGGCTTCAGTGAGCCATGAGTGTGCCAGTGCACTCCAGCCTGGGCAATAAAGCAAGACCCCTGTCTCAAAAGTAAATAAATAAAATTAAAATAATTAGAAACTAGTAAATATGGTCCATTTGAATCTGAGATTTTCCTTACACTCTAAAGGAAAACATTGTTCAGCTTTTGATTGCCTTGGAAGCACAAGGTCCTGCATAAAAATGTCAGCTGCAGATTTCTAAGCAAATGTTCCTTTTATAATATGGTGCACATCATAATTCCTTTGTCCTGGTCCTCCCTGAAAAAGAGGGGGAGTATAACCCACTAACCAGCAGCTAAGCACTCTTTTATTCAAAATGCAAAAAAAAGAAGGAAAGAAAGAAAGAAAGAGAGAGAGAGAGAAAGAAAGAAAGAAAGAAAGAAAGAAAGAAAGAAAGAAAGAAAGAAAGAAAGAAAGAAAGAAAGAAAGAAAGAAAGAAAGAAGAGAGAGAGAGAGAAAGGGAGAGAGGGAGGGAGGGAGGAAGGAAGGAAGAAAGGGAGGAAAGACAACCACAACAAAACAAGGTATTCAGAGCAAACGTTATGCCCTGAATTGATAATTTCTTTGTATTTCTCTAGTCTTTTAAAATATCTCCAGGTACATCCTTTTTGCAAATAATTAAATGTCAGTTAGTAAAATCACTGTAAAGGCATTTTCCTTCAATAAACTAATGCAATTCGGCCCCTAACGTACAAACACTGGTTAACTTTTACTGTGCACATTATCTCATGATTAGTACAAGCAAGTGTGAAATTCTAATACTTAGTCCTATTTTGTTTTAATAGAGAAATACTCATTGCACAAAGAAAGTTATTTAAAAAGAATTCACTCCTCTAAAAGCCCGTACACGTCTGGTTCTTTCCTTTTCCTCAGAACTTATCTATTCTCACATTAAGGTAAAATTTGCCAATTTCCAGACAAGAGTTAATTTTGCTAAAAATATTACAAGCATTTGAAAAAAAATCTACTGTAAAAATGTTCAGATCCTTAACCAAGCAGCATGAACAACATCACTGCCATAAACAATCATTTAAGGGCTATCTTTTAGTTAACTCCAAAAGCACAGGGAAACTTTCATCTCTATTCTGTTCCTTTGTCCCCATATTGACTGAAAAAGGAAATATATCTTAACATAATATTATTATGCCTTCTACTCATGATAGTGGCAACTTTAAGATAAGTGTGCATAATTATTTTGTCCCAGGGAGGCCTCTCTAATCCAGCAGATCCTACAGAGGGGACATTCTTTCATCAGCTCTTACATTTGCCTCAGCTGTACACTAGGAAATTAGAAAATGTTGCATTAATCATTCCTACCATTCAGCTAGCCAAGAGGAAAATATTCCCAGATAAATAAAAATGCAACTGATGCCTGTGAGTTGCCAAAACACATAAACAACAACAAAGAGTACCCTTCATAATTTGTTATTAATAATATTAGTATTTTTCCTCTTCCTCTAAAGGATTCTTCATAAAACTAATCTTCATGATTTCTTTATGACCCCACATCTTTCTTCGATGAACCAGAAGCCCAAAAACAAACTAGTTAGATGTGGGCAAGAATACCCTTATGTTTATGAAATTTAAAAATATGTATATTGATACTATTCCCATCCAGAATAAAGAATGAAAATACCCTTACCAAAGAACACCTCAGAGGTGTGGCTAAACTCCCAAATGATGTTAATAATTAAAGGAAACAAAAAATGTGTGATTCCACTTGAATTCAACTCTGCTGAAGACACAGTTGACATTAAATATAACCATTTTAACAGCCAGTTGCCAGGTATATTTGTCCTATGTCCAAGAACAAATATGCTATATATTTTTTTCCAATATCTGTAGTACTCTAGTTGTTCTCACCAATGAAGAATGATGATTGGAAGGTGGCATGTGTAGGCAACACTAGACCCACCTAATTTTTCAGATTCTAAGTATTGTCAAACCTGTGAAGCAAACTTTTATAAATGATATCCAGGTAAAAATTTGAAATGCCAATTACATGAGTACAATGAATTGTTCCATTTCAGAAAAGAAAATGTAACATTTGACACCTTAATGGTTAAATAAATTTTAATTCATGAAAGAAAACATCCTCAAGTCCCTCTTTAAATGAAGGAAAGAAGGAATGAGGATAAGAGGAGAGTACCTGAGATTTCATGACTGAGAAGGGCTTTTATAGTGTGGCTAACACAAAATGGTTATGATATACACCGTTAAATGATATGATCTTAAGGCAAAAAACAAACAAACAAACAAACAAAAAAGCCTAGAATGAAAACTGTACAAAAAAAGTCTTAAATAAAAAGCCTAAAGTCAAAACTGTGCATGGAACACGATACTAATGTGTTTACAAATGCACAGTACCCTAGGTAAATGCATCCATGATCAGGATGATTATCTTTAGAACATCACATTATAGTTGTTTTTGTTTCTTTTAACTTTTTTTTTTTTTTACAATGAGCATATTTTATAGTGAGAAAACAAAACAATAAGGCTAATTTTCTAATGGGCATTTTTCTTGTCATCAAGAAATTATTTGTATTGAATACCATAACATGTACTAGCATAATAGTATCATTATAATTGTTACCCTATCATCACTCGTGCTCCAGAAATGATATTGAAGTCTTGGGGACCCTAGAAGTGGAAATTATTCATACCAGATGGAATAATAAGGAAATTCTCATATGAGGGAGAATTTAGAATTGGTTCTAAAGAATGAGAAGAGTACTTACTTTCTATTTGTACAAAGGGCATGGTGAGAACACCCTGGTCAAGAGATGTGTTTAAGAAGTGTGATTAATTTGACATGCTTGGAGAGGGAAGTCAGATGGTCAAAGGTCTTGTAAGCCACCTTTACATCATAATAGCTGACATTTTAAAAAATTCCAGACTATGTATCGGATGCCATTCTAATACCATAACTTACTTTTCATCTTATCTAATTTTTGACATAACGCTGGGGGGTAGGTACTCATTCACATTTTGTAGATGAGATGCTAAGGCAGATTGAGTAAGTAATTTACCCAGGATAACATTAAACAGTTCCATTAAACGACACCAGTTTAGTGAGAATATTTTAAGGATCAAATGTATGTACCAGATTCACATTCATTGAACAAGTAGAACTACTTGTTCATTCTTTATTAGAAGTTTCCTATTGTTGTCTCACCCTACACACCATTTTCGAACTCAAAAGCCCAAAGCTGTTATCATTTTTCCATCACTGACTATTCTTTCTCTTTTGCCATCCATACATTATCATTTCACTGAGAGTTTCCTACATTTGTCCTTGTCTTCTCTTCTTCCCATCTCCACTCAGGTGTAAGTGGCCTAGCAGGAATGAAAGACTGTGCTGTGTGTATACAAAGTTGGACCGCTGCACTGTTGCCTCCCTGGAGAACTTTATGCTTTACCCTGGAAGCACCCTATCTTCAAAGCAGGGGTGTTTGAGAATTCATTTCCATAACAGTGTGAAGCACATCGAGAAAGACTGTATTGAAACTTCCAGATAGAACTTATGAGGACCCAGACCGAGCAGTGGCTGTGAGTATGAAGAGGCAATGGGATGTAGGACCTCAGACAGATCCAAGATATATGCAGCAGTGGGGATCAACAGCATTGTATAGATCCTTGATGTTAGAAGGAAAAGTGAGATGAATGACGATGATATGCACTAAAAAAAAAAAAAGAAAGAAAGAAAGAAAAAAAAGAAAGAACTTTTATTTTAGGAAAACATTTTTCAAACTAAATGGCCTAAAGGACTTCAGAGTGATTACAAATGCTATTAGGGTGACCTCATTTACACCAAGAAAATATCCAGAAAAGACTTTCTTTTTGCACCATCATCCATCAAAATTATCTCTATAAAGTACATCCTAGAAAAAAATTTGCAGAATTAAAAAGAAGGCACACATGCTGTCTGACCTCAAAGAGTTTAAAAGCCTGGTTGAGAGAGAGATTATGAACAGAGAAAGCATGAGGTAGAGGAGAAAGAATACAAGGAACAGGAGGCACTTTAAAACAAATGAACGAATGCATGTCCTCCCTTGTACCAGACAGGATTTATGGCGTATCCGTGGTTACAACCAGGGAGGTATTCCAGGAGCTGCAGCATATATAACTGCTTTTAAAAGCCTGGAGGAAGGAAAAGACAAGGTTTACTTGAGAGATGGTAAGTTTGACTGTAATGGAGATCTCAGGAAAAGTGGTTGGAAGTGAGTCTTGAGAGGAGAAAGCTTGTGAAGGATCTTGAAGGCGGAATTAGGAGTTTGAGATGTGGGCAAAGAAAATTCATTGAGAAAGTTTGATCAAGGCAAAGAATCTCATTGAAGTAGCCCCTTGAAAAGAGGGCCTGTGGGTCTGACGAAGGACTACCCAGAAAAGGCAGAAAGTGGAGGCATGATCCAAGCACAGGAGAATTCACGCCTAGGCTCCATGGTATCATGAAGAGGAAGAATGAGACTAAATTAAGAGGTGTTTCAAAGAAAGAATCAATAGGAAACCAGTTGCATTTAGGGTTAAGAAGAAGAAAGAGTCAAAAAAGAATCCTGGAACTATGTACAGGTTATAAAATTGGAAATCATATGCTAGAGTCAATCAGTTCTCATGTCCTTTCATTCCTTTCCCCCAATGCAGTACCCTGCTGTCTCTGTGAGGGTAGAGTTTTGGACATTCCTCAGTTAGAACCTGAGTTTATGTTGTAAATTGGTACTATTGACATGGAAATGCATTCACAGTATACAATTATTAGTTTGTTGTTTTTGTTTTTGTAGAGATGGGGTCTCTCTATCTTGCCCAGGCTGGTCTCAAACCTCCTGGGCTCAAGTGATCCTCCCATCTCAGTCTCCCAAATTGCTGGTATTATAGGCATGAGCCACAGCACCTGGCCATAAGTTATTTTTAAAATAGTTAAGTTCAGTAATCCTTTGAGTCTTATAATGGTGTTTGATCTCAGAACAGTAAAATGGTGATTGGACCAATATCTTTAGCAACAGAAAAGCCAACAGTTGTACAAGCTGTAGATTTCTTACTCTTAAACAAAATACTACTTCCTTTTTTTTTTTTTTTTTTTTTTTGAGATGGAGTCTCGCGCTGTGTCACCCAGGCTGGAGTGCAGTGGCGCGATCTCGGCTCACTGCAAGCTCCGCCTCCCAGGTTCAGGCCATTCTCCTGCCTCAGCCTCCGAGTAGCTGGGACTACAGGCGCCCGCCACCACGCCCGGCTAGTTTTTTGTATTTTTAGTAGAGACGGGGTTTCACCATGTTAGCCAGGATGGTCTCGATCTCCTGACCTCGTGATCCGCCCGCCTCGGCCTCCCAAAGTGCTGGGATTACAGGCTTGAGCCACCGCGCCCGGCCCAAAATACTACTTCCTTATGAATCTTAGTATGTTTTTACTGCTATAACAAAATACTGAAGACTGGATATTTCATAAAGAACAGAAATTTATTTCTGACAGTTCTAGAGGCTGGGAAATCCAAGACGAAGGTGCCAGCAGATTCAATGTTTTTTTAAGGTTTTTTTGTTTGTTTGTTTTGTTTTGTTTTTTGAGACAGAGTCTCATTCCGTCCCCCAGGCTGGAGTGCAGTGGCACGATCTTGGCTCGCTGCATCCTTTGCCTCCTGGGTTCAAGCGATTCTCCTGCTTCGGCTTCCCAAATAGCTAGGATTACAGGCGTGTGCCACCACACCCAGCTAATTTTTTGTTATTGTTGTATTTTTTTTAGTAGAGATGAGGTTTCACCATGTTGG
The DNA here is from genome assembly GCF_008728515.1 of Papio anubis. Taxonomy (NCBI): domain Eukaryota; kingdom Metazoa; phylum Chordata; class Mammalia; order Primates; family Cercopithecidae; genus Papio; species Papio anubis. The sequence goes on from NC_044978.1 coordinate 15,774,747, forward strand.
CCAGGCTGGTCCCAAACCCCTGACCTCAAGTGATCCACCCGCATTGGCCTCCCAAAGTGCTGGGATTATGGGCGTGAGCCACCGCTCCTGTCCAGATTCAATGTCTTGTGAGGGCTGATGTCTGCTTCCAAGAGGTGCTATGTGAGGTGTCTCACATGGCAGAAGGCAGAAGGCTAAAACACTAGGGTATTCCCTTCAACCTCTTTTATAAAATCACTAATCCATTCCTGAGGACAGAGCCCTTGTGACTTAATCCTTCTTAAAAGTCCCCACCTCTTAACACCATCATCTTGAGATCTAAGTTCTAACATATGAATTTTGGAGGGACACACACATTCAAACCATAGCACCGTGGAAGCAAATGTTGTCCCGAGGTCTTAGAATAGTGATGTTGGGTTGAATTTCTGAACTCACAAAACTGCCATTATAAGTCCATTTTAGTGCCAATCTACATAAAAATAAAAATTTTAATAATTAATTTGCCCTAGTGCCTTTTAATAATCAAAAATTAGGGAAAGATAAATTATCTATTAGAGAAGAATGCATATTCCTAGTTCCTCTTGGTATCATATGAACTTTCCCACAAAAAACTCTGTCCTCTCTTTGTTACCTATAATCCATGAAGAATACTGCCTTGTCTAATATGCAAGTTTGAAAGAAAGGGATAAGATGCTTTGTCTCAGCTTCTGAGCCGCATTCTCTGATATGAAATCAGCATGACTGCTGGGATCATGAGTTCTGATCTGCTCTAAGCCATCTGCCTTGCAGAGGACAGTAGTCATCCAGGCAGATACAGACCTGGTCCTAGTGGATACCTATTGGGTATGCCTGGATACACTCTAGACACACCAAAAATATTTTTGCATATACCACCCAAATAAAAGTTTTAAAACAATGTGTGAGACTCTGTGAAATTTTTTAAAATTCTATATATTTTTTTAATTTCCAGTCATAACCCTCTAGATTGATTTCACAACCCACTAATGGGCCTTGATTCAAAGTCTCAAAGCACATCCCAGGCTCTTCCTGCCTTGCCCCATTATCTAAGGAGAATCTTCTTAATTCAAGTCTCTTCCACCCCACACCCTGATAGTTCCAGAATCTAAGTTTCCTCCCCATCACCACTTCTGGAACATTGGCACATGTTCTAATAATTTCTCATTTCTCACCAAGACTATTGTAATAGTACAAATAGGAGTAATCAAATGCTAATAATACTAAATCTAGAACCCACATTCATTAAAAGCCTACTACATACCAGAGGCTGTTCTTGGAGCTCTTCATGTAGCAACACTTTATTGAATCCAAACAACAACCTAGGCTATTCTCTCCACACGGGTCCTCTTGCCTCCAGACATGCTGACTCTTTCCTCCATCTGTGCTCCCTCCATACTACTTTCAGTATGATTCTAAAATACAAGCGGAATCACATCGTTCTAATTTTTGATATAGCTCAATTTATAGGACAAGCTCCTTAGCAAAACCACCAGTCCCATCAGGACTTGCACCTAGAATTATCTACTGGCATTCCACCAGCAGCTTCTGCTAGGAATGCTCCCCATCCCCTATCTGTACCATGTACTGCTTTGAAGATTTGTGAGCTCCTTACTCCACATTCAGCCATCCTCTGTGCTCGCAGGGGCTCCAGTTCATATCTCTCATCGATCATTTCTTTTGTTGTACTAGGTTATTTATGTGCCTGTCTCTCCCACTGAACTGCAAACCCCTGGAGGGTCAGCGCTGCAATGGTTTTATGTTTGCATTACTGTTTTCACTGCTAATATTCCGGTAGCTATCTAACCACATCATGCCAGAACTACTGTGGTGTTAGTCTTCTTCCTGCTCTTCTTGACTCTGTTACTTCAATAATATTTAGCCTGCAATTGCCAAATGTATTGATTACGTTCTACTTCTGCTCAAACAGTAGCTCCCCATTACTTGTCCCATTATATCCAAATTTCCTGGAATGCATTTTAGAGCCCTTTATAATGGGGTCACTGTGTACAAGTACAACCTTATTCCTCACTTTGGTAGGCCTAAAAATTCTCAGCTTTCACCTTTATGGATTTTACTATATTTGGTGATAACAATGTTCCACGACATGGGGTCATTTGAAAGTTACTGCAGCAGAATCTTTAAAACAAAGGGGACATTTGAGAACAAAAGGCTTACCCCTGAGTGAACGTAGCCAACTGCCCAACATCCTTGTGACTGACTTTGTTCAATATCATGAAAAAGGTAACTCTAACTCTACCTAGAATCACGAAATCATGAATACAGGAGTGAGATGACTAAATATTTTTAATTATACGTTACTTTATTTTATGGAGTAAACAATATGCTATGATGGTATTCTTAAATTTGAGACTATACAAGATTTGGCATATATCACCCTCTAATGCATTATAAGTGCAGGTGCTCCTCAGGGTCCTCAACTATCTTTTTCTGTTGTTAACATTGCCTAGAGAATTCAGATTCCTTGCATGTAATTTTCCCTCTACATTCTTGTCAAATGAATGGATGAGTCAGTTGATCAGAGGACAAAATGGAACTCAAATAATTTAAACTTAAGACATGATGAATTTAACAGCTGTTTACAAATCAAGTAATGACTGAAACAGTCTATTAGATCCAGAAGACATATATATGTGAGAGAGAAGCAAAAAAAAAAAAAAAAAGATAAGTAATGCCATGAATATGTTAGATTAAGGATTTCTAGGCAGGTGGTGAACGGAAATAACATTAAGGGAAACAAATAGAAATATTTCACTTCAAAGGGTAAGAAGTGATTCTTTCTTCATTTTATTATTTCTCAAGTAGTATGAAGAGAAATAATTAAATTATTACACAATAAAAACAATTGATGACAAAAAAAATTGATGACATAATCTTAACATTTCTTCTCATCCTTGATAATGGCTTTATTTGATATTGAAATCAGACTTGCTGTTTACCACATCAAGTCTAGCCTATTTTGCTTGACTTTCAGGGTCTTCTATAATATGGACCAACCTGATGTTTCCAAGCATATTCCCTTTTCCTACTCATCTGAATGCCTGATACTCCAGTCTAGCCAAAGAGTAGCCTCAGTGTCTGCCAAAACTGCCCTATTCGTGAGTGTTCCCTTTGCAAAAGACAAAGGTATGCATTCCATATTATGCCTAGTACAGCACTGGACACATAGCAAGAATTCAACAAATAATTGAAGTTCAGCCAGCAAAATAAGTTGACAAGTACTCAAAAATCTGTACTCTTTGTTGAGAACTTCATAGGTATGGTTGAGCATTCAAATGTAGACTACATAGAATCTGTCCTCAAGAAGTGTTATTTGTCTTAAAGCAATGAACAGTAAAATGCAAAACAACACATAAATAAATGCTAGATATCATTATACTTGTGTGTGTGTGTGTGTGTGTGTGCCATTTCTGTGGTCCTTGGCTTAATATCAGAAGATTATTCCTTCTTCAGGAACCGTGTCACAATTATTTGATGTGCCAATCAGTATTTAGGTCCAGTACCTTACACACATAATTGAATTATGTTGTGCAGATCAATTATGCATTAGGAATTGAAAGAGTGGTGAATTGGGGGTGGGGCCAAGATGGCTGATCCAAGCAGCAGCCGTCAGCGGTTCCCATTGAAAAGATCCAAACAGCATGCGAAATCTGCACTGGCAACCGAAGTATCCACGTTCTGTCAATGGGACTGACTAGGCAGCTAGCGTGACCCACAGAGAGGAGGGAAGAGCAGTGTGGTGTGGCAGCCCACCTGAGTGCCACATGGGGCAGGGGAGCCCCAAACCCCAGCCAAGGGAGGTGGTGAGTGAGGGTGCTACCCAGCCTGGGAAACAGTGCTTTTTCCACAGAATTGTGCAACCTACGGATGGAAAGATCCCGCTTGGGAGCCAGTGCCACCGGGGTCTTGGGCCCCAACCGTGGAGTCACGTAGATTCTCAACACCCACTCAATTAGAATCGGCCTAAGTCTACCAAGTTCTCCAGAGGAAGGGCAGCCATAACTGCTGCTGCAGCTGCCTGTGGTCTAAGCCATCTGAGCTGCTTGGGGGAGGGGGCGGCAGCCAACACTGAGGCTGCAGGGCTTCCCTGCAGGAACTCCAATTCCAGCTGGAGGCTCAGGGACAGAACTCTGATCTCCTGGGCCTGAGCCCCTAGGGGGACGGCTGGCCATAGTCTTCGCGGACCAACAGACTTCATCTTTCTCTTGCTAGCTCAGAGGAATCAGGACAGCCCAGAGGAATGGGTTTCCCCCCAGCGCAGCACACCCCCTCCACCAAGGGACAGCCAAAGTGCCTCATTAAACAGGCCCTGCTTGCCATGCCACCCGATTGGGTGAGACCCCCTACAGGGGTTGTCAGACATTCTATACAGGAGCGTTCCTGCCGGCTTCAGCTCAGTACCCCTCGAAGTCAGATATCCCAGAGTGAAAAAATGGGCACCCATCTTTGCTGTAGTTCAACCTCCTCGAGTGACATCTCTAGGCACAGGAGCGAACCAGATCAATAGGGTGTGAAGTGAACCCCCAGCAAACCACAGCTGCACTACAGAAGAGGGAACTGACTATTGAAAGAAAAACAAAGAGAAAGCAACAACAGCATCAACAAAACAGCCCCCACAAAAACCTCATCCAAGTGTCAGCTGCCTCAAAGATCGAAACTAGATGAACTTATGAAGATGAGAAAGAATCAATGAAAAAAATGCTGAAAACCCGAAAGGCCAGAGTGACTCTTCTCCTCCAAATGATCTCAACAACTTTTCAGCAAGAGCACAAAACTGGTGGGAGGATGAGATGGACGAATGAACAGAAGTAGGCTTCAGAAGGTGGGTAATAACAAACTTCACTGAGGTAAAGGAGCACGTTCTAACCCACTACAAAGAAGCTAAGAACCTTGATAAAGTTTACAGGAGCAGTTAACTAGAATGACCAAGTTAGAGAGGAATATAGATGACCTGATGGAGCTGAAAAATGCAGCACAAGAACTTCGCAAAGCATACAAGAGTATTAATAGCCAAATGAATCAAGCAGAAAAAAGAATAGCAGAGTTTATCTTTCTGAAATATGACAGGTGGACAAGATTAGAGAAAAAAGAATAAAAAGGAATGAACAAAACCTCTGAGAAATATGGGGCTATGTAAAAAAAAATGAACCTATGATGGATTGGAGTACCTGAAAGAGATGGGAAGAATAGAACCAAGTTGGAAAACGCTCTTCAGGATGTTATTCAGGAGTACTTCCCCAACCTAGAAAGAGAAGCCAACATTCAAATTCAGGAAACACAGATAACAACTCTAAGATACTCCATGAGAAGATCAACCCCCAAAAACATAATCATCAGATTCTCCAAGGCCAACATGAAGGAAAAAATGTTAGAGAGAAAAGCCAGGTCACTTACAAAGAGAAGCCAATCAAACTAACATCATATTTCTCAGCAGAAACTCTACAAGCCAAAAGAGAGTGGGGGGCCAATATTCAACATTCTTAAAGAAAAGAATTTTCAACCCAGAATTTCATATCCAGCCAAACTAGGTTTCATAAGGGAAAGATAAATAAAATCCTTTTCAGACAAGAAAATGCTGAGGGAGTTCATCACCACCAGGCCTGTCTTGCAAGAGCTCCTGACGGAAGCACTAAACATGGAAAGGAAAACTGGTAGCAGCCACTGCAAAACACATGAAAATATAAAGACCAATAATACTATGAAGAAATGGCATCAACTAGTGTACAAAATAACCAGCTTGCATCATGATGACAGGATCAAAATCACACATAACAATATTAACCTTAAATATAAATGAGTTAAATGCCCCGATTAAAAGACAGAGACTGGCAAATTGGATAAGGAAAGTCAAAACTTATCAGTGTGCTGTATTCAAGAGACCAACCTCATGGGCAAAGGCACACATGGGCTCAAAATGAAGGATGGAGGAAAATTTACCAAGTAAATGGAAAGCAGAAAAAAGCTGCGGTTGCAATCCTAGTCTCTGACAAACCAGACTTTAAACTAACAAAGATCCAAAAAGACAAAGAAGGGCATTACCTAATGGTAAAGGGATCAATTAAACAAGAAGAGCTAACTATCCTAAATATATAGGCAGCCAATACAGAAGCACCCAGATTCATAAAACAAGTTCTTAGAGACCTACAAAGTGACTTAGACTCCCACACAATAATAGTGGGAGACTTTAACACCCCACTGTTAGTATTAGACAGATCAATGAGACAGAAAATTAGCAAGGATATTCAAGACTTGAACGCAGCTCTGGATCAAGTGGACCTAATAGATATCTACAGAACTCTCCACCACAAAACAGCAGAATATACATTCTTCTCAGTGCCACATGGCACTTGCTGTAATATCAACCACATAATTGGAAGTAAAACGCTCCTCAGCAAATGCAAAAGAACTGAAATTATAACAGTCTCTCAGACCACAGTGCAATCAAATTAGAAATCAGGATTAAGAAACTCACTCAAAACCACACAACTACATGGGAATTGAACAACCTGTTCCTGACTAACTTCTGGGTAAATAATGAAATTAAGGCAGAAATCAGGAAGTTCTTTGAAACCAATGAGAACAAAGAGACAACATACCAGAATCTCTGGGACACAGAAAAAGCAGTGTTAAGAGGGAAAGTTATAGTGCTACATGCCCACGTCAGAAAGCTAGAAATATCTCAAATTGACATCCTAACATCACAATTAAAGAACTAGAGAAGCAAGAGCCAACAAATCCAAAAGCTAACAGAAGACAAGAACTAACTAAGATCAGAGCGGAACTGAAGGAGACAGAGACATGAAAAACCCTTCAGAAAATCAATGAATCCAGGAGCTGGTTTTTTGGAAAAAAAAAATTAATAAAGAAGAGACAAGAATCACATAGACACAATAGAAAATGATGAAGGGGATATCACCATTCACCCCACAGAAATACAAACTACTATCAGAGAACACTATAAACACCTCTATGCAAATGAACTAGAAAACCTAGAATAAATAGATAAATTCCTGTACACATACACCCACCCATGACTAAACCAGGAAGAAGTTGAATCCCTGAAGAGACCAATAACAAATTCTGAAACTGAGGCAGTAATTAATAGCCTACCCGCCAAAAAACAAGCCCAGGGCCAGATGAATGCACAGCCTAATTCTATCAGAGGTACAAAGAGGAGCTGGTACCATTCTTTCAGAAACTATTGCAAAAAATTGAAAAGGAGGGACTCCTCCCTAACTAATTTTATGAAGCCAGCATCATCCTGATACCCAAATCTGGCAGAGACACAACAAAAATAGAAAATGTCAGGCCAATATCTCTGATGAGCATTGATGCAAAAAATCCTCAAGAAAATACTGGCAAACCAAATCCAGCAGCACATCAAAAAGGTTATCCACCATGATCAAGTCAGTGTCATCACTGGGATGCCAGGATGGTTCAACATTCACAAATCAATAAACGTAATCCATCACATAAACAGAACCAATGACAAAAACCACATGATTATTTCAGTACATGCAGAAAAGGCCTTTCATAAAATTCAACATCCCTTTATGCTAAAAACTCTCAATAAACTACGTATTAATGGATCATATCTCAAAATAGTAAGAGCTATTTATGACAAACCCACAGCCATTATCATACTGAATGGGCAAAAGCTGGAAGCATTCCCTTTGAAAACTGACACAAGATAAGGATGCCCTCTCTCACCACTCCTATTCAACATAGTATTGGAAGTTCTGGCCAGGGTAATCAGGCAAGAGAAAGGTATTCATATAGAAAGAGAGGAAGTCAAATTTTCTGTATTTGCAGATTGACATAATCTTATATTTAGAAAACTCCATCGTCTCAGCCCCAAAACTCCTTAAGCTGATAAGCAACTTCAACAAAGTCTCAGGATACAAAGCCAATGTGCAAAAATCACAAGCATTCCTATACACCAATAGACAAGAAGGGAGCCAAATTATGAATGAACTCCCATTCACAGTTGCTACAGAATGAATAAAATACCTAGGAATAAAGCTAATAAAAGAAGTGAAGGACCTCTTTAAGGAGAACTACAAACCAGTTCTCAAGGAAATCAGAGATGACACAAACAAATAGAAAAACATTCCATCCTTATGGATAGGAAGAATCAATATTGTGAAAATGGCCATACTGCCCAAAGTAATTTATAGATTCAATGCTATCCCATCAAACTATCACTGACATTCTTCACAGAGTTAGAAAAAACTTCTTTAAAATTCATATGGAACAACAACAACAAAAAAGCCTGTATAGCCAAGACAATCCTAAGCAAAAGGAACAAAGCTGGAGGCATCACAGTACCTGACTTCAAATAATACTAGAAGGCTACAGTAACCAAAACAGCATGGTACTGGTACCAAAACAGATATACAGACCAATGAAACAAAATGGAGACCTCAGAAATAGGGCCACCTATCTATAATGATCTGATCTTCAACAAACCTGACAAAAACAAGCAATGGGGAAAGGATTCCCTATTTAATAAATTGTGCTGGGAAAACTGACTAGCCTTTTGCAGAAAACTGAAACTGCACCCCTTCCTTATACCTTGTAAAAAAATTCACTCAAGATGGATAAAGACGTAAATGCAAAGCCCAAAACCATAAAAACCCTAGAAGAAAATGTAGGCAATACCATCAGGGCATATGTATAGGCAAAGGTTTTATGATGAAATCACCAAAAGCAATTGCAATAAAAGCTAAAATTGACAAATGGGATCTAATTAAACTAAAGAACTTCTGCACAGCAAAAGAGACTATCTACAGAGTGAACAGACAGCCTACAGAATGGGAGAAAATTTTTGCAGTTTACTCATCAGACAAAGGTCTAATATTCAGAATTTATAAGGAACTTAAACAAATTTACAAGAAAAAAAGAAACGTCATCAAAAAGTGGGCCAGGGATATGAACAGATATTTCTCAAAAGAAGACATTTATGTGGCCAACAAACATATGAAAAAAAGCTCAATGGCACTGATTATTAGAGAAATGCAAGTCAAAACCACAATGATATACCATCTCACACCAGTCAGAATGGCAATTTTTAAAAAGTCAAGAAACAACAGATATTGGCGAAGCTGTGGAGAAATAGGAAGACTTTTGCATTATTTGGTGGGAATGTAAATTAGTTCAACCATTGTGGAAGACAGTGTGGCCATTCCCCAAGGATTTAGAACCAGAAATACCATTTGACCCAGCAATCCCATAACTGGGGATATGGCCAAAGGAATGTAAATCATTCTATTATAAAGATACATGCACATGTATGTTTGTTGCAGCACTATTCACAATAGCAAAGACGTGGAACGAACCGAAATGCCCATCAATCATAGACCGAATAAGAAAATTTGAAACATATACACCATGGAATACTATGCAGCCATAAAAAGCAATGATATCATTTTCTTTGCAGGGACATGGATGAAGTTGGAAGTCATCATCCTCAGCAAACTAACACAGGAACAGGAAACCAAACACCACATCTTCTCACTTATAAGTGGAAGTTGAACAATGAGAACACATGGACACAGGGAGGGGAACACACACCGGAGCCTGATGGAAGAAGGGTGAGGGACGGGGGAGAAGCAGAACAAATAGCTAATGCATGAGGGGCTTAAAACCTAGGTGGTGAGTTGATAGGTCCAGCAAACCACCGTAGCACAGCATATACCTATGTAACAAACCTGCACATTCTGCACATGTATCCTGGAACTTAAAGTTAAAAAATAAATAAATAAAATATAAAAATTTTTAACATTTAAAATATTTTTAAAAAGACTGGTGAAATCAACTTTGGAAGAGATTTGTCAGCAATTTTTAATAAAGGTTTCAATTTAGCTAAAGCCACATATTAATATACAAATGGAACAGTTCAACATGGTAGAGTAGCAAGGACATTGGCTTTGAAGTCAGAAGATATACACTTAAGAGCTGGTTCTACTAATTGCTGGCTGAGTGACCTTGTTAAGTCACTTATTCTGAGACTCAGCTTCCATACCTTTGAAATAGCACTAAAGATAACTTCTCTTCTTCCTGTCTCACAGGGATATCTAATCAGCAAATTAAGTAATACGGGATGGAGAAAAAGTTTTGTAAGCATAATAGTACACCGGCATATGTTATTGTATTATTAGCTATTATTTAAACTCTTTTGCTACTAGATGAGAATACAATCTTGTTAGAAAATATTCAAGAAGAGTCAATTATCAATGATAAAATTTCAGCTTAAAGGACATGAATGCTTTTTCAAAGGAATGATCCTGGGTCAGAAGTATTTAGTAACATCTTTAATGACACAGATGAATTTTAGGGGGAGCTCATTAAGTTACTAGTGGCACCAAGCTGAATTATCTTTTCCAACCTTAGCAACTTAGAAAAGATAATTATACTTTTAAAGGACCTTGAAAATAAACAGAATTAACGGAAATAAAAATTTAATCAGAACAAGTGAAAAAAGGAAAAGCAAACCATACAGAAATGATGTTAAAGTCATGGTCACAGGCAAATACAGCATAAACAAAAGACAGAATTACAGAGGATCATACATGAGTCACCAATGCCATGTTGATGTTTAAAAATGTGTTGATAATAAAGTGAAATAACTAGGATTTTAGCAAGTGGGAGTTACTAGACAGTCTTCCCACCATCCTTAGGATTTTATCATTTTGAAAAAAAAAAAAAAACTTATCAAACACCTACAGCATTCAAGGCGCAGTCATAGAGAAATGTGTCTGATCTGAAGGCTTAAATATGAAGTATGGGCTCCCTGGATGGGATCCCAAGAGAAGAAGCAAAATGATTCATAGTTTGCAAACTAAGGTCTCTGAGTAAAAGTTAAAAGGATTAGGTTTATTTAGAGTGGAGCAAGGGAAAGCAGGGATGTGGAGGTTGGGCGAGATTAGTAAGTATCTAAAATTACAAGAAACAACATATAGATAGAATAAGAGAAAATGCATGCATCTGTCCAGGAAGAGTTTGTCTTGGGCAACACCAAGAAGCTGCTCGCCTGAGCATTGTGAGAGTCGCGCCATTTTGCCCGAGAGGCTTCTTGTTACCAGCATCCTGGACAATTACAAGTTCAGTAAGTGCCATTTCACGTGGGTAGCAATGAAGTTTACATTTATTGAAACTTTTTGTTGCACCCAAATTTTTTTCCTAACTCAATTTATGAATGCTTTAGTGCTGTCAATATCTTTATCTCTTCTGATTTTTCCATATTCTATTACATTGTCCAAGACAGAGGCCTAGGAGTCATCCTTGATTTCTTCCTCCCACTTTCCTCCAAATGTTCAATTAAGCATGAAGTTTATTCTTGGTTACCTCCTAAATTCCTCTTAAAAGTTTTTGTCTTCTCTCCAGCACTGAGAGAATCTTAATTGTTCTTATTGACTCTTACCTAAACCATTGCAATTGCTTCCTAATTGGTATGTGTGCCTGGAGTTCTGGCCCTCCCAAACTTTTCCTCCATCTATACATCCCAGTGATATATTGAAACTATAAATCTCTACTAAACTGAGTTACTAAACAGTCTTCCCACCATGTTCAGATTGTGTTATTCTGAGAAACATTTATGAAACAACTGGATGCTTGGCACAGGTGTAAAGAAAAACTGTCTAATTTGAGGCCTAAACCCCAGATAAGGCCTTTCTAGGAGGATTCCAAAAGAAGCAAGAGTCTTCAATAGCTTCCTTTCACGAACAAAATTAAATTCAAGATTCTTGATGTTCAAACCCCTTGATCTGGCCCCTCCCAACACTCTGCTCTCAGCTCTTGCTTCTCTCATTCTTACACTTACACTCCAGCAACATGTTTTTCCCATCCCCTAATTTTGTTCCTGCAGTCCCTCAGCCTGCAAGACTCTTCTTCTATTCTTTGCTCGGCTTGCTCTTAGGGATCCTTACAGTTTCTGCCTGGAACGTCTTCTCTGGCCCCCTGAATTAAGATACTCTGTCGGGGTTCTACTGCCCATGGGTCTCTGTCTCTTAGTCACCTGTTAGTGTGACCATCTCCCATAGTGAGTGAGTACTTTGAGGACAGGGCCTTGGATGCATTCCTTGGGTCTCCTAAGCCCTTCTCAGAGTACCTGGTAAAGTGCATGCTGGATGAATTTTTAAGAATTTCTAAAAATTGAAGGAATGAAAGAATGAAACTATCATCAGTTATTTTGTAAAATGTTACCAAGTAATTTAAATTCTAGCAGAACCATAGTACCTTCATGTAAGGTGTGAAACCTTGATTTAACTGCATATATCTGATAAGTTACATTAAATTTTTTTTCATTTTCACCAGTCTAAATGGAGTTAGAATAAATGGCTGAGAACACGACAGATATCATTCTTGAATGCAAAAACAAGGCAAAGCACAAAATAAGATGACTACAGTGAGACGCTTTATTCTCCTTAGTTGAAAAGCTTAGAGTTGAAACTGGAGAAATATTAGAAATTGTACAAAATTAAAGTAAGATGGATTATTTTAATAGGATTAAACTTAGTAGAAGCCACTGTTTTTTATTTGCTACAAAATTGGAAGGTCTCACATCACTTGAGCTCTACCAACCTCTTTACTGTTACATTACCTTGCTCCACTTTCCCTGTGGCTGCCATGTACAATGTGAAGGTCATGCATTTGAGCACTCAGCCAAGGAGGTGATAGGGCCGAAGTACAGCCCACATGGATTCAACAATCCATGTGCCCTGGTGCAGTCTGCACCCACTTTGAGAAAAAGGTGCACAGAGACACTGAGTAAGCAAGCTGGGGTCTGACTCACTTCATCTCCTGTCCTGATGCCACATGGGCCTTCTCTCAGTCTCACCACAAAACCTTTCACGTATGCCTGTACCTCTGCCTGGAATTCTCCTTGTTCTCTTTAGCTCATTGTTCATACTTCAATTTGAACCCGCTTTCATCAGGGAAGCCTAACCTCTGTGACTGACTAGGACAGTGCTCCTGTAGTCAGTAAGCTTTCATCAAACCATAAACCTCCCTGTCACATTTCCAGGTTGATGATTGTACAATCACTAGATAGATGGCTCTCCCACTATATTGCAAGCTCTATGAAGACAAGAACGGAATCCATTTTTACTACTATTGTACCCCCCAGAACACATGGTATATGTTAAATAAATGATTGTGGAATTAACAAATTAATTCACACAGAGCACATGGGGCACATAAATTTTGTTGAATGATTGAACTGCTGTATTTCACTCTCAAGTGATTTAGCTGATATTAAAAATAAAATAATAAAAATCAAGTATAACATTCTAATTCCTCTACACATTTTGGATATTATTGGCTTTTGATTTGGCTTGTTTCTTCATTTCATAATGGTCTTCATCTTCATCTTCAAGGTTTAGTGTTAGGGGAATAAGTCAGTACTTGATTTTAGCATCTTAAAGGTCAGGAGCACAAAGTTTAGTTATTTAATCATTTGTCAAATCAGCAAAAATTTAATGCTTTCTATACATGCTTTCTATACAATTTGTTGGAATAAAAATGTAATGCTTTATTAAATAGTGAAGATAATATGAACTTTCAATAATGCAGACAGGTTGATTATAACTGTAAACCACATGCTTATATACTTTGGACTTTTACAGCTTTTAATTTATCGAAGGAAATAATTAGCACACTTTGTGGCAGCTAGTGATGGAATTTATTCATTTGGAAGGCCATGGGTTTCCTGTCATTAAAACTACATCATGTCCTTCCTTTTCTATTAAACTTCCACTGAGGGCAGTAAGAAGTCACTAAAAGGAAATGAAGAGTTTTTTTGGCAATGTTTTTGTACAATGATTTAATACTCTTAAAAGATAGCAAACCCATAATGTATGCCAACAAGTCTATTATATTAGATCAGGGGCCCAATTACCACATTATTTCCTTTATTTGAAGTTTCATCTGAGACTCAATTAACTGTGATTTGCAAACTCTTCTCAATAAATTTAGTTTCTTTTTACAGGTTAAGGCATTTTTTGTTGTTGTTGTTTTCATTAGTATGTTTCACTCTAGCAAAGGAATAGATTGAGATTCCATAACCACTGTATGCAGTTTTATATGTCAAAGGATATTACTTTCCTCTCCACATGATCAATGGCATCTCATTAGCCAGAGAATCATTGTAGTTAAAGCTCATACATTTTTTTTTTTTTTTCTCACTGAAAAGATTTTCAGTGAGATTAACTACTAATTCTAATTTTCTTCTGCTGGGATAGTACTAAGGTTTGATCTTGACTTTGTTCCAAATATTAGAACCATAGCTGTAAATAAATGCTCCCTAGTTTGGGAAGGTTTAAATGAAATCCTTGTTTTCCTAAGGCTTAAAATGGGCCTGACAGAGAGGCGGAATTAGCCTCTCTCGCCCCCAGAAGTGGGTGGTCCTTTGAAGCTATACTCAAGGTACGCTGTTGGTGGTTTAGTCTCAGTTCTCTGACAAAATCAGTGCAGGTGAAGAGGGCTTCACATAGTATGTGAAGGGTTGTTTGGCTTGACTATAAACAAACAGTTGGTGAAAATGCTTCAGACAAGTTCATAAAGTCCTTTTGCCTGGCACATGCTAAGAAACAAAAATGCCCTTAATTCTTAAAATCACCGAAACGGATAAAACCATGACACCCTGAAAAATTTGTTAATTCATAAGCAGAAGAAAAATTAAAAAATAAAAAAATAAATAAATAAAACTTCATATTTTCTCCCAGTCTTTAGGCTATCCCATTATAATTTTATCTGGAAAAGAACAATGTAGTTATTAACAGTACATCCATTTATTTTAGACTAGTTGTAGATTTACAGAAATGTTGTAAATAGAGTACATAGAGTTCCTTTCACCAAGTTCCTCCCATTGTTACCATCTTACAGTACATTTGTAAAACTAAGAAATTGACTTTAAGTATCAATTTTAAGAAATAATGAATAAAAAATAAAAATAAATTTGTAATGTTGTAAGTTGCTTTTTAAAAAAAAATGGCTTTGAGTCAGTACAGAGGACATTTTGCTGAATTTCTAAGGATAAGTCAATTTCAACACTGTTTTGTCTGAGCCACTTAAACCAGGTACTGATATTGCTGCCGAGTTTGCAAATTAAGATATAAGATCAGAGCTTGGTGAGATTGTCATATTGTCTCCTTTAATTTGGGAAAGTAGAACGAGGCTAGAGACAGACTCGTAAAACAGGCTTTACGACTCTCTTCAAGACAGATATAGAAGCCCACACTCCAATCCCTTCTCCCAGCTTCTGCAATCACATTTCCGCAGGAAGAAAGAAAAGGAATTAGAAACAGGATAATGTAGTCTTAAATCACCATTTTTAGCCTTTGCCTTCTTGTGGGAGCTCTGAATTTTTATAACATGGCCCTCATATTGTATAGTGTGACACAACAAAAAACACAACTTGACCCTTCCTCAATAAAAATCATTTTGTCTGACATCCTATAAACCCTGTGCATGAGTCTATCCTAAGCTCCAGTGTCTCCTCCAATTGGCAAAAGAAAACATTGTAAACATGTACAGTAAAGCTAAAGATCTCTTTCAGTGTAGTTTACAAAGAGCTAATCATTGAACATTTCTGGCTGGGTATCAATTCCTAATACTGAACCAGTTGAAAATGTGAAACATTGGGACATTAGAGATAGCCTTGAGTCATTTGAGTTGTCTCAGGATTCTTTATAAGTAGTCTTAAGAATTAGAATATTCAAATTGAAATATTCTTATTAGAATAAGAATGTAATGTGATCAAGTCTTTAGACCAAATCTGAACTTCACTAGTAACAGCCTGCTTCTAACAGAAAGCTGTGTATCTTGACGTCACTAGAAGTGGATGTTGGGTGTAACACATTACAGTGTTTTTCCCCAGAAAGCACAGAATAGCCACAAGCTTTCACCATCAACTCTTATCTTGGGCATCAGCAGTGCCAAGAAAACTAGCCCTGCGTGTCTGAATGCACGTGGGAGGGGATGCACAATCTCTACTCCCACTGACTTTGATAAGACAAGTCCTGATGAGATCAAGAGTTAGGAGGATTCATGACTCACAGCTAGTTTAGCACATATGCAGCTTCTCCAAGTATTTGCACTCTATAATGCCAACAAATGAATACAAAGCTAACATGAACACGAATATATGCTCTGACTCTTCTTAATAAAATATTTCATAGCACTTTGGCACACAATATACTGAGGTCTGCAAAATTTAATGAAAGTCAAAGATAATAGTCCAAGGTATTTTGCCCCTCATTTCCAAGTCCTATTTCTAAAGTCAGAAAGAGAGATTTTGCCCTTCAAAATGAAGAGAAATAATTATATGTTCTGTGATATAATTAAATACTACATCTAATTACCATGAGAATGTCGCTACCTAATGTAACCAACAAAGGCACCAATATGTGTTTTAAATGAAGACTTTAAACATAAGGAAATGCCATAATCTTTACTTTGTTCACGAGTTCAAATTATTAGGTTAATTATAATTAAATAAATATGTAATTATTTTACAATTAAAACAGTGTTAATCAAAGATAGGAAATTTGGGTTTTAAACCTCCTCTGCTATTCTAGATGTGTAGTCTCAGATGCATTCCCAAATGTTCTATGCCTCAGTTTTCTTCTCTGACAGATAGATGAAAAGAGAGGGAGAGACAAACAAAGAGACAGAGATATTAACAACAACTACTTTGAATTGCTGAAATTAAACCTAAATTTCCACCGTCTATGTACACTCAAATCAGATACTCTGCAGCAAAATCCTGGGACACAAACAAAAATTTCTTTTTTACTTCTATCAAGGGAAATAAATTAAGAAACTAAATCTAGTTTGATTTACACCGAAGTGTAAATTAACAAAAATGCAGGTTTCCTAAGCATTTTAGTCTTACATAATAATATAATACACTATAAAGCATATATGTTATGTTTACAATAGGTAAGTCTCTAAACTGACAAAAATGGATCAGTCTTTTTCTGAACTACGAAATACTGATATTTGCTATCTCTGAATACTTACGCATAGAACTCAGTGTTTTTAAGACTTGTAAAATATTTAAAATATGGAAATTAAAGTTCTTTTCACATAAACTGATGTGATCCACAGTTCCTAAAGTATGCTGTTTATCTGTCTTAAAGGAAAAGAAAACAGTCTTTCATCAATTATGGTTAAGGATCCCCAAACTGAAACACATGTGGCCGAACGCCATTCATGTCACCAGCCCACACCAGTCTGGTGGTGGGGGAGGGAAGGAAAAAGAGGAGATAAATGGCCTACATGATTGATTTCAACTAAGACCCAAATCTTGCAGAACAATTATTGGATTTACCACTGTTTGTTTTTGCAACATTTCGGAAATTGGCAAAAAAAAAAAAAAAAAAATGTTTACAAAGTCGAAGAGGCGTGTGGCAGCTAAGAAGTTGATTTCCTAGGTAAGTGATTTTTTTTTTCAAAAACTTCTTTTCTTAATTTACCTTAACTGGTACTAGGCATTGGAAATCATCCTTGGTGAAATTATCAGTCGTGAAATTAACAATGTGATGGTGCAAAATATTGTGCGAGTTTCCCAAATATGTGTGTGTGTGTATACATAAGATATATATTATTTCCAAGCTCTAGTATTATTTAGAAGGTTTTTTAGATTATCTGAGCTTACATGTACCTTTAATTACCAGACTTTAAAAAAAAAACAGAACGAATCCATTTTGTCCAAAGAGAGGGATTATGTCTAATTAATATATCAACATGTCTCTTTCTCCTAAAACTGACAAATGCTAAATGCTTTATCAGTCTGGCACCAAAAATGATGTTGTCTCTGAATTTTCCCAGACTGCCTTGTCTGAAAAGCTACATGAAAAGGTTTAATGATCATATATTAGGTGGGAACTTTAACCTTCTTTGTACCAGGTCAATTGAGTAGGTAATTGGAAAAGTCAGTTCCACTTGTAATGCATTCAGAAGAAAACTTACATTTACACAGAATGTAGTTTTCAGTCATAGAAATAGGGTGAGGCTCTGAAGAAAAACAAAACAAAATACAACACAATAATTTTGCTTATAGCTCTTCATTTATTTAATTGTATTAAGGTTAAAATACTAAAAAAAGAATAAAAGGCACAGAGCAGAAGAAAACCTTTTTATAAATTCTCTAGTCTCTTCTTCTGAAAATAGGAAAAATTAAATTTAGTTGAAAATTAATATAAATAATTTTTATTGAGAGTTGATTTTGTGCATGGCATTGTGTGAAACTTTTCACAAAAATAATCTCATAAAAATCCAGTAAAGTCTGGGTACGGTGGCTCATGCCTGTAATCCCAGCACTTTGGGAGACTGAGGCAAGGGGATTAAGAGGTCAGGAGTTTGAGACCAGCCTGGCCAACATGGTGAAAAACTCTCTCTCTACTAAAAACACAAAGTTAGCCTAGCATGGTGGCACATGCCTGTAATGCCAGCTACTCTGGAGGCTGAGGCAGGAGAATCATTTAAACCTGGAAGGAGGAGGTTGCAGTGAGCTGAGAGTGAGCCACTGCACTCCAGCCTGGGCAACAGGGTGAGACTCCATCTCAAAAAAAAAAAAAAAAATCCAGTCGAAGGGTTCTTTGATCATATGATAGGTAATACCTGCACAGCAAAGAAGCTAATAGTGTAGCCTTAGTGCCAGCTACCATGCTTTCAGCTACCACTTATTAGCTATCTAGCCTTGGGCAGATTAAACCACCTCTCACTGTGTCAGATTTATCCATCTCTGAAATGGAAATGATATCAGTGCCTCCCTCAGAGGAATGTTGTGAGGAACAGATACAATGGCTGGCATATGCATGCTCTACAGAAGTATTTTTGTTACTATTTTACAGACAATGAAACAGAGGCTAAAAGAGGCTTTACAACTTGCTCCAAATCACAGAGTTAAATGACAGGACAGAGGTCCGGGCATCTCTGTCCTCCAGGAGCCTATAGATAAGCAGGAAAAGCAGGAAGAGAAAGATGAGTGCACCGCTCTGACTGTTTTATGAGTGGGACATAGGGGCGTTCCAGTGTGCTGAAGAGTGAAGCAATAGAGGGGTTTTCGATTCAACAGGGACTGCCTGGAGGGAAGAAGGGGAGTTGAGGATATTTGCCAGACACAGGCACAGGCACAGTTGGTGCATACCGGGCCAAGTCACTGCAGACTTGGGAACTGTAACTGAAGGCAGCAGTCACCTGTAGTACTGACCACGTTTTCTCTGGGGCCATTGGAATGTTGCTGAAGCAAGCGATGGGATCTGAAAGGTGCAATTATCTTCTAAAATTTGTAGCATTTGAAAAACATACACCTATCATTATAGATGAGTTCCTTTATGTGTAATATATATGATAATTTGAAAACATATGAGAACAAGGAAATTGGGCTTCTTATGCTTTTCTATTTGGTGCTAATAAATACTGTTTAAAGTAGTCCGAAAGGCAAATTATGTTAATAGTAAAAGCATTTAGATTCCACTGTCTTTTATGACAATATTTTACTTGCCTTTATGACAATGTCTTTTACTTTTATTACAATCTGTTTTCAAATATTTAACAATTGAGAAAATTTTCTGGCTTGAAGGGTTCACAACTATGTAATAGTCCTCACATTCTTTAGTAAATATGACTAAATTAGTAAATATGAATTACATAATATACCAGACCCAATAACTGGCAACCAGACTGTCGAACTGTTAAAAGAAATAGAGTCTTTTATTGTTTTCATTGCTTTCATTGCTTTCAGGATACAAACAAAATTCCAACGTACAGCCAGTAAGGTCTGACATGGCTGGCAATCTCTAGTGCCACATGAAGCACCTTTTCATCCAACTCCCTGCAGCCTCACCATAGCAACCACCATTCCGTTGGAGGCCCTTTCCAACCACAGGGCCTTTGAACATACTATTCCCTCTGTTTGGAGCACTCTTTTCCCCTACCTCCACAATCCCCTGTCAGTCGTTCAGATCTCAGCTCAAGTGTCACTTGTTCAAGAAAGTTTTTTGCAAATCATCAGGAAAAACAAAACAAATAAAAACCTTCTAGGCTAAGTTGTTTTCTTCTGTTCCTTCTCCTGTTCCTCTTCTTTCTTTTTCTTCCTCCTGTTCTTCCTCTTCTTTCTTTTCTAATGTGTTCTAACAAAATCCTATCCTATTCCTTTTTTCATTCAGTAAACATGGACTTATAGCAATTATTTGGCTGCTCA
The DNA here is from genome assembly GCF_008728515.1 of Papio anubis. Taxonomy (NCBI): domain Eukaryota; kingdom Metazoa; phylum Chordata; class Mammalia; order Primates; family Cercopithecidae; genus Papio; species Papio anubis. The sequence continues at coordinate 15,794,971 of NC_044978.1, forward strand.
ATACCCTCCTATGCACTGAGAATATAACAGTGAAGAAAATAGGAACGCTCCTGATTCAAGGTCTCCTTCAATCATTTGAATCACATCTTCTCCTTGACTCGCTTGTAAGTTCCCTGGCATGCAGCAAGGGGCAATGTTGGTGTTATTCTCATTGTTGTTTCCCCAGAATCTTGCAGAGTCTGGCTCATAGGCAGTACCAAATAAACATTTATTCAATGCATTTAAAATGAATAAATAAGAATAAAATGTAAAGTTAACCTACATACTCTTAAAAAATGATTTAAGGGAGTATAAAACTACAAATCCAAAAAGCCTTCAAACCTAAGGCAAAGAGGACTGTACACTCACCTGAGGAGGCTCTTCCATATCCAGATCTTACAAGTATCCAAATCAGACACACGGTAAACTCTTATTCAACAGAAGCCAGAGGGAAAAATTCTGAGGCCTTAAGGGCACTAGGAAACACTGTTAAACTTTCCAAAAAGAAAGTCTGGAGACAGAGAGAAAGAGACAGATCCTCTAAATAATGTTTTCTGATAAAATATGCAACGATTAATTTATGGATTTTTTAATTCTTTTATTTTAAATTTTTACACATACAATATAATTGTATGTATATATGGGCTACATGTCATACTTTGATACAAACATACAATGTGTAATGATCAAATCAAGGTAATTAGGATATTCATGACCTCAAGCATTTATTATTTCTTTGTATTAGGGACATTCCAATTCCACTGTTGTAGTTATTTGCAAATATACAATAAATTATTGTTAACTATAGTTGCCCTGTTGTGCTACTGACTACTAGATCTTATTCCTTCTATCTAACTGTACTTTTATATCCATTAACTATCCCCTCTTTATCCCCTGTTCCCCACTATCCTTCCTAGCCTCTGGTGACTATTGTTCTACTTTCTCTCTCTAGGAGTTCAATTATTTTTAAACTCCCACTTAGGAGGGAGAACCTGTGAAATTTATCTTTCTGCACCTGACTTATTTCATTTAATATAATGTCCTTTACTGCCATCCATGTTGTTGCAAATGACAGAATTTCATTCATTTTGTGGCTGAAGAGTACTCCATTGTGTGGGTGTGTGTGTTTGTATGTGTGTATACACACATAATTTATCACATCATCAACATATTTTGAATATATATTTATATATAACACATTTTATTTAGCCATTGATCTGCTGATGGGCACTTAGAGTGATTCTATGTCTTAACTATTGTGAACAGTGTTGCAATAAACAGGAGACCACAGATACCTCTTCGATACACTGATTTTCTTTCTTTTGGATATATACATAACAGTGGGATTGCTGGATCATATAGTAGCTCTAGTTTTAATTTTTTGAGGAACCTCCAAACTGTTCTCCAAAGTAGTTGTACTAATTTACATTCCCACCAACAGTGTACAAGGGTTTCCTTTTCTCCACGTCCTTGCCAGCATTTGTTATTCCCTGTCTTTTGGATAAAAACCATTTTAACTGCAGCAGTTTAATTTAATAATTACTTGTTTGTCACCTTTTATGTGTTAGGCACTCTGTTGATGTTTCAGGAGAAACTGTGGTTTCAAGGAATAAAGCAACACTCCCTTACCTCTCTTTCTCTTAATTCTTAGCATGGATCCACCTTTATGGTTTATTACAGTATTGCAAACCTTCGCAAACTCCTGTCACAATGTCTGATACACAATAGATCAATGAAATATTTTGTTGAAAAATACATTGGCAGTCTCCAAATATAATGCTGGAACCTAATTTTAAGAATATTAAGAAGATTAATTCCAGAAATATTGTCAATTCATTTATCATTAAAGGTGTTTTCTCTCTCAGTGAATTTTTCTTCTCTGTTTAGGGATTTAAAGAAAAAATTTTTTTTGTCTCATACTATGAGGTAGCACAAGGGACTCCATGAAAAATCAGATACAGACCTCTTCTTTGATTGTCTTGCACACAGCCAGGCTCCATGGAGACATGAACCCTTTCTGACTGTCTTGACCCTTTGTTTCTTCCTTTATTCCAATCATGGGACTATGCCTGCCCTGGCTCAGGGATCAGTCACCCAGGAGTCCCAACAATCAGCTCTCTACTACAGAAGGAACACATGTTCTCCAGATTTGTGTTCTTTTAGAATCTTCAAATCTTAGTCATTACCTGTTCCATTTTTACTTTTGATAAAAATGAAACCAATCTGAATAAGGATGAGAAAGGAATATCAAAGAAAATCTCTAGACTTAAAATAAAATATTAAAAATGAATACTGCTTCTTGCTCTATCCCCAACTCATGGTCATATTCTTTTTATAATAAATAGATAAGCTGAGCAAAAAACACATTTCTCATGTGTATGCATATTTTGCTACTTGCATTTGTTACTATATTCAAAAATAATATTTTTTGAATTTATTTCTAAATAAAATAAACAAATGAGGACATATGAAAAAATCTAGTACAAAGAAAAATGAAAAATATTAAATTAGATTAATATTCATTAATTAGAATGAAGTTGACATAAAGATCATGAAAAAAGCGAAAACTGAATAATGAGTAAATAGCCCATAGAAAATATTATGAAATATACTTCAAATGAAATTCTGTTATTTGCAACAATAAGGAAGGCAGTAAAAATACTTGGTAGAACTATATCAAGTGCCAAAGGTCAGAATCAGACAAGAGACTCTCTGAGAAATGACAAGGCCTATTTACTGATGGAAGAGAAATCACAGATATTGTTAAAATTAAATTAATCAAGAAGGACAAAAAGCCAGTGCCAAAAACAGATGTGAGTTTTTTAAACCAGAAAGCAGACATGGAAAGTATGAAAATCAGGATCATAACAAGCATGGTAATGAAGAATACAGAAGCTAAAATACAAATACCTCCCTCATTCAAATCTAAACATTTCTCTATAATACATAGAGAATAAAATAAAAATAAAGTACCATAGGCAGAAACACAGCTCTAGAAAGAAATTTATTACTCTATTCTAGAATAAATATGCAAATTTTTGACCACATGGAATTTCACAGAAGTACAGAATTTGATTAGAATCATAACAGCTATTGCAACAGAATGTTTTTGTGAACACTGGTAGCATTAGAATAGTGTCTATATTGATAACATTCAGCAGTCTTCTTATAACTGGATTTTCCAACCACAATCTACATCAACGCCTACAGGAGATGAAGAATGAACTCATTTTTGATTTGTGTATGTGTGTATCTGTGTCTGTGAGTGTGTATGTGTGTGTTCAGTTTTTAATTTAAATATATTCACTTGAAAGTTTACTTGATAAGCTAATTTCAAGTTATAAAAAGGTCACTTCTGAAATCATAATAAAAATGTGCCTGATGATTCTCCAAGAATACCACTAAACGTATCTTTTTTTGCACTTTTAAAAATTATTCCCTTGGCAAATTTAGAGATTATCTTTTCCACTTTTCCTTGAAGTTGACTACCTTCTTACTTGGGTAGAAAACCCTCCGCATTATATTTCATGTATTTTCTGAAAAGGGAGGCAGACTTGGAATAGGTTAAATCTATACATGTACTGATTTATAGTAATTGTGATTAAAACTTCTAAAAACTCATGTATTTTGAATAGGATTTTAATGTATATTTTAGAAAGAATCATTCAGTTAGCATGAAACAAAAGAAAGAAATGTATTTAATACAAACGCAAGTTTAAGAAAAAAAGATTGCTTCACAAAATAAATTCTGGAGTATTTAATAATAGAGATAGTATATATTAGATCAGACCACATTGGTCTTGCTGTATTAAAGTAAAAATATCTTCATATTTAAGTAGAGAGGAGTTGACAAGGAAATGAGAGTAGGGACCTAACTTATAAATTTTGTGAGTCTCAGTAAAAAGACCAGAATGTTTTCAAGTTATTGAATGCAACTCATAGACTGAGCCAAAGCTTGTGAAACTTCCATGAAAGTGAAGTTCTCTAAGTCAATTCTTAATAAAACAATAAACAAAACAGAGAAAGGAGTATTTAACCAATATTAGCATAAAAGCAAATAGACTTTTCTAACTTCAAAAATCACCTTTCCCAGTAGTTTTTACTTAGAACAATTGACATATGGAATGAAAATGACTTTTATCACTTACTACAGGAGAAAGAAAAAAAGATTGAATATACTATCACTTGACTGAGAATTGAAGAGTCAAAGAATTCAAAAATGCCATAATTTTCATTTCTTAACTAATTTCTTTCCATTTGCTCCAGATACTACTGCACGTATGAGAAATTATAGGAGATTCATTCAAATGTTCCTTCATTATTCATCAATGACAGATGAGCTACAGGGACATAGCAGAAAGGATGTGGTAAATCTGAGAGAATCATAGATTTGTAGAGGATACAAAAATAGCACACAGCGTTCCAGAAAACACAGAACAGGTCAGGTCTGACTTGGATCCTTTAAGCTGCCCTCAACACGCAAAAAAAGATATACATGTACTTACCACTTACAGTCCTGTTTTGAACCAAATTGGGTTGTGTTTTGCCTTCTGGTCAGTCTCACATTTTTATTGCCATCTCACTATTGCCATCATTTTCTTAGCCATGATCTTGGCTCTGTGGAATATAAATCTGGGCAATATAAATCTGGGCAATTTTACAGCTATGCTTACCTAGATCATGTCTGCAAATAGCCTTTAGATTTGTCTTCGCCTAGGGGACCCTGCCTGTCTAACAGGGCCCAACAATGGCAGTCCTACCATTTATTTCTTTATCAAATATTTATTGAACATGTATTAGGTGGCAGGCACTCTTCTAGCCACCAAAGAAACAAAAGCACCCAAGTCATATTTAAAACAGACTAACTATAGAATTAGAGCAAGAACTAAAATTAAATATCTATAGATTTCTTGTCAACACCTAGACTTAATTCACTTCTTCTATCCTATGTGTTCAATAGAAAAGTAATATTTTGAAAGTGGTTTGCTGACCATTTCTCAAGAACACAGATAAATATTGATTGTGAATACTAAAATAATAGTGAGAAGTGTTAACCAATGTGTTCTCTCATCCCCCCACCCCACCCACCTCGCCCCAATCCAGAAGGCTAGATTATTTCACTTTGGTAGCTTAACAGAGAGATCCCAGTAGATAAAGGAAAGTTGATTCTTGACTTTTGAACTTCAAAAGCTGAAGTCTTGTCATGCATACCCACATGTCTGGAAATAAAGATAATATTAATGATATATTTACAAAATGAAAATGTCTTTGGTAATATTATGCATGAGTTGCCCAAGTTTCTAGACCTTATGGATACCTTGGAGACTTAAAAGATTGTTTACTAAGCTGGATGTTTCTCCCTTGCCTTAGGAGAGGTAAAATCCCTGGATGAAAATAATGAGATGTTCAGTTAAAAATAATACAGTAAGATGCTGATGAATGATCTTAAATAAGGTTTGAGATATCTGACACTAGAGGATACCTGTGCTTAACTTTATAGGTGAAGCCAAGAGGGAGGGCATGACTCAAGTTGTCAGGATTTTTGATTCTTTTCTATTATAAGGTAAAAGCAGTGGATTAAAATGGTGGCATGATGTGATTTGGAATAGAAGACTTGACATTGCTCTATGGATATAAACTTGGAGACCAGGGTAGACTGAACTCAAGACTCTGAATTTACTGAGGGAAGTGCCAGTGAGGGGAGTAAAGTTTACCTTGAGTTGACGATTATTTAATTTCTTCCATGAAGTGAAATAAGTGCAATGTAAAGTTGTATTACAGAAAAATAGGCCAGGCATGGTGGCTGACGCCTGTAATCCCAGCACTTTGGGAGGCCGAGGCAGGTGGATTACGAGGTCAAGAGATCAAGACCATCCTGGCCAACACGGTGAAATCCCGTCTCTACTAAAAATACAAAAGTTAGCTGGGTGTGGTGGTGCACGCCTGTGGTCCCAGCTACTTGGGAGGCTGAGGCAGGAGAATCACTTGAATCCGGGAGGCAGAGGTAGCAGCGAGCTGAGATCACACCATTGCACTCCAGCCTGGCAACAGAGACTCCATCTCAAAAAAAAATAAATAAATAAATAAATAAAAGAAATAGAAAAAGGAAGTTATACCTGAGTTTGTGGTCTGAAATAGCATACCTACAACATGCAGTAAGAATCATGTTACACTGCACAAGACATTTATAGCTGAATGAAAAAGAGAATTTACAATAAAATGAAGAATTCATACAAACCTTAAAGAATGAGGCATCTGTAGGTGCTAAAAGACCAAAAGTTAAATTAAAAAATGATAACAATAAAGGCACACTAAAATTAGTGCATATTTTTTGGTGATATAGATACAAACTCCCACAATAATTCGATTTTTATTATAAATAAATAATAGAAAATACATACAAATCTGTGTGTATGAAAATGTTTATTATGGCATTATTTATAATTACCTACAAATTGAAGCACTATGGATATCCAGCAACAGGGAGCTCAATTTCTGTTTCTAGTGAGGTATTATATATACAAACATTAAAAATTATGGGTTTTAAAACTGTGAGATGTCATGGAAAACTATTTATTAAAGAAAGTAGTTGAAAATAGAATAAAATATATACTACATATATATGAGAGGCAAAATACATATTATATATTTATTATATATATATGTGTACATATATATTTACTATGTATGTGTACATATATATTTAAATTACTTTTTTATTATAACCTTATTTCCATCTATTTTTTATTTTTCCAAATTTTAGTATCTCTCCCCATACAGACACCATTCCAAGCCTATTACTTTATGTTTTCATCATTAGGCCTTCTCTTGACATTAAGTGACAATACTATAGAAATATTAAAGATGTAGCTAACCCATAATTTTACGTAATTTTTTAACTTCATATTCAGTATCCTCCTTAATCACAAGTGGTATTGGCTACAGGAATGCATTACTGCACCACTTTAGTGACACTCAAATCTATTGCTTCAAACCAGTACTGTAGAATGCTTTTTTACACATAAAATTTAGATTTTTTTAAATCTCCATATGAAACATGCTGAAATTGCCTATGTAAAAACCTTGCTAAGCCTAGGCCTATGCAGTCAACATACAGTTCTAAATATCATAAACACATTCTCCCATTTAAAAAGGGGAGCAAATGCTGTGTTCTTGAAATTAAATAAAAGCCACCATCAGTATCTTCAATAGGGTAATGAAATAATTTGTTACGAAGTTCTAATAAACCTTTAAAGTGTATTTACAGTTTGAAGATTAGGCAAAATAAAGCCCACAGAAAACAAATGCACAATAATTTGAACCCGGAGTGATGACATTTAATGTCATTCAAGACAGACTAATCTTTGTCAAGAGAAAAAAATTAGTTTTACATAAATCTGAATGTTCTTGAATGAATGCTGGTTCAAAAACTTGATAAAAAATATTCAACCTTATATAAATACAAGAGCTTATTGTTGCTTAAGATCTTATGAAGGAAAAACATGTTTTGAATGATTTAATTGTCAGTACCATGAATTCAGAAGCAACTATACCATTTTTCCTTGGGTTAAAAACATGTTTTTAAACTTAATTTTTAAAAAATCTCAATTTTTGCTGGGCACAGTGGTGCATGTCTTTAGTCACAACTAATCACTAGGCTGACTCAGGAGGAAAACTTGAACCCAGGAGTTCAAATCTAGCCTGGACGACATAACAAGACCCTGTCTCTTTAAAAAAAAAAAAACAACTAATTTTTAAAGTACATATTTATGTAAGAAATATTTAAAGATATATAAAAGTAAAACTAAAATAAAAATGATTCATAATACCACAACAAAATAGTTGATGTTAACATATTGCCTTATATTTCTAGAGGTTTTTCAAAATTTTCTGAAGTATTAAATTACACTATGCAAACAAGTTTATAAACATTTTAAAGACATCATAAAAGTATTTTCACATATCACTTATTTTTCAGGTTTATTTTTATGACAACATACTTTATATGATATAAATACCTATATAATTTATTTAATCAATAGGCTACATTGAGACATACAGGATGTTACCAAAATTCATGTTTCAAAAAAATAAACATTTTTATGGTTTGGTTATGGTAATAGTTAATTGAAAATAGAAGGCAATTATTTTCATTTCCTTTATATCATTCAAAATGTCAGACCTTTAGATAAAGCATTATTGAAATGAAATAAATGCCTATAAAACATATTTTGTTAATTATTTTGTCATTCGAGACTCAATAATAAGTGATAGTTATGATGCATTGAGGACCGTTTTTTAGCCATTTATTTGTATACGTGTGACCACTACATTCCCCAAATTGTTGGTCCATAAACAGAAGCCTACCATTATCTTCAGAAAGAACTTTTGTAAGATGAAACTTTATTCTAGCTCTCCAGTGGATTTGACGTACACAATTAAATGGGTCCCATATAAAATTAAAGTTTTTCCTACAAATTTTACTAATTCCTATGAGGAAGTCCATAAACCAGAAGAGGAAAGTATGGAAGAAAATTGTGATAAAGGGCTAAGTGTTTTCTTTTTAAGATGATTTTTTAAGTAAAGAAAAAAGGGCTAACAAAGATGGCAATTGACTCTTAAACCTCTATGTCTCAACTTTCTTTTCACTTCAGTCTGAAAATTTGACTTTCTACTCAAAATTTTTAAATGATTTTAGTTCCATTACTATGCCATCACAGTTTTTAGAATATTGGAAACAGTAATGGGCAGGACTGTCCCTAACAGCAGAGTCCAAGTAATTCACATCGTCCATTTTTCCACCAGACTTTCAAGGCAAACCCCAGTCTGGCACCTTTGTCATGTCCAATCTACGGCGCCAGCTTCGTCCCTTAGGCACACTTCTTCATTCTCCCCCAAAAGTCTATTTTTTCAAATGCCAAGTAGTGTGAATGTTTGCTATGGCAATAATTAAATACACATGTTCTGCTTCTCTTTCTCCAGTGTTTCCAAGATAAGTTCAACCCCCTTCTAACTCTTCAGCCTTCACACCCTAGACATACATCTAAGACACCACAAATTTGCAAACTACTAAATTTAATGAAGAAACAGCAGGTAGAAGATGAAAGCTGTTGCTGAGGAAATACGAACCTAAAGACCCCACTTTTCCCCTACCCAGGAAAGTTATTAGTGTAGACTCAAGGAATTTAAAATAGAAGAGAGTTTAGGAATGACAGTAATTGAAAAGGTAGGAAAGGTGCTATGGTTTGAATGTATCCTCCAAAGTTTATGTGCTGAAAACTTAATCCCCAGTGCAACGGTGTTGAGAGGTGGAGCTTTTAAGACGTGATTAGGTCATGAGAGCTCTGCCCTCATAAATGAATTAATGTAGTTATCACAGGAGTGGGTTTGTTATTTTGAGAGTGGTTTTGTTATTATGGGTTTTTTATAAAAGGAGGTTCAACCCTCTCTTGCTCTCTCTTTGTGTGATGCCTTTTACCATGTTATGATGTAGCAAGAAGGCCCTCACAAGATACCAAATCCTCAATCTTGGATTTCCCAACATCCAGAACCATGAGGCAGATACGCTTCTGTTGTTTATAAATTACCCAGTTTGTTATATTCTGTTGTTACAACACAAAACAAAGACAAAACGATTATATGCATGGCCCCTTCCATCTCTTCAGTAGGTTCCACATGGAAAGGGGGTGGCTAAGAGAATCTCACTGGATATTGGGGACTGACACTGAATATAAGAAACTAGTCTCTGCTTCTTGTTTCTTTTGCTCAGCCAACCTTACCCAGCACTGCCAGATTTCATAGAGGTAGCATGTGGCATAGCAAGATGGGAGAGAGTACAGCTCACCCTCGGTTCCCTAGGGTGCCGTGTTTGGTATGGTGGTAATTCCTAGGTCTCTTGTGGGCCTAGAGAAGGCTATAGAAGGTAGTAGAAGGAATAAACTGGCCTGACAGCACCCAACTCCCCAAAAATGCAATACTGCAGGGTAAAGTTACCTCACCAGTATAGTCTGTGGGGTGTAGAATGGATCCCCCCCCCCCATTGAACAGTACACCACTGTGCCTATATAGGATCATCCACCACAGAAGCCACAAAGGTGGGATGGTGAGGTGGCAGCCATCTGGGTGCTCTAGGAATATCTCATGTAGCAAATTAAATGAACTCAAATCACACATCATCTACAGTGAAGGAGCCAATTGAATATCAAGAGCTTTCTAGTCTTTCCTCTGACCTGCACCTGGCCTTGTAGGCACATGTTTTGCCCACCTCACCTTCATCCCTGTCTTCTCTCCCTTTCTGGTCACTTTGGGATTATTCCCACATGGACCCTGTCAAATTAGTGATAAGACAGAGAAAAGGTTAAGACAGACTTTGACAACAAGACAAAGCTCAGATAAGGAACTGTGAACAGACAGATATTTTTCTCCTCGGACTGAATGGATGGAAATTAGTCTAATTGGACTGAATAGTTCACCCAAATAATATTGTTTAAATCAGAAGAGATTAAAATACTGCAGATCATCTCTACAATTTCTACTGATGAGCAGAAATGAAGGCTTGTGCTGGACAGTCTTTAAGTTATCCCTCACGATGCCTGCCTCCTGGTGTTTATGCCTATATGATTCCCTCCTCTTGAGGGTGGGTAACTTGTGACTTGCTTATATCCAAGAGAATATAGCAAAGATGAGGGAGTGTCACACTTATGGTTATGTTACATTATATGACTAACTTGCTAGCAGATATTTTAGAGTATCTCTTTTCTTCCATTTCTGGTTTTGAAAAACCAAGATGCCATGAATCCCATAGCCAGAAGGAATTGAATTCTGCCAATAGCCTGACTGAACTTAGAAGTGAGCTCTTCCCCAGTCGAGCCTCCAGATGAGAAACCAGTCATGGGCTATACCTTGATTGAACCCCATAGAAGACCCAGAAACCTGCTCCCACAGAAATTGTGCAATAATAAATGTGTGTGGTTTCAAGCTGCTAAATTTGTGATTTGTGATATAACATAGACTCCTGACCCACAGAAATTGTGCAATAATTAAATGTGTGTAGTTTCAAGCTGCTAAATTTGTGGTTTGTGATATAACATAGAGGAAAACTAATACAAGGCTCATAAACAAAATTTAATGTAAATTATAATAAGAATAAGAAGTTACTTTTTACCTATACCTAACCTATTTTTCCAATTTATTACCACTAAACTATATTTAATTCTGCCTTTAAACCTTTGGTTGAACTGTTCCTGCATTCCTTCTGCCTATGCATACTTCATAGTTCCAAAATACCCTAGCCATCCTCAAATATCCCTAATAACACCTAGTAACACTACCCTTCCCAGAACTCCTGATCCTCCAATATAAAATTGAATAGCAGTTGTGTGAATGGATATACTAAGCTCATTCCTAATGTTAGGGAGAAAGTATTCAAACATATACCATTGAGAAAGATGTTAGCTGCAGATTTTCACAGATGCTTTTTTAAAAAACTCAGATTGCAGAAGTTGTCTTCTTTTCCTAGCTTTTCTAGAATGTTTATTATGAATGGTTATTGAGTTTTCTCAAATGCATTTTCTGCACTTTTAAGGTGATATTTTGCTTTTGCTTTGTACTCTGTCAATGTGTCCAATTATATAGATATATTTTCAGATATTGACTCAACCTTGCATTCCTAGGATAAACTTCATTGGCTAGGTTAAATTGATAATATTTTGGAGTATTTTGGGTCTACACTTATGGGGCTATATTGGTCTGTAACATCCTTTTTAAAAAATGTATTTGTGGCTGGGTATGGTGGCTCATGCTACCCAATCCCAGCACTTTGGGAGGCCAAGGTGGGTGGATCATGAGGTCAGGAGTTCAAGACTAGCCTGACCGGCCGGGCGCGGTGGCTCAAGCCTGTAATCCCAGCACTTTGGGAGGCCGAGACGGGCGGATCACGAGGTCAGGAGATCGAGACCATCCTGGCTAACACGGTGAAACCCCGTCTCTATTAAGAAATACAAAAAAAAAAAAAAACTAGCCGGGCGAGGTGGCGGGCGCCTGTAGTCCCAGCTACTCGGGAGGCTGAGGCCGGAGAATGGCGTGAACCCGGGAGGCGGAGCTTGCAGTGAGCTGAGATCCGGCCACTGCAGTCCAGCCTGGGTGACAGAGCGAGACTCCGTCTCAAAAAAAAAAGACTAGCCTGACCAACATGGTGAAACCCCATCTCTACTAAAAATACAAACAAGAAAATTACCTGGCATGGTGGTATGCACCTGTAATCCCAGCTACTCGGGAGGCTGAGGCAGGAGAACCACTTGAACCTGGGAGGCTGAGGTTGCAGTGAATCGAGATGGCATCACTGCACTCCAGCCTCAGTGACAGAGCGAGACTTCATCTCAAAAAAAAAAAAAAAAAAAAAGTACTTGTGAGGTATATTACTAGGGTTGTTTTCGTTTTATAGCATGAGTTGGAAGTGACTTACTATTCTATCTTCTGAAAGAGTTTGTATACAATTGGTATTAATTTATTCTTAAATTTTCTATAGAATTCAGTGTTGAAACAATCTGGATACAAAGTTTTCTTTGTGAAATTTTTTTTTATTGTAAATCAAATGTCTCCAAAAAATGCAGAACTACTCACATTTTCTATTTCTTCTTCAGTAAATTTTGGTTAGTTGAAATTTTAAAGGAATTTATCTATTTAATTTACACTCTCAAATTTGTTGCCATGAGGTTGTTTATAATATTTTAATATTTTTCACACTTATAGGATCTGTGACTATATTCCTTTCATTCCTAATATTGACAATTTGTGTTTTCTTCCTTTTTCTTGGTTATTCAAGAAAAAAGAATGAATGGTGGATAAAGATGAGGTAATGAAAGAAGACAAATTTTAAAGAAGTTTAAAAGTGAAAAGAGAAAACAAATTACAATGGTTAATGCTTGTTTTTCATTTACTATGTGCCAGGCTATGTACTAAATTCTTACCTTTAATCTCCACACTATAATTATATAAGTGGGTGACATGGTTTTTCTGTGTCCCCACCCAAATCTCATCTTGAATTGTAACTCCTATAATTCCCACATGTCATGGGACGATCCCAGTGGGAGGTGATTGAATTATGGGGGCGGGTCTTTCCCTTACAGTTCTCATGATGGTGAATAAGTCTCACAACATCTGTTGGTTTTAAAAAGAGGAGTTCCCATGCACAAGTTATGTCTCTTTGCCTGCTGCCATCCACTTAAGAAATGAATTGCTCCTCCTTGCCTTCTGACATGATTGTGAGGATTCCCCAGCCACATGGAACTGTAAGTCCATTAAACGTCTCTTTCCTTTGTAAATTGCCCAGTCTTGGGTATGACTTTATCAGCAGCATGAAAACGGACTAATACAATGGGTCCTACTAGTTTCACAGATGCATGAATTTAAGCTTTACAAAATTAAGTGACTTGCTTTAAATGACACAGTGAAGAAGCATTGCAACAAGTAAGAGAAATTAGAGTCTTAAAGAAATGTTTTAAAATAAACAAAGGAGTGATTTAGTTTGAAAAAATACATGAAAACATTTTAACAGGTAAATACACTCAAATGTTATCAGTGTTTTTCTCTGTATGGAGTAGTTTTTATTTTATTTAAAAAATTGTATTTTTCCCTTCTACAATGAGCATAATAAAAAAAAATGTCTTTTATAAAGTGAAAACTGTTAAGACAGATAAAATTAATTATGTTTTCATACAGGGCAAGACGAAGCAGGGCATAGTGCTACCATTTGAGGGACTGGGATTAAGAAGCAATAATTTATTCATTCGGCAAATGTTTACTGAATTTCTACTTTGTTCCAAGGAAGAAGAAAAAAAAAGAGCATAAAGAAAAGAAGACAATAATTAAGAAGACAGGAGGAATGAAGTAGAGAGAATTCCCATGAAGTGATCGCATTCTCATTAAAATAGAAAGTGAAGTCAGTGGGTAAATGTGAGGGTGGAGGTGAGTCTAGGACCTTGAGTATGTACACAAAAGTGGAAAAGATCACTGTGGTTTGCTTTGAAGCCTAGAAGCAAAAGTAGAGAGGAAAGAAAACAGAGGCTGTCCAGAGTTGAAGAGTGTCAAGATGAAAAGGCAAGGGTCAAGAATATAAATGAATTTTGAAGCCAGATTGACCTCTCATTTTCTTAAAACTCCAATGTGGAAGTTACTATGGATGAGTGGAGATAAAAGAGAAGATCCTGGAGTTAAATTATAGGATGGGAGTGGAAGGTAGAATCCTGGGGGGGGGGGGGGGGGGAAGAACACTTCGATGCAGGTAGATGGCATGGAGTCCAAAAGAATGCCCTTAAGTGATCATTAATGAGCAACAGTCTGGAAGTTCACCAAAGCTATTTGTGGAAACTGCATTTATTCAATTTATAGAGTTCTAACTTAATTGGCGAGAACATAATCCATCTTTCTCTGACACTCAGATAAATTCGAAGTGATCATTTCAGGGCATAATCAGAATTTTGAGACAACTTAGAAATTATATCCTGAAGTTTCCAACGTTATTAACATTCTTGAAGAAAGTCTTCCATCTCTAGTGAATACAGTGCATTTTTGTTGTTAGGCAAATGGGTGTGAAGCTCACAGCACTCCTCCTGTGTCTCCCAATCTGCTTTAGTTAGCTCATCCATCAATGAAGAGGACACACTGAAACTGTTCAAAGACAATCCAGAGAAGTCCTTAGCCTAGGACGGTCCAGCCAAACTGATGTGCTGCTGTTCCAACTACAGCCCTTACTCAGACGGAATTCACTCAGTGCCGGAGGTAGAGAGACACTGCCTTATTTGTTTTGGCAATAATTGTCTCCCTGCCCTGAAAGAGGCCCTAAAATTGCTTCTATGTTTAGAAACAAGATTACTCTGTTGAGGCTGCTGGTCAGAGAGTCTCACCTCCTTATAGAAGTCTGTTATTCCTGGGGCTCTATTTCCTAATTTCAGCCTTGGTGGTGCTTGGTTGATGAAGAGGCATTTGTTCCACACAGACAAGGACACAGGAAGCCTTATTAGCGTGTGTGCTGGAGGAGGTCACTATGACTACTTCCTATGGGAACATTAATTGTGGGGGCTTTATTACCTCCCAACTACTCTGACTAAACATTATGACAGATTCAAGTTTCTGGTGGCTTTGATTGAATAAGGAGGACAATTTCATTGTTAAAGAAAGTGGACTTCAAGCCAATAGATTAAAAAGGAAATCCAAATTCAATAATTTCCAGTTACTCACATGAAGAGGAAAAGATAAGCATTGATGCTTAGTGAGCATCTCTCTGCAGGGGAAGCAGGGATTTCTCAGTCATCCATGCATGATCTCTTCTCTATGTGTCACAGGAAAACCATCAAAATATTCCAAGCCACCACAGCAGCCAGGACCTCTCTCAGTACGCTTCTAAGCCACTCTTCAATCCCTGATCTAAATCATCCACAAGTTAGTACTTGGGTCCTCAGTAAACACTTCCCATTAATTAAATCTAAGCCCAGAATTTTAAAATCCCAGATAGCTCATTCAGTATTTACATTAACCATATGCTCCCTGACTTTACACCACGAAATCACCCTTGTTATTTAAGGAGGTGAGGCAGTTGTATACACAGACTGACTGTAGAGATTTTATATTTTATCATGACCAATTTCAATTTATTGTCCCTCTAAGTTATGATGAATAAAAGTCATACTCATTGCCTTAAAGAGAAGATTTGTCTTCCAAAAGAAAATCTCAGCAGATTAATGTAAGACTCCATGCCAAAATTAAAGCCAGCTAGATTTGTTTAAATTTTAAAATGAAAAATGCATTGGCTCTTTTTCCTTGCTGCCCCCACTTAGCATGAAAGCTTCTCCTCAAACAATGTTCCTCCATCTCAGTTAATAGCAATTCTACCGTACCGAATAGCCCCAAGGATATGGAATCATCATTGACATCCTTCTCCAGTGCAGAAGTCAACACTGATGGCATTACTTTCCGAATGTGTCCACAACCTGATGACTTCTTATCACCTCTGCTGGTCCTACCTCAACCTATGCCACCACTCTCTGTGATACACTGGATTCTTCTCAGCATTCTCCAATCTGGTCTTCCTGCTTCCACTTCTTTTCTCTCCATTCCCCTGTTGAGCAGGTCATGTCACTCCTCCACCATTCTAAGGGAAAAAGTCTTTCACCAGGGCTCCATCTGTTCACTGACTTCTGCCACTTGCTCTCTGACTCATTCCCCTCTACTCTCATGGCTGTTCCTCAATCACATCAAGTGTTCTTCCTCAGGGCCTTTGCACATGCTGTTCTCTCAGCCTGGAATGTTCTTCCTCCAGTTGACCACATTGCTTAATTCCTCTCCTCCTTCTGTTTCTTCCCAAATGCTAACTCAACAGAAGAAGTCAAATCTCACACCTCCTCCCCGATATAAAGCAGTTAGAGTTGTCTACTACCTTGCACCCTCTCACCTTGCCCTGCTTTATTTTCCCTTTATAGCAATTATCACCCTCTTGACTTACGATGTATTTATTTGCTTATTGTATGTCTCCTCCAATACCTGGCCCACAGAAGGCACTCAATAAACATTTTTGAGTAAACAGTTCTGATAATCATAATAAAGACCTCTTTGATCCCTGGATTTCCTACAGAGCGGTAGTAAGAGAGACAGCAAATGCGAACGTAGCATCTCCAACATAACAACCATGGCTGATCACTCAACAGTAACCAAGGACCTCTGTGGAAGCATAAAACAAAAACTAAAATGAGCTACACTAGCTTAATAAACTTTAAGCCTAAAGGGATATAATTATTTCAAAACTTGGTGAATTGATTCAAACCTGAAATAAATCTAAATAAATAAATTAAATAATAAATAAATCTATCTCCTACTACAAATTTCGAACATCAGTGCAAACCTGAACCAAGCTGATGCTTGTCTCACCTCTCGAGTAAAATGCTGCAGAGCCTTTGAAAAGACATTCATGGCTCCATTGAAGCAACAAGCATTATACTCGTTCTTTTTAGGCATACCCTCTTATGTCAGTTACTACAATATTTCTCTGTGCCTATTGATATTTCTCTGCTAGAGTAGACTGTTTGTGTTTTCTTTCTTTTTTTTTCTCCTTTTACTCCTGGCCACAATCCAGACCAAGCAAATAGATTATTTGGGGCTTCTCAGTCAAGGGGTTGGTTTTAGCTATGACCTGAGAGACAACAGCACTAGCTAGGGATGAGGGCATAGTACAAGGTCTCTGAGAGGTGCTGAGATTTTAACTAAGAGTTGCCAAAAACCATATCCAGGGAGAAAGCAAAAATCAGAAACATTGCTAAGTTCCTGCAAGGTATCAAATGATAAGAATATGGGGAAAGTAAACTCTTTCAGTTATTCACAAAATACTTGCTAGGGTTGGAGTTAAAAGGAGGAACAAAATCCCCTACCTTCAAGTTGCCCTCAGTTTGGAAAAAAGCAGACAAGTACATAGGTGAATATTACATAGAGTAGTAAATGCTAGGCTTTATGGGTAAATATAGGAGGGAATGTCATTCAAACAAGTCTTTGATAGAATAGACTTGGGTCCTAAAGCCAATTTCCCATTTCCTAACTGACATTTTGGGAAAATTACATAAATCCCCCAACTTTGGTTTCCTTCAGGGGATAGGAGAGGGCTACAGTAAAAATGATTTTTAAAGCAGCTAAAATTTGTATTATGTGCTGGGCACATTTGTCTCCTTCTGGTATGTGAAGATTAAGTTAAAAGTTGTTATCAATATTCCATTTCTTAACTTTATGAGGTACATATCGAAGATGATATCAAGGAGTTTCCTGATGGGGGCCCATGAAGGGGGAAGTGGGGCCGGGATTAGGGGAACAGTCAGGAGATGTGAGGGTGAGAAATGTGTGATCAAATCCTTTGCCAAGTTCTTCTTTTGCCACTCTGTATTAATCTAGCCACTCCCTGTGCATCTAGAGTCCTAAGGGGAATCTGGAAAATAAAAGAACTAGTGAATGTGAGATAGGACAGAATTTTTTTAAGCCACCAAAAATAAGATACTGAGGTTAAATCCCTTCTTGTCAATGTCTTGAGTACCCTCAAACTGAAATAAAAGCCATACATGCAACCTCAATAGACACCCATGCATAAAGCTGGGAAATAATTCTTCTGGGTCAGCAAATGAGAACTTAGCCATACTCTTCTCAGGAAGACCCAGAAACTAGGGTATTTTGAACTGAAGAAGGAAATACGGGTACTTCAGGTTGTTTCCTACGGGAACTCTCTCTAACACTGATTTTGTCCATGGTAACAGTGTTCCTCAACCCTCTACACTACTGCTATGGTAACAGTAGGGTTACTATAACAATAGTTACCTTCTACTGAAATAGCTATTATCTGCTCAACATGGTGCATATTATTTTATGTGCATATTACATTTAGTTCTTGTAATGACGTTATGAAGTAAACTTTATTTTCTCCATGTTGTAAGTGAGGATATTCAGCCCTAAAGAAATTAAATAACTTGCCCGCAGTCATACTCTTATTAGGCTGAGCAATATGAAATGGCTGACATTCCACAATTTTTTGGCCAACACACATGGCGGTTTCACACAGTCAAACCCTGGTGAGTGGCTGAGCCTATCCAAGCTGGGCCTGATCTGTGTAGTCAGTCACTATGTCAGGCACTATGAAACAGAGACAACAGAAAACCTGGCACGGGCATGCATAATGCTACACTTTAATAAAGACCTCTACGTCTTCCTACTAGCTTCTGTTACAAAGATATTTGAAACTAATTTATTTTATAAACCATGAATTTAGAATTTAGCCTGCATTTTTATGTAATCACCTCTCTTTGCCCTTACGGGAAATTTAGGTTAAGAAAAATTTCTTGGTAGTGTTTGACAGACTATAAACATTATTCACCCACATGACATCTATTTATTCTGAGTAATACCATTAAGAATCTCTTACAAAATTCTGTCCCTAAAAGGAAAGTTATGTTCTGTAACAATAGCAAAGAATGCATATAAGATAAGCTGACTGAAGAAATATCTGCAGATTTATGCCATCGCAACAACTGACAAGATTTAATTTAATCACTCAGGCATTTCTATTAAGCTGGTATAGGCTGAAAGAATAACTTTTAAAGAAACTCATAAAGTATTTCTGATTTGGAATGGACTTAATTGGCTTCACCATGAAGCATTTTTCTAGTATCTAATATTTTGAAAGATTCTAATGTTCATTGAATACCAAAGCTTGATGTGTATCTTAATGTATCTACTTAATAGCATCTGATGATAAGAAACATCTGCCAATAAAAACTGGAAAACTTTACAGAAAAAAAAAAAAAAAAAACCTATTCTTGAAGTGGCCCAGAACCTGTTAAAAAGATTACCACGTGAGTCTGCCTGTTATTTTTCTTTCAAAAAACGATTTGCAAATTAGAGTATACAAAATTCTTTTTATATAAAGAATTTTACAAAGCAGCTAACATTTGCTCATCTGTATATGTACATAAGAACTATTATAAGGATTTTAATTCAATTTCCTTTATTTTTATAACAAATCTGAGCAAAACCACCAAGTGCTTTATTGCAGTTACAGTGGTTTCTATCCCATGGTTGTTCACATCAATGGGTGCAAGTGGAGTGGGCACAGTGAACAAAAACCTATTGCTTCCTGACTAAATATTCTCTGGGATTAAAAATCTGACCTTCCTGATAGATTGTTCAATCTTTCTGCCTGAGAGGTGTTAACTCCTAGAGAGAGGTCTCTTTACTCTAGTTTCCCTGAGAATCCAGTGGACTGCATAACAAACATTATTTCCTGACATAAAATAGGCCTAATTCATCATTTTGAGTTTTTACATGTGAATTTAGGGTCATTTACTTCTAATTTAATGAAATACTAAAATATGAATGCTTAATCATTAGCTAACTGAATTCTAAACACCATCTTAAATGAATAGCTTCTAAGCAGAAGTCCAGTATGGGATAAAATATTATAATTATAGGTGTGCAAATCTAATGTAATCAATTTGAATATCGAATTACAGAAAAAGGCAAGAAATTACATCCAAAATTTGGACAAATGTGTATTTTCTCAGTATGGACCTCCTTAGTATAACCCAACGTATTGAAAGTCTTTCAAATTCAATTTTTGTACATTTACAGCATCAACTTCAAGTCCAAGTCTGACCGATTTTACAAAGAATATGTTTTATCCTGCATTTGATCATTAAAATGAAGCTTCAAAGAGTAATTGAAAGAAAACTACATGATGACATAAGGGACCTTTTAAGCTAAAGTTTGCAAAATATAATTTAACATTGTATTATACTAACATTTTCAGTTCTCTTTCTACTGCTATTGGCTGTATCCTAAATAAGCTACAACAGAGCTAACTTATGTTATGACCTAATCTCTAGGCAGAGTAGTACAATAAACTTAGATGAACTTGTTTCCGAAGCAGAAATGATTACTGCCAAAAAGTAAAAAGGGAAAAAAATGAAGCCCTCTTAAAAATCTTCTTGTTTTGAATGTTGGCATAGTTACTAAAGAGAAATTTGTATTTTGAAGACTTTTTCTTAGATGTTGAATACTGTGACCAATTGTGGTGGTGGCTGAAAGAAGAATAAGATTCATGAGGAATTTCTTTTACAAACATCTTTCCAAAATCCATCCTTGTTATTATTTCCCTTCCACCTATATTAAACTTAAAATTGGCTGTATGCATAAGTTTTTTTTATCACTTAAGCTAATTTTAATCATAAAGCTTCATATATAGCTATAGGTTGGATTTAATTTCTGAATGTTCAGCCAAAGTCTAAATTTAAATCCATATTTTAAATATATCATATGGTCAAACTACATACAATAAATTGCTGAATAATCCTGAGAGTATAAATAGTAGAGAGAATTGTGTTTAATTAACTTAGTACTAGAATAGCATTCTTATTCCTGGTATCTTCAGAATATTATGCTAGAAAGAGTTTTTGGTTGAACACTAACAATTCTAGAATATTTCAAAAAGGGGCAATTAGAAATCATTTAGTCCAACAGTCTGTTTTTAAAAATGAGAAAATTGACTTCCAGAGATTTTGAGTGCAGTGTCTAAGGTCATATGGCTGTTCGGTTAAGTATAGCCTAAAGATTCCTCCTTACGTATTTTAAGTTAGGCCTAAAAGCTTCTCCATACATAGCGAACTGTCACCTAATTGGAAGCGTGAAGAGACTGCCCCTGCTCTTATGACAAGTAGCAGAGTCGCAGCCAATCACAGCAGCCGAATTTTGGTCAATTACAGGCAGCCAACTGTTTAAACCATGTTCAAATAAGGCAAACACTGAGCTGGAACCAACCCAGCACTTTCTTTACCTCGCTTTCATTTTCCATATGTCACTTTCTTTTTTCTGTCCATAAATGTTTTCTGATCATGTGGCAGTTCCCGAGTCACATCTATCCTGGTTCTGGAGCATCCCGATTTGTGAATCATTCTTTGCTCAATTAAACTCCATGAAATGTAATTTGTCTACAGTTTTTTTTAATTTTAACATAGCTAATTAATAGCAGAGTTGAGACTATCATCCAGGTCACCCAACTAAAATTCCATTGCACATTTGGTGGCATCAGGCTTATGTCAAAAGATTATGAAAATAAATTCATCCCATTAAAGAAGTTTGCAAAGTGTATTCTTTGGAGTTCTACTGCTCCTTGGAGTAATGTCAAGAATCACAGACGAAAAGGAAGATGTGCCACTGTATATTCACTTTAACCTAAGCATTTCCTCTGTTTCCCTGTTTTATATAGTGTTCTTTTGAATAGTATTATGTTTTAGAAGATTCTCCTACCATAAAAAAAGAAGGTTTGAAAATTAGTTCCCAATCCCTGGTTCCAGACAGTGAAACTAAAACTCTTCTGCTGCCAATACCTAAAAGTGACTGAGTAAAATAAAATAAGCATTCTTTTAAGGGCTTATGTAACGTTGTAAAAATACCCTATGTCCAAAACATGGAGAGCCTAAAATAAAAGGATCTCTTGGAAATGATTGTCTTTTCCTTAGGTGTATAGATGGCATACTAGAAAAAGAGAACAGATGAGATAGGAAATAGCAATATTTGAGGAATAATGACTGAGAATTTTTCAGCATAGAAAATTAGAAAGCACAACGAGTTTTTAGGCAGAATTAAAACAAAACATCAAACCTCAATATATTAGATAAAAACTTATAACACCAAAGATAAGGAGAAATTAAGTGTGAGAAAAGACATATTGCCTCTAATAGCAGACTTCTTTTCTTTTTTTTAAGACAAGGTCTCACTCTTTCACCCATGCTGGAGTGTAGTGGTACAATCATGACTTGCTGCAGTCTCCACCTACCAGGTTCAAGAGATTCTCCTGCCTTGGGCTCCCAAGTAGCTAGGACTACAGGCATGTGCCACCATGCCCAGCTAATTTTTGTAATTTTTGTAGAGGTTGAATTTCTCCATGTTGCCCCAGCTGGTCTCGAACTCCTGGACTCAAGTGATCCACCTGCCTCGGCCTCCCAAAGTGCTGGGATTATAGGCAAGGAGTCACCATGCCCAGTCAATAGCAGACTTTCAACAGCAACAATAAGGCCATAAAACAATGAAGCAATTTTCAAAGTCCTGATAAAATAATCGATATCTGAGAATATTCACAAGAGTAAAGATAAAATAACTTTATTCTCTACCCAATGCAAACTCAACTTATTTCTTACAAACTCTCACTGAAAGAAAGGTCATACTTGTTGAAGGAGGAAATTGAATCACAAAGAAGGAAATTGAATTCCAAAGAAGTGTAGGCAGAAGTTATTAAACATATGGGTAAATATAAGTATGGTGTCAATCTGTTCAGGCTGTTTTTAACAGAATACCATAAACAGGATGGATTGTAAGCAACAGAAATTGATTTCTCATTGTTCCGAAAGCTGGGAAGTGCAAGGTCAAGGTGATGGCAGATTAGGTATCTGCTGAGGATTTGCTTCAGATTCATAGAAAGCATCTTCTCACTGCATCCACACATGGCAGGAGGGGGCAAGGGACCTCTCTTGGGTCTCTTCTGTCAGGGCACAAATCCCATTCCTGGGGACTCCACCCTTATGACCTAATAATATCCTAAAGGCCTCTCCTCCTGACACCATCACACTGGGAATTAGAATTTCAACATATGAATTTTTGGAGACACAAACATTCTGTCTATAGTTTATGAACTTTATAAAATAATAAATATAATGATTCATATAATGTTATAAAAATAATGTGAAATTAAGATGCTGTAAAGCAGCAAAACAGTAGTCAGTTTGGCTTTCTTCAGATTCTACCTATGACCAATTGAGGTCAGAAAATATTAAGTGGGAGATTTCAGAAATAGACAATTCATAGGTTTAAGTTGTGTGCCATTCTGATGAAGTCTTGTGCTGTCCTGCTCCATCCCACCCAGGACAGGAATCATCCCTCTGTTCAGGTATCCACACTGCCCTTTAATCACTTAGTAACTGTCTTGATTATTACCTCAACTATCTTGGTATCACCGTGCTTGTGTTCAAGTGACTCTTATTTTAATTAATAATGGTCTCAAACTGCAAGAGTAGTGATACCAGCATATTGTTATAATTGTTCTAATTTACTATGGTTGTTGTTAATATCTTGCTGTGCCTCATTTATAAATTAAACTTTATCATAGTATGTATAGGAAAAAACATAGAATATATAGTATTTGGTACTATCCAGGGAGGCTTCAGGCATCGCTTGGGAGTCTTGAAGTATTCCCTGTAAATAAGGGGGGACTACCATACATAAAATGAGAGGCAGGTGATCAGAATTCAAACATTATAAGAATCTTGTATATTTTTAAACAAGATACAAGTAGCAATTAACATTAGGCTTTTATAAGCCAAACATTCACATCAAACATGTAAGGTGTAACCACTGAAATAATAAAAATAAAGTACATCAGCTTCAACCTGGTAAACAGGGCAAAGTAAAATAAAGAAATGTGAGTAAACTAATTGAATAAAAGTAAAGGAAAAAATTAAGCAAATACAAAAGGTAAATAATAATAAAGTAAAAATTTCACTAGAATCAAACAAATATTTTAGCAGTTATAATAAGTAATCAGACTATATACTAGTTAAAAGATTTTTTTAAAAATATCTAGCCAATGTGATGTTCAGAAGAGACATACCACAAAGAAACAAAATAGCTGAAACTAAAGAAATGAAAAAGATAAATCAAAAGAGCTCTAACAAAAATAGTGATGCCCCTGTCCAAAAACATAAACTTTAATAAAAATATATATTGCTAAAGGAAAAGATAAACTCTGCTGTGATGATTAATAATGAGTGTCAACTTGATTGGATTCAAGGATGCAAAGTATTGTTGCTAGGGGTGTCCGTGAGGGTGTTGCCAAAGGAGATCAACATTTGAGTCAGTCGACTGGGAGAGGCAGACCTACCCTCAATCTGGGTGGGCACCATGTAATCAGCTACCAGCACAGCTAGAATAAAGCAGGCAGAAGAAAGTGGAATGAGGTGACTTGCTGAGTCTTCTGGCCTTTATCTTTCTTCTGTGCTGGATGCTTCCTGCCCTCAAACATCAGATTCCAAGCTCTTCAGCTTTTGGACTCTTGGACCAACACCCGTGATTTGTCAGGCAGGGGCTCTTGGGCCTTCACCACATACTGAAGGCGGCACTGTCGGCTTCCCTACTTTTGAGGTTTTGGAACTCAGACTGGTTTCCTCGCTCCTCAGCTTGCAGAGGGTCTATTGTGGGACTTCACCTTGTGACTGTGTGAGTCAATACTCCTTAATAAACATCCTTTCATATATTCATCTATCCTATTAGTGCTGTCCTTTAAGAGAACCCTCACTAATACATCTGCTAACGTTTTTTAAAAGGAAATATTGGCAAGGCGCGGTGGCTCACGCCTGTAATCCCAACACTTTGGGAGGCCAAGGCAAGCGGAGCACGAGGTCAGGAGATCAAGACCATCCTGGCTAACACGGTGAAACCCCATCTCTACTAAAAAAAATACAAAAGAAAATTAGCCAGACGTGGTGGCGGGTGCCTGTAGTCCCAGCTACTTGGGAGGCTGAGGCAGGAGAATCCCAGGAGGCAGAGTTTGCAGTGAGCCGAGATCGCGCCACTGCACTCCGGCCTGGGCGACAGAGTGAGACTCCGTCTCAAAAAAAAAAAAAAAAGAAAAAAAAAAAAAAAAGGAAATATTTACCATGGTATTATAGAAGTTATTGTATGCAGGTAATAACATAGCCTCGAAGTGTATAAACAAAAAATGATAGAATTATATAGAGATATGCACAAATTCATATGGCTAGAGATTTCAATGCAACTTTTCCATGAATATCTTCGTAAGGTGAAAAAATTAATAAGGACAAAAATATTTTAACACAATTAGCAAGACTGATTGATACAATATAGATAAGCCAGGCACAGTGGCTCATGCCTGTAATCCCAGCACTTCTGGAGGCTGGGGTGGGAGGATTACTTGAGCCCCGAAGTTCAAGACCAAGCTGGGCAACATAGAGAGATTCAGTGTCTATTAAAATTTTAAAACAAAAAGTGAATAAATTGGTTCGGCATGGTGGCAGCTACTCGGGAGGCTTAGGTGAAAGGATCACTTGAGCACAGGAGGTCAATGCTGCAGTGAGCTGTGATTCCACCACTGCACTCCAGCCTGGGTGACAGAGCAAGACCTTGTCTCTAATAGTAATAATAATAATACTGATAAATAGATCTCTCCACGAAAGAAATTTAGATGCAAACCTTTTTTCAAAATCTGTGGATGTTATCGGTTGAATTTGTGTCCCCTCCAAAATTCATATGCTGAAGTCCTAACCTCCAGTACCTTACAATGTGACTGTATTTGGAGACAGAGTCTTTAAAGAGGTAATTGTGGTTAAATTAGATCATTAGGGTGGACCCTAGTCTAATATGACTGGTATCTTTATAGGAAGAGGAGATCAAGACACAGACAAGATGAGGTTCAGACCATGTGAAGACAGAGAAGACTGTAATCCACATGCCAAGGAGATAAGACTCAGAATAACTAACCCGACTAACACCTTTATATCAGACTTCCGGCATCCATTATTATTGAAAAACAGATTTCAGTTGTTTAAGCCACCAGCCTGTGGCATTTTGTGTCATGGCATTTCTAGCAAAATACAGTGAATAATTTACAACAATTAACTAGGTATTAGGCTAAAATGCAAATTTTCAAATAGAAATAAATACTAATAATAGATTTTTTCTGACCAAAATAGAATTTATAACAATTTTGTAGTACAGTGAGAAAGAAAAAAATATGTTTAAAAGTAAAAAATTTAAATTTAAAACATTATTAAAAGACATGCACTGAGATTTTTGTGGTTCAGAAAATACATCACTTTGAACATTAGAATATATTAAAATATAATAATAATGAAATCATTATAAATCACACTTTGTGGTAAGCAGCTAAAGCATTACTTAGAGAAAGATGCATATAAGTTTAGTGTTCAAGTCAATAAGGTGAAGAAACAATGAAGTAATAATATGAACAGAAATTCATGATACAGAAGACAAAGCAGCCAACACATGCTTCACCGGTGAGTTCTTATATTTGTGAAGAAAATTGCCTTTCAAGTTTTGAAATAAAATAAGAGAAAGAAAAGAACGGGGATTGGGAAGAGAAGAAAACAGGGAAATAGTAAGGTCTCACACTCTTTCTAGAATGTTCTATCACACATCCATATACATCTGTTAATGTCTGCCTTAAGAAATCAAAGTTAGGGCCAGGCATGGTGGCTCATGTCTGTAATCCCAGCACTTTGGGAGGCCAAGGGGGGTGGATCATCTGAGGTCGGGAGTTCAAGACCAGCCTGGCCAACATGGTGAAGCCCTGTCTCTACTAAAAAAAGTACAAAATTATCTGGGCATGGTGGCATATGCCTGTAATCCCAGCTACTTGGGAGACTGAGGCAGGAGAATCGCTTGAACCCAGGAGGTGGAGGTTACAGTGAGGTGAGATGGCGCCACTGCACTCCAGCCTGGGCGACAGAGTGAGAGTCTGTCAAAAAGAAAGAAAGAGAGAAAGAGAGAGAGAGAGAAAGAAAAGGAAGGAGAGAGAAAGCAGGCTAAGTTAGTAATATCTCTTCTGTTAAGTTTCTCTGAACTTTTCAAATAGTTACCCACTCTCTATGCCACCATTTTATCTTATAAATACTTTAAATATCCTGTCCAGAAAACTGTGTTATAATGATTTGTTTTCATGGCTGTCATATCTCCCAAGGTGGCACTCATAGAAAATAATGCCTTATTTCCCAGTGTTTAAAGAAGTGTTTGACTTTCAACACATGGTTGAAGATAAACAAATCAATTAATAAATAAATATTGAAGACTTTGAGGAAATTTACAATGTGGCCAAATACATACCCCAATACTTTTTTTCTTCATGTTAAAACTCCAAATTCCTTCAAACATTATTCATAAGACACAATTGATAGAGGCTTCAGTATTCTAGTTTCCATCCTTTGACGACTCTTCTGCTGTATATTACTGATTTTAAAACTATCTCCAAAATATTGTGGCTTAAAACAGCAATAATCTTTTTTTTTTTTTATAGTCTCTTTCGTGGTTCCCGTTAGAAATTCAGAAAAGGGTCCTCTGGGTAATTCTGGCACAAGGTCTGTTTTATTAGGTTGCTGTCAGATGGTGGATAGAGCTGGAGAAGCTAGGAACCGAACAGGCACCCTCTTTTTCTTTTTCTATTTCTCTCTTTCTACCCCCACCTTCCATATGAAATCATGTTGTCTCTCCATAGGGACCAGCAGCATAGCAGCCCAGGACACTGAAAATGCTTACAGACTTGGTAAGGACTCCAACATGAATTTTCCAGGAAAGTTGTTTTTTCTTTTCTGATCTACCCTCAGAAGACAGGAGTTGTCACCTCCAGCATAATATATTGGTTATAAGGGAGTCAATAATTTGCCTGAATTCAGGGGAAGGAAAATTAGACTCTATATCTTAGGAAGATTGTCACAATGTTCTAGAAGAACACATGAG
The DNA here is from genome assembly GCF_008728515.1 of Papio anubis. Lineage (NCBI taxonomy): Eukaryota > Metazoa > Chordata > Mammalia > Primates > Cercopithecidae > Papio > Papio anubis. The sequence continues at coordinate 15,823,009 of NC_044978.1, forward strand.
GCAGGAGATACTGTTGCAGTCAGCTTTGGAATATACAGTCTGACACAGTCTGTTTTCCAACCACAAAAAAATCACATCCTTCTCACATACAAAATTCACTCAACCCCACCCGAAACCCACAAATTCTCATCCCACTATACTCGAGCTTGTAGGAGACCTTGTCATCTAATCAGATTGTACACTCGAGGCTGTTCAGGTGAAGTTCCTCAGGTACAGCAAGTTGCATATTATTATTCTCAATCTAAAGACCAGTGAACTGCAAAGACAAGTCATCTGCCCTCTACACACTCAGCATACAATGGTGAGATGGGTATAGGATAACGATTAATAGACAGGCCCATTCTAAAAGTGGGAGAGAATGTACTGAGCATGAGACAATTCTGCAATCCAACTGGACACATCTTGCCAGTTCCTTGACAGGGGCTCAGTTCTAATCTCTGGGAATTGTTCTCCGTGGTTCCTGGCTCTTCCTTGTGAATTATTCTTTCTTTTTATACAAAGGGGCCTGATTTGTACCTGAGATTTATTCTTCCTGTCCTTCATAGTTGGAGTCCAGATGCCTCCTTTAGGTCAAACTTCTGGTGTTTCCCTTAGAAAAATTACTTTTAAATATTTGTTGGATTTTTAAAAATAAATCATATTGGGTGTCACTCTATTACATATAAGCACAATCTTTTTGAGCTAAGACTTTATGACTCTTAGAAGCTGTATTATTTGTGGAAGGCATGGTATTTGAAAGGCATTCCCTTGGGATCCTTAGAGGTACTTTTGTCTGTCTGTAAGGTTTTATAAAGTACCACTTTAGATCTTTTAAAGATCTTAACAAAAACTCCAAATTTTACCTATTCTTTGTTCTGAGGCCCTTTCTGTGAGAACATTTTGCTGGGGAAAAAAATACTGTTCTTCACCCTTTACATTGTATGTCATCTAAATTCTACTCGAAAGCTGAACAGTATGCCCTTTAGTTCATCTCTCGCTTCTCCACAGGCACTCTCAACACTGCCTGGAAATCTTAGCTATCATTGAGATCATTAGGTTGATTTCCTCTTTTCCATGTTACTGCAAAGAGCAGTTCTGCTAAACTTCCCACCCAATAAGAGGACTCTTACTTCCCCCAGCTTCCAATAGCATTTCCTTCATTTTCTTCCATGCCCTTATTGACAGCTCCTAAGGGCATTAGGATTCTAACACTTTTCTGGAGGCCTTTCCAATTTTTCGTAAAATGCTCTTCGAGATCAAGCTCCTATCTTCCACCCAGTACCAAAACCAATGCAACATGTTTTAGATTTTTGTTACAGCAGCACCTCACATTCAGGTGTCAAATTTTGTCGCAGAATATTAGTCTGTTCTCACACTGCTGGACTGGGCAATTTACAAAAGAAAGAGGTTTAATGAGCTTACCGTTCCACATGGCTGGAGAGGCCTCACAATTATGGTTGAAGGCAAGGTGTAGCTGGCCATTGTCTTACCTGGATGGCAGCAGGCAAAAAGAGAGAGCTTGGGTAGGGAAACTGCTGTTTTTAAAACCATCAGATCTCATGAGACTTATTCACTGTCATAAGAACTGCACAGGAAAGACCTGCCCCTATGATTCAATTACTTCCCACCGGGTCCCTCCCACATGTGGGAATTCAAAACGAGATTTGTGTCCCCACAACCAAACCATATCATTCCACCCTTGGCCCCTCCCAAATCTCATGTCCTCACGTTTCAAAACTAATCACGTCTGCACAATCGTCCCCAAAAGTCTTAACTCATTTCAGCATTAACTTGAAAGTCAAGAGTTTAAAGTCTCATCCTCCAGAGTCAAGCCATTGTAAAATTAGGACACAATTAATAAAAATAATGCTCCCAAGTATTATTTTATGACATGGGCTCATATCAGTTTAAATCAATTTTACCCTTTCAGTTTTACAGGCTACAAAATTTGGATTCATCCTTGACTCCTCTTTTTCTTTCTGATTCCACACCTTATCTGTTATCCCAAATCTGATATTCCTTCAAAACAGAGTGGGTCTGACCACTTTTTACCATTTCCTCTGCTACCACCGTAATCCAAGCCATTTTGATCCCTCCTGGATTATAGCACTGGCCTCCTAGCTGGGCCCCCTGCTTCTATTCTTTCTGCCTTTTCTCTAAACAGTAGTCAGGAACTGGTACAGTTACAGTGATCAGTAACTGTTCAAACCTAAAACCACTCATGTCCTTCCACTGCCACAATATCCAGTGTCTCCCCATCTCAAGCAAAGTTAGAGCTGAAGAACTTGGGAGACCCTCCCTGTGTCCCCTATCACTCCTTTGATATTATATCAAAAAACCTGCCAGATGCAATGCAGTACTTTGAGGACTTTCCAGAGAAAACCCCACTCTACCCCAAATACATAATTTGCTATGTGTGAGGCCATATTACTCTGTGAGTAGGTACCTGTTTTCTCTTGTTTTCATGAAATAGCAGTGGGAAGATATTTACTCAATTCCTTATTTTTCATATCAACAAAGAGGACAGTGGCAGAGAGCAATCCAGAATTATTTATTTTTATATTGAAAGTTGTATACATGGTTTTGTATTTACATATGAACAAATGCCTGGAGGTCTGTCTGAAAAGTAGCAATATTCAAAACTGAATATTGCATCCATACCACGAAGACTTTAGTCAGAAGGTAGAACATTAAATAGCATTTCTGTACTTGCTAGGATAAGATTACATCACTTCTCAACTGATGCAAAGTATGAAACTAAGAGTGAAACTTTAAAAATATCAATTATATATCTTTATTATATGTGTGCCCTATGCATGGAGACATTGTTTAGGTTTTAGCAATTTCTCATCTTCTAGCTCTGCTACCAAACTAAACACTGCACATAAAATTAACAATAAGCAAAAAGATACATTTTTAGTGATTATAGTTATTACTTAATTATTATAATTATGCAAGATGTAATAAAGCGTAACAGATATTTATGTTATCCTGCATTTAAAGTTATACTGAAATAAAGATGATCAGGAACCAACTGACATGTCACCAGGGTAATCTGTGACATCTGATTTCCACCACATTGCTTTCTCAATGAAGTCGTTATTCTAAGCTTTGTAGCTTACATAGAGAGAGAAATAATAAGTCTCTATCGAGACAGCAGTTTGGCTAATTATTTTGCCTAATGATTTCTTAGATCTCACATCATATGAGAAATGGTTGATATTAATTTCAATATGTTCTCCAAAGGCCAGGCAAGTTTCATAATGTTTTGAGTTTTGCTACTAATAGGTGCACTAAAAATGCATAGTAAAGACTTATTTAGTGGACAGAACAACAGTTACCAAGAAGGTCTTTAGCCTGGGATCCCAGATATTTTTAATTCGATGTCAGCATGGAGCCCCCAGTTGATATCTTAAAGCCACTCTGAGGCCCATTGAACACTGGAAAATTTTCCCAGTGGATCAGCCCGTTTGCAGAACCAGGTGTTTCTGTAATTGTGATGCTGTGAAAAACATTCACAGTGCTCTAAGGTCCTTTAAACTCTCCTTCCACCTGTGCTTTTTGGTTGAGTTCAGTGGCTGCTTATGCTTTTCAGGGATCTACTTGTTTATGTAGGTGCATTTCTTTGTCTCTAAATTTATTTTGCTACTTTTTAAAGAGGAAAATTTATAGGAAAAGATTTAACAAGCTGGTGTTGGGAGTCACTCACATTTCAACCAGGTGCACTCCTAATGTGCAGGTGTAAACCAATGAACAGGTAAGGAAAGCATGATGTGAGCAGCAGGTTCTGAAGGATTAATTGTGTATGTCCATAATGAATGTATCCCAAGGTGCATTTTAAACATCTGTTATAAATTGAGGCATTTTCCTCCTTTCTCCCCACTAACTCTTTCCAGTTTCCCTGTCACTTGCATATATACAGTAAGCATAGCCTATATTTGTATATCATGGGAATAAATGTCTCTTTTTATTATTATAAAATTTAATTTCATAGGAATTTAATTTGGGGGTAAAAAAACATTTTTACTATTCTAAATAACTGATTATATATTTGCAAATAGTTCATTTCTCTTAAAGAATACTACATTAGGACACATTTTCATTTCTTAATCTTCATTTTTTTCTGACATTAGATTGTAATATAATACCTTCATCCAGGTCTGTACCTTAAAATTTTTTCCAAATGGGACAATTTTTCATCCGTATTACTCACTTTTCTTATTCTGAAAGAAATTGAAAATTTTCATTATTAAAATTCAATTTCTAATCAAAATAACATTTTCTTGTGATTGATTCCAAATAACATATTTTGTTTTCTGCAATGCATACTTAAGAGCATGTTAGCTACTTGCTTTTTCATATAATTTGTAATAAAGTAGTATTTTGATTATTTTTAATACTGTATAGTCATGCTGATAGGACGTTTTAGGTGTCTATATTTAATTATCTTTTTATTCTTATAATGCAATGTTCCAGTTTTGTTTTAGCTTTTTTGAAATGCCACTTTCAAAACTAAGTTTAAATTGTATAATTAGAAAACAGGATTGGAAAAAGTAAAAATTAAATTGGGTTGGGTGAAATTAAATATAGTACTACATCTAAATAGCAACCTTCTCATACTTTAAATAAAATAAACAGTTTGTGTTAAATTATTACTTTTAAGAAAAAGATTGCATTTTTGTTATATCTTTTTGAAGAATTTTAACATTTATGTCTACATCCATTCAGTGTTTGTCATTAAAGAGAAAAAGGAAACATTTTAATCACACCGAGATTTTCAGACATTACAGTATTTAGTACCAACCACTCATTCAGTAAATGTATTTATATCCTAGCATATGCTACACAAGATCAGACATTTAAATGTCCACAGAATCGGTTTCTTTCCATAGAAATATTTTGAACTTGATATTATGGATGATTGGAATGTTATTGGCTTATGGGAAATATGAAGCAATCAGTATCTGTTCTTTTGAGTGGAGGAGGCTGTGGTTGTTTGCCCTGCTTTGGCTTAAACAACAGAATCTTATTGTCTCATAGTTGGGGAAGCCGAAAATCCAAGATCAAGTTGTGAGCAGGGCTAGTAATTCCTGAGGCTCCGTTCCTTGGTTAGCATATGGCCATCTTCTCTCTGTGGCCTCTTCTATGTGCAAAGGCCCCTAGTTTCCCTTTTTCTTCTTATAGGGACACCAGTCCTACCAAATTAGAGCCCCACACTTAAGACTTCATTTAACCTTAATTACCTCTTTAAAAGTCCTGTCTTTAAATACTATCACATTGAGGGTTAGGTCTTCAACATATGAATTTGGAGATGGGGAGACGCAATTCAGTCCACAGAGCAGGTTAACTGAAAAGAAAACAAGATTGGTATTAATATTTAGGGGGGATGCACCCTACCAGCTTCATGCTAATGGGTAAATCATGTAATTACTCTAAGCATCTCTTTTCTCATTTATAAAATGGTAACTATAATTGGTTTATATCAAATTATTTGTAAAAACTTGTGGTTGTTATATTTGGCCCAACCTTTCTATTGTTTATTGCAATGTTTCTATTGAGGGGAAGTAATAGAAAATGAGGATCATTTCTCAGTTAATTAAAGTGAAATAAAGGATGCCATTAAAACTTCAGAGCTTAAATCAGAGGGTTCAGATTTTGGCAGCCCGTGGGCCAGAAATAGCTTGCAAATTGGTTGCTGCTCTGCACAGTGTTTAAAATTTTAAATTAGTTGCCAACCTTTAAAAGTCAATTGAATTCACATAAAAATCTGGATTTCCAACTTAGCTTCTTTCTAAGCATGGTAGTAATAGACTGTCCCTGGGTTTACATTCCAAGGTTGCCACCAGGGATATAGTTTTTCTAGTAAGCCACAATCCCTGTTGTGTCTGTGCACCAGCAACAGCAATTTATTATCACATTTGTGCTGTTGTTGACGGAAATGTAATGTGACTTATACTGGGGCTAGGTTGTTGCCTCTTGATCAACCAATTACCTTAAACTATAGGTTGTTGAATAAAGAAGTAATAAAAAAAAAAGTCTTTGTAATTTACTTACTGGAAGGGATGAAATGAATAAAAGAAGTCATATGGGAAGTTATAAAAAGAGACAGAACGAAAATAAAAAATCCACTCAATAATAATACATGTAAATAGGAAATCGCTGTTCATACTTATGGATATTTTGATCCTCATCATAAAAATAAACTGCACAAGCTACAGGAGCACACTCACTACAAACACCCATACACTCCACATTGATGTATTTAAAGCCTCTATGTTAGAACTAACATTCTTCTACCAGTTTCTTTAGCTGATTTTTTTGTTTTTGTTTTGTTTTTCTGATTGAACTATTAGCTCTGCTCTGTGAACAGTAGTACCACTGAAATCCCCCTTCATTCACTTGGAAATGAAGATGAATGCTTGGGAGAATAAGGCTGACTCTGATGGACTTCACAGAAATAATCAGCATGAGGCACGCAACCTGAACATTAGAGGCTGAATGGCTGGTTTGGAAGGAACTGAGAGGACCAGAGCTCCCTGGCTGCCCTGCACTGAGTCATAGCTTTTAAACAAGGCCTCGAGTCAGAGCTATCAGGCTAGGGCTGCCGTTTCCCTGGCTCATGATAAGCCTGTCTCTTTTTATCCAGAGGTTGGGCCTGTGATTTAACATAGAAATGACAGCGATAGTTATCCCCCAAAACATCCTTAACAACTCATTTCTAATACAAATCACTTATTCTTTGCGAAAGATGAGTGAGTCATGCAAACAGCAGACTACCCATTAGTGGCACATTGTTAATTCGCTCTTTAATTAGTTTAGTGGCATATAATTATTTGAGGTCAAATAATAATTAAATTTTTGTACACTCCCTTTTTTTCCGTGGTAAATTACCACTGGACCACCCTCCATGATAAAGGATCTCTAAATAACACACAGGATGCTTGCTGTGTAACACAAGGAAGTGTGTGATTTTTCCCTACAAAAGTCCCCTTTAAAAAAACTCTTCATGAAAAGAATCATGTTATCGTCCTTGTTTAGAACTCTTAAGGGTAAAAATCATGAAATACAAACATAATAAGCCTTATTCATCTAATTGAGTTGTCTTTTAAAAAAATATAAAATACATCAAGATCATAACTCAGAAATTTATTTTCTCATTTTGAATAAGGAGTTATAGAGAAACTACATCCATAGCAATATTAAATATTTTGAATTATATTAAAAGAAAATGTGATTCTGAAAATGTAATTTAAGAAAAGCAAGATTAATGTCATATCACAAGTATTGAGTGACTGAGAAAGGCATCCTTGGATTGAAAAAAAAGACTTTGTTAAATGTTTTCAGTTTTTCACCCATAAAATTACATTCTTGAAATTAAAAACAATGTTCCTATCATGTTGCACTCATTTCACATCCCTGAGCTAATTGATTAAATTCTGGTATATTCCAGAATTGACCCAAGAAAGAAAATACCTCACCTAAAAATATATTTTTGTTATATTAATATCTGTAGAAAAATGTCAACAGGCACTTTGGTCAAGTTTATCCTTACTTTAGCAAAGAAAAGGTCTACCAAGGTAAACCTTAGTAGATTTTGTCACTTGATTAGAGAAAAAAAGTCTCAGGAAGAAACCTTACAAAAAAAAAAAAAGAATATACCGCAGCCATGTGTAGTCATTAAAGTAATTACTACATGTTCCTTTAGTAACAAAGTACTTTGTGATTTTTTTTAAATTAATGTAGACTCCTTTTCACAGAATTGGCATGAATTAATGAGAATTCTCAATAAGTACACACACATACACACACACACACTTATATTTCCAGAAATAATTGTCTACATGTGGAATTTGCCCATTTACAGATAAGTCTGCCAAATGGAAAATAACCCTGCCGGCCCTACTCGAGTTGATGCCAATCTGAACTATCGTGAATATTACCTTTAACAAAATGAGCTCACCCCTGGGCAAGGAAAAGTTAGGTTTGCTTTTTTTCCTGCTTTCATGTAATCAGAGCAAAATTCTCAAAGCTTAACAGATTTCTTCTTTAGCCTGTTCATCATAAATCAGAAATAACTATAACAACTTTAAAAAAAACTGGAATTAACATTTTGTATAATTTTCATTGACTCTAAATCAATTTTTACTTTAAGGCAAAGCTGTTTTAGAAATTTTCTGGGGGGAAAATTATGATCCTGTTTATAGGCCCTAACAAGCAGAAATATCTATTACTCATACATGCACTATTCTTTTTAGCTAAGTGGAGATTGTAAAATTTTGCCAATTCATTCTTGCAATCAACCCACTATTTTGATAATCGTTCAGTATGCCCCCTTCAGGTTATATGTAGTGTTGTCAACTGTTTTCCATCCTATGGCTCACATGGAAAATGACAATATATGTATGACACATTGGGATAAAGACCAGGCTATCTCAGGCTACCAGGAACAAACTGGGGGCTAGCAGAGATCTCTCCCTTTCCCCACCTGTAATCTATTTGTTCATCAGTTATGAAGCCGTGATATTGATCCTCATAAAGTGGCACATGTGCAATGTCTATAGATAGAGATGACAGTTTTTCAGTAACCAAGGAGACCAAGTGCTTCTGGTCTATCTGTAGGTCAAGACTTCGATTCTACTCCCCACATTGCTACTCACTTTCTGGTCGACTGAACTGTCCACAGTCATCCAACAAACACTTATTATATGCTTTTCATGTACTGGGCATCATGTTATATTCATGAGACCTAAGGAACGAGTATATATCCTTATCAAGTCAAACTCATGTTATTTAGGGTAGGAGGATCTTATGATCAGTTAAGAAAATGTGAATAGAACCACATTCATAATACAATATCATAACTTCTATGCTAAGTCCATGTATAAAATGTCTTAATTATGTTTAAAAAGACCAGAGAAAGCTTAACCAAAGTGACACCAAGATGAGTTTCCAAGGATCAAAAGGAATTCACTTAATAGATAAGGAGGTGCCTGGGGAGTAAAAACAAGCATAGTTCAAAGGGTGATGATGAGAGAGAGTTGTCATTAAAGTAGATAGTGGCTATATTATAAGTATTTTGACTTTATTTCTATAAGACTTCTATATTATTAACGTACAAAGAAAAAGTTAGAGGAAAGAAAATGAGAAGGGAAGAGGGAAAAAAAAAACTTCTTATACCAAGGTATAAGGTACTTCTGCCAAAACTGCATCTCCTAAATTCTTAAACTTTTTGATAGCTTTGCCATTGTCTTTAAAAAAATAAATGCAGATGATTTACCCAGCACCCCACGATCTGGCTCCTGCCTACACCACTAACTTTATCTCATGCCTCATTCCCCTGTTGGCTTGACTCCAATTGCACTGACCTTCTGCTGTCCCCAAACTGGAGACAAGTTTGTTCCTCCTGTAGGATATTTGCATTCATAGACCCCTCTGTCTGAAACTTCTTTCTCTAAACCTCAGCTGACTGTCTCTTCCTTTTCCTTGTGGTTCAGCTTAAAAGTAACCTCCTTAAAGCGTATTAATTGGCCATCCCAATCTAATGGAACCCCTGTTTCCAGACCACTCTGCAATTCCTGCAAAACACCTGCTAGCTGACGTTTTCATATTCATGTATTTGTTTGTTGGAAATCTTCCTCTCTTAAATTAGCAAAACATGTTTATAAGTCATCTTAAAAACTAAAACACATCACTTTGCTTTGGAACAGTGTTAAATTAACTCAATTTAATGATCGTGATAGCTCATATTAACAGTAAGTCCTATTCCATTCGTAGCCTTTGAAGAGTTTCACAAATAAAAAGGCAAAATACGGTATTAATAAAAACTACAAAACAGTTCAATATCTAGTGTCCAAAGAAAGTAGAGGTATAATATATTGTTCTTAGCCATGAAAAGTTTAAACGAAAATGTTTTAACACTGTTTTCAAAAGCTGATTTGAAAGAAATTGACATCCGTAAAAACTGGTGCCTTTTGCTAGATTTTCAGGTGAACAGAGTAACTGGTTAGAAAGAGAAGTGCAGTATCCTTGATCTAAACTTGCTCATCAGTAGGAAGAGTGAGAGAAGGGACTTTGTTGAAGAAGGAGTTCTATGTAACATGTATAGAATTTTTATTTTTATTCAAGTTGTACAATTTATAGTACAGAAAGTCAAGTTTCCTTAAGTCTATATGAAAAATAGCCGTGCCCTACCACTTGCCTACCACACTCTAATTTCTGCTCCCCAGAAACAACAAACTTCAACCTGTCCATCCTTTTATTTTGATCTTCATTTCATATTCCTAACCAGCATGCTTATAATTCATTTCTTGATTTTTGAATCTTAGATACCTACTGACTTCCTGTTGTGGAAATAAAGTTTCATCTGATTGATAGCCCTCCCAGCTTCCCCACTCATATGTGCACATCTGCCTTCAGTGTCTCATCTTTCTGCCTTAGCTGTGTCTTCATTCTCAGTTACATCAGTATCCACTCTTCATGTTATTTTTTATGTATGAAGGTTATTCATGAGCTAAGCCATGTAGTTTAACATGACTGTTTTTCTTGTACAATTTTTATTTCCTTCAGTTAATAATCATCTTAATTTGCTCCTCATAAATGATATAGTTTGGGTGTCCTCTCCAAATCTCATGTTGAGATGTAATTCCCAGTGTTGAAGGTGGGGCCTGGAGGAAGGTAACCGAATCATGGGGGCAGATTTCTCATGAGTGAGTTCTCAGGAAATCTGGCTGTTTAAACACGTGTGGCATCTTCCCCCTTGCTCTTTCTTGTCCCTGCTCTTGCTCTGTGACCTGTGTGCTCCTGCTTCACCTTCTGCCACGAGTAAAAGCTCCTTGAGGCCTCCCCAGGAACCGAGCAGATGCAGGCACTTTGCTTGTGCAACTTGCAGAACCATGAACCAATTAAACCTCTTTCTTTATAAATTACTCAGCCTTCGGTCCTTCTTTATAGCAACAAAGAACAGCCTAAAACACTACCAATTGCTTCAAGAGGTTAAAACACGTTGGGTATTCATGTATTTTGTCCTCTTGAAGACAGCCTACCTGAAGCCATCTAGCCTGCTTGAATCTAGACTGCTTGCTTTCTAGATCATCTGCACAGCTATCGTTGTAGAGCCACACTTCCTCATTCATTCTGTGGTTTTTCTTCTATATTTCTATGTTGAATTCCCTATTTTCTGTAAGAAAGAAACTGGATTAATAAACAGTCTGAGCCTGGAATCAAACTCCAGTCCCTGAGGAAAGAGGAGCACAAGAGAGTTCATGTAAAGATTATAAGAGACAGAAATAGATCTGCAAACACATGGAATGCCTAAGTGCAATCATGAGGAGTTTCAATGGAGATTACAAAAACGGGGCATTCCCTCAGGCTGAAATTACTAAACTCCATATTCAGCCACTTTGCAACTCTGTCAACAGTGTAGAGCATCTCTGGACTAAGTTATACCCAGGTATATTAGTCTGTTCTCGCACTACTAATAAAGACATACCTGAGACTGAGCAATTTATAAAGGAGAGAGGTTTAATTGACTCATAGTTCCACATGACTGGGGAGGTCTCACAATCTTGGCAGAAGATGAAGGAAATGCAAAGGGACATCTTACATGGCTGCCGGCAAAGACAGAGCTTGTGCAAGGGAACTCCTGTTTATAATACCATCAGATCTCTTGACACTTATTCACTACAACATGAACAGTATGGGGGAACCACCCTCATGACTCGATTATCTCCTACTGGGTCCCTCCCACAACACGTGAGAATTATGGGTACTACAATTCAAGATGATATTTGGGTGGAGACACAGCCAAACCATATCACCAGGCATCCAGTTACATTTCTGTTTGGACACATTTTACACTGGATTGGCATAGTCAAATAATTAGTACACTAGGAAACATGTAACCACCACCATCTATCTAAGAAGTTTATGATATTTCAGGTATACTTCTGGGTGTGCAATTTGCCACCAAATCTGCTCTTGGTGACCATTGTGGAGTATCAGAGTTGAGAATGCCATTTCGAATGACCTCAATTATGTTACGCTACAAGCAATCCTCGAGATCTATAATTAACTGAATTTTGGGGGATAAAAGGAGTAATTATATAATTCTTTTTTCTTGGGACTTAATTTCACCATGGGCATGCTAAGCATTTCATTGGAAGGGATGGGTCCACCAAGGTTTACTTTCATTAATATCTCCTTTGTTCAAAAATAAAAATTCTAGTTTTTCATTAAGTACATATGAATAAGAAAGTAAATTTTATAAATCCTTTAGGACTTAAAAACTATGCACTCAGAAGGCACTGATTATCAGACTTTAGTGTATATAACAAGTAGCTGGAGAAACAGTGTTAAATGCAGAATTCCAAGACCCATCTCTAGAGATTCTGGTATAGTAGATCTGGGGTAGGGTCCGGGAATGTCCATTTTTAATAATTATCCCAGGTGATCCTGATACAGATGATCCGAGAGTGTTCCATGAGAAACACTACTGACTAATGAAAAGATAGCTATGTCTTGGACACGTTACAGCCTAATGTCTATAGTCTACTATTCCTCTATAGGGTCCTTCCATGATCATTGGAAAACTGAAGAAGGCAGCTCTGTGGAAATTGTTGTATACCCTGTTCTAGGAAAACTGAATGATCCCTTTTCCCTCTGCCCTACGGAGATCTATCTTCTCAAGATGGACTAAGATCTCTTCTTTGAAAATAAAATTGGTGACTTTTATTCAATATTCATATTGTATCATAATTCCATAACTAATGAAAATGACCTGAGAACTTTATGAAGCATGATGGTGAAAAAGGAAATTAGATCCATTGATGTTTTCAACAGATTCCACTTTCTAATTCTCATCCTGTCTTAGAGTTGAACTTTGGTGACTAGATGCCCTGAACTTCAAAGAAAATCCTAGCTCTTAAAGGCTCAAGTTTTCAGGGTCATCACTAATGGCTACTGTTATCATTGCTGATGTGAACTTATGAACTACTAAATAAGCTTGACATAATTCATACTAATCAAGATGTCAGATAGGAGCACTTATCCCATCTCCCATTTGACTTATGTGTCTCATACTTTCTTCCCTTATGAATGGTGCCATCATATCAGTTGAACATTGAACTGCAGCTTAAAGCCAAGTAGTTAAATCAATTAAAGCTATCCTTCGATGTTTAAGAATACAGTGGTCAAATTATCACCTAGAAACTAGTGTATCATAGTAGAAAAACTGACACTAGCACAAGTCCACAGAGGACCATATTAAAGACAAACAGAAGAGGGCAGGAAAGAGAATGAAAGCTGTGAAAGATAATATAAGGTACTGTGAGGGCAGAACAGAAGGGATTGTAGGTAAATTACTAACTTGGCACGACATGGTGCATGGCATTTAGTAGTTGTTCAACGTATTTTTGTGGAATTTAAAAAATCATGAAATTTTCTTAAGGCTTTCTTAACAGGCAGCTAAGAAAATAGGCACATGACTCTACCAACAGAATTTTTTAAAAGAGAGTAAGCTGAAAGGAAATCTAGTAGACCTAAATGTAGACCCACAGAAATTACAACTATCCCCAAAGAAATTTAATATATGTTATTTTCTATTTCTTTCATTGTACTTTTGTTCCCAAAGGACTTAACGTATTTATAACCAATAGAAGCTGTATTTCTAATGCCTAATAAGATGAAGTGATTAAAGAGAAAGCAAGAAAGTGGCACGGAAAAGAGAGTACATTCTTGTAGAGCAAAACAAATTTAGATTGATCTGACCTTAGAGAATAGTTTTAAATACCAACAGCAGAATACAATTTATCATGAATCTAATGAAGCTTAAGCTTCAGAGCCCCTCACTCGAAACAGTTCTTTCCAAACCCTTTTTCTTAAGGAGACACCTCAAAATTATGTAAGCTCTAGTACCCAGACATGTATATCTGCATTACATGTATAACTGATGATGGAAATGGCAAAGCTGACCAAACTAGATTTGAACACTCTAAGTACAAATACGCAAAGCAAGTTCTAATGCTTTTGAAATACAGTGAAAACTAATTTGTGGCTACCAAAAGAAAATTTCCCACTGTGAAGCTATCACTTAACTTATCCATATTAGTTGTTACAGGCTTTGCAAGCTAATTTTGAAAAAAACATTCCAATTACTTCAAATGTTTCCCCTATAGTTTTCAAATGTAACATTTTAGAGAATGAAGCAAATGGTAGTGTACTATACATACAAGAGGAAAAGCTTCAGATCATCTCTATACTTTGTTTTTATAATAATGATATTAATAAAAATAAGATAACTAACAATTATTGTGGGATTACTACATGCCAATCACTATGCTAAACTACTTCACAAGTATTACTTTACTCAATCTAATTTTTAAAGTTATACTTTACCTTACTTTGTTTCTATAATAATGATATTAATAAAAATAATAAGATAACTAACAATTATTGCAGACTTACTACATGCCAATCACTATTAGAAACTACTTCACATGTATTACTTTATTCAATGTAATTTTTTTCTTTTTTTTTATTATACTTTGTGTTCTAGGGTACATGTGCACAACGTGCAGGTTTGTTACAAATGTATACATGTGCTGTGTTGGTGTGCTGCACCCATTAACTCATCATTTACATTAGGTATATCTCCTAATGCTATCCCTCCCCACTACCACCTCCCCACAACAGGCCCCAGTGTGTGATGTTCCCCTTCCTGTGTCCAAGTGATCTCATTGTTCAATTCCCACCTATGAGTGAGAACATGTGGTGTTTGGTTTTCTGTTCTTGCGATAGTTTGCTGAGAATAATGGTTTCCAGCTGCATCCATGTCCCTACAAAGGACACGAACTCATCCTCTTTTATGGCTGCAGAGTATTCCATGGTGTATATGTGCCACATTTTCTTAATCCAGTCTGTCACTGATGGACATTTGGGTTGATTCCAAGTCTTTGCTATTGTGAATAGTGCTGCAATAAACATACATGCGTATGTGTCTTTATAGCAGCATGATTTCTAATTCTTTGGGTATATATCCAGTAATGGGATGGCTGGGTCAAATAGTATTTCTAGTTCTAGATCCTTGAGGAATTGCCACACTGTTTTCCACAATGGTTGAACTAGTTTACAGTCCCACCAACAATGTAAAGGTGTTCCTATTTCTCCACATCCTCTCCAGCACCTGTTGTTTCCTGACTTTTTAATGATTGCCATTCTAACTGGTGTGAGATGGCATCTCATTGTGGTTTTGATTTGCATTTCTTAGATGGCCAGTGATGATGAGCATTTTTTCATGTGTCTGTTGGCTGCATAAATGTCTTCTTTTGAGAAGTGTCTGTTCATATCCTTTGCCCACTTTTTGATGGGGTTGTTTGTTTTTTTCATGTAAATGTGTTTGAGTTCTTTATAGGTTCTGGATATTAGCCCTTTGTCAGATGAGTAGATTGCAAAAATTTTCTCCCATTCTGTAGCTTTCCTGTTCACTCTGATGGTAGTTTCTTTTGCTATACAGAAGCTCTTTAGTTTAATTAGATCCCATTTGTCAATTTTGGCTTTTGTTGTCATTGCTTTTGGTGTTTTAGTCATGAAGTCCTTACCCATGCCTATGTCCTGAATGGTATTGCCTAGGTTTTCTTCTAGGGTTTTTATGATTTTAGGTCTATCATTTAAGTCTCTAATCCATCTTGAATTAATTTTTATATAAGGAGTAAGGGATCCAGTTTCAGCTTTCTAGTTATGGCTAGCCAGTTTTCCCAGCACCATTAATTGAATAGGGAATCCTTTCCCCATTTCTTGTTTTTGTCAGGTTTGTCAAAGATCAGATGGTTTTAGGTGTGTGGTATTGTTTATGAGGGCTCTGTTACAATCTATTTTTTTAAGTTATACTTTAAGAAGACAAATGCCACACCACTATCAAAAATGTTTTTTTTTTATTTTCTACCTGTCACTAATGTCAATCAATTAGTAGACCACGAGCAACTTAAGAGCAGTGTGGTGTCTTATTCATATTTGTAATTTTCAGTAGCAGCAATAAACAAGAATGTGAAAAACTGAATGGTTAAATTAATTAATGTAATTGTACTGCTTATCCTCTACCCAGTTAATGCTGGATACTGTGGAATACATAGAATTATAAAATATTCGTTTTTTAGTGTATGATTGCATGTAAAATGATCTGGAATAAATAAAACTTATCACACTGTAGCAAGTAAAAAACAGTGTGGTACAAACCCTCTTTATTCAGTGGTCATTTTTTATTTTTTAAAATGTAATTTTTAGGTCTGATAAAATACAACTTTTAACACTATATCAGTAAGCAAAGAGAGAACCAAATAATTACTGAATAGAAATTTTTGTTGAAAACAACATGAATCATAGATGAATTTGAAAGTATTATATCAAGTCAAATAATTAAAATTATGTATAAAATTATGATTAATAGATACAGATGATATTGCTAATCTCAGATCACAAGATTGCATGTGGGGACAAAACTCGTGAGTGGCGTGTACTTCACTTTGTAAGCCTAATTTGGATTTCTTCTTAATATTGCTTGACTTTAAAATAATAATAATAAAACACATAAAGAAGAGGAATATGATAGAATGAATATTTTCAAAATAGTTAAAAATATGGCAAAGTCAAACATTATAATCAAACAGTCCCAGCATCTTGTCTCAACCTTAGTAGCCATATGCAAGTTTATTTCAAATTCTCTAAGTCTCCTTTTTTTCACCAAGGTAATTTTAATTATTTCTAACTTCCTAGCAAATAAATCATAAGTTCAAAGCAGATCAGTGGAGAGAGATAGATGGGCCTTTTCTGCTTCTCTTGTTACTAATTGTAGATCACTCTGTTGTGTCATATTGTATACCTTTTTCATCAGATTGTTTTATATACTTATTACAGCTGTTTTAAAGTCCTTATCTGCTGATACCAACATCTCAGCTATCTATGGATTAGTTTTGTTGGCTACTTTTTCTTTTGATTACGAGTCGTATTTTCCTGACTCTTCAGGTGTCTTGTAATATTTTATTGTTTGCTGGACATTATACATAAAATAAAAAAAGGAGACAAGTAAATAAATGATCTTTACCTCCAGGAAAGGCACATTCCTTTCTCTGTCAGGCCTCTACTGTGGGATGGTGCAGGGTGGAGAGTGTGAAGTGACAGTCAATCCAATCCATAGTTCAGATGGTTCCGGGCTTTGTTGCAGCTTTAGTTAGATCCAGTTTACTACTGGTTTCATCTTTTCCATAGGACTTGAGATCTAAGCACCAGTGACACATTAAGACCTTTCTGTGTTTTACACCCCAATCCTTAGCTTTCCAAATGGCATGAGGTTGCATCCTGCTGCCCTGTGCTCTTTCAAGGGTGCTATTATGTACTCAGGTAAAGTATGGTGCACCAGGTATGGTCTGGGGCACCTGTTTGAGCCTTTTGCCCTGTGTCAGTCTTTGACTCTTTAGCTGTGTGCTTTCAGTAAAAGGCATGTGAGAAAGAGAGGGCAAGCGGGTGTAGACTCACGGTAGGAGGATGGTCCTTGGCGATCTAATCCACCACACCAGCCCATGGGTGGCTATTAAGAGTTCATTAAAAGTAGAGCTGGTTTCCACTTACCCCAGTCTATGGCATACCTGCTCTGTATTCATAATTCCCCCAGGGATTAAAAACAACCTGGGTAGCATCTCTCTTGGAAAGGTCTATGACTCTAGAATTTAGTTTATTTCTGTTTCATTTTATCTTCAGCACTCTGGCAAGTTTTGAAAAACGATGGTTTTGTAGCACATCTGGATTGTTCTTATTGTTCGTCAATGGCCATTTATTAAGACGCTGGAATGTTACAAGTAAAATCAGACTTCCACTGACTTCTCCAAGTCTTCCATTCACTGTTCCCTCTCTGGAACTTCCTAGCTCTTGTCATCCTTATCCACTATTCAGTCTTTTATTTCCCATCCATTCCCCCTCACTGTGCCATCTCTTCAACAGGACTTGGCATCTAAGTACCAGTGAGACACTGAGACCTCTCTGTGCCTTATAGCCCAGTCCTTAGCTTTCCAAACTGTGTGAGGTTGATCTCCATCCTGCTGCCCTGTCCTCTTTCAATGGGATGCTATTATGTACGTGGGGAAAGTGTGGTACACCAGGTGCAGGATGGGGGCACCTGTTTGAGCCTCTTGCCTTGTCCCAGTCTTTAGCTCAGTCTTACACAAAGCCAATCTGCCCAGCAAGGTGTGCTGAGAACCACCACTGTCCATAGGCACTTTCCCTGATCTCACACACTGACACCAGTGCCATGCGCCGGGAGAACACCACTCTGCATAGAGTAGCACTGCCTTACTATTAACATAAAAATGCATACATCTGATCTTTCCAACAGGACTTAAGCCATGTGAAGTCAGGGACCATCTTATATCAGTTCTCTCTCTCAAAACATTTAGCAAAATGCCTTGCACAAACACATGCTGATTGAGTCCTCAGAGAATCAGTGTCCCCAAATGTTCCTTCCCACTTGACCAAATCCTAGGTTCCCAATTCTTGGACTTACTTATTTTCGTGGAAGATGGCCAGTCCTATTCCCTATGCATCGAAGTTTCTATTGTGACCTGTTGATTAGGGAAAACAAAATGTTTTTCTTTAATCATTCTACTCTCACACAACACTTCAGATCTCTAGATGTGTGAGGAGGTTTTCCACAATAATTCAACTCAGTTCTCTGGCAGACACCATCTGGCTATCCCATAGTTCAATTCAATTCTGACCCTATCTACTTAAGGTTAGCATCTGATCCCACAGGTTACAGGCTAACCCCACAACACTGCCCTACTTCAGATGCCAATCGCAAGTGCAGGTTAACACCTGTGCTTCTTACTGAGTGGTGATACATCAGAGGCTCCCACAGCCTCCTCCTAGGGTTTGACCATTTGCTTGAATGGCCCACAGAACCAGGAAAAGAGTTTGTTTACTAAATTACTAGTTTGTTAAACAAACAAACAAACAAAAAAGGATACGACTTGGAAACAGCCAGATGGGAAGATGTGTAGGGTAAGGTATTTGGGAGAGGGTGTGGAGCTTCCATGATCTCTCCAGATGCGCCGTCCTCCCAGAGCCTCCACGTGTTTAGCAACCTAGAATCTCTCCAAACCCCGTTCCTGGGGGGTTTGACATAGGCTTCATTATCTAGGCATGGCTGGTGAAATTACTGGACAGTAGTAACTAGCTCGGTCTGCAGCCCCTCTCTTTTCCCCAAGTTCTAACCACAGGGTTGGTTCTCTTGTCAACCATCCCCCGATCAAGTGATTATCTAGGGGTTTCTGAAATCACCTTATTCACATAACCTCAGTTGTGGTTGAAATGGACTTGTTATAATAATAAAACGCACTCCTTTCACTTTTATTGCTCTAGAGCTTTGCAGGAGCTGAAGGCAAAAGACCAAATTTTTTAACAACAACCACAAAAAATGCTTCCACCACTCTTATTACTCATGAAATTATGAGAGTTCTAGGAACTCTGTGCTAGGAATGGGGATGAAGACCAAATACATATTTCCTATGACAAATCACAATATCACACTGCTTTTCAGGTTAACATGGCAGAGTGATGATGTTCAGCAGGTTGAATCTGGCCTGTCTCTGATGTGTGGGCCTCAGCACTCACAGGAGTCCTCTGGATACAATACCTCCAGTCTAGCTGAATACATCTGAGTAGCACATAGATTGATGCACATATCAGAAAAACACAAGAAAATTCACAAGACATTTCTAAGGAACATATTTACAGCTCTTGTAGCTGTACAATTAGAAGTCTGCTGGAAATCATATATCCAGCTCTTTGCAGGTAGAATACAGACTACATTAATAAGCTAACACTTCTGCTGTCTTAGAAATAATTTGAAGGGCACAAAGATAGACCTTCTAAAACTCAAAATAACAAGTAAAGCAGGTGAATGCATAAAAAGCATCATATGGCTACCACCTTTAGAGGAAGAAAAGCAATGAGAATTGGAGGTGTAATCCTTCACATATCCTTAGGAAGAGACACAGTCTTGTTTTTTTTAAATCACGCAATCTATAAAAACTAACTTCAAAAATATACAGTTAATAATTGAGGCTCAGATCTATGAAAAAGCTGGGAAAGCAAGTGGCTTTCATTATTTCCAGCAGACTCTATGTGCTTGAGGATTAAAGAAATTGATTCCAATTCAGTAAGGTGCCCCCACAAGCATAAATGGTAAGGCATCCTGTATGTATTGCTAAATTTTCTAATTCTGCATTTAATAGTGGGAACTTGCATGGTGTGTCTTATAGATTTGTACCAATTTCTTTCTAAAAGAATTTTAGGTATGTTGAAGAATTCTTGCTATTTCACCAAAAAAGCCAGGCACATGGTCATTAAAATTTTCTGTGGCATTTAAACTTAATATGACTAAGACTTGGTTATAAAATAAAATAACACTCCATATTGGGAAACCTTTTAAAAAGCTGAATGAACCTTTTTATTCTACATACATCAGACCCTTAATGGCTTTTCAACAGTTTAGGCCATTTTGTGAAATTGCCACAGCTGCTTCACATTAGCAGAGAGGTTTTGTTATAAAGGATCTAGTACAAGTTGCTAAGTCAAACTCCATAGCCCCAAAGTCGATTTTGTTATTTATTCCTTGTGGGTCTTATGGTTTGTTTTGTTTTATACTTAATGAAGACTTCCCAGGAATTTTCTAAAGTAAAAACAAAAAGAAATCTACATTATGTTCTCTTCAGTGAAAGTACCCGAACAATTCAATTCAATTATTTATTGAGTGTCTAATCATAGCTGGCAATAGGCCTATTAAAATATCAAAATATATCCTCAGAACTTCTGAAATCCCAGCTTGCCATTTCCCTGAAGTTGCAGAAACAAGAAAAATACTCCAGCATAAATACTTTGTTTTGTAAACGAGAAAATTTAATATTGAATATAGTTCTTGTTTTCCCTTTTAACCTCAGAATTAGAAAAAATACTTGAGCAAAACTAGTTTTATTATGTAGTATTCAGAATACTGCTTTGAACTGGATCCATAGTAACTATGAACTGGACCACTTAACAAGTAGAAAACTTAAGGAATCCCTTGCTACTTTTTTTGTAGACCACATAGCATTTTACATGCAAAGCCAAGGAAAACCCTTACAATGGCTTAATATGGGCTTAATAAGACCTACGAGGTCTTGTTATTTCTTCATGCAGAAAAAGCTCCCTACTTTTAACACAGATCACTTTGATTTAAAATTATTTCAGTCATTGGGGGAAAAAAGTTAATAAATCAGTTTTAGTAATGTGACTAAGTTCTGACTCAGATATGTCCTTAAATAGGTAAATAAACTTATGGTTTTAAAATGTTGTAATTCCTGAGAAATTAGAAATTTGTTTAAATCTATGTGCCCTCAGTTTGGGAGCAGGATGGGAAATGGCTCCTGGTAACTATAAAGTAGCCAAATGAGTTCTTTTTTTTTTTTCTGTAGAATTTAATTGATTGGTCTACATTGATGATACTACCTAAACCTAACTACCTAATCTCTTTTTAATTTTGTATTTTCACTCAGAAAAAAAAAGACTACAGTATGGAATATTTTCATAATTGCCAGAGGGCCAACACTTTAAGATTACATATTTCACACATGAATCTCAAATACTTTCACTAGCAGTAACTGATCTTTCTACCGGCCACTGGAATAAGAAAATAGAGTGAGTACTCAAGAAATATTTGCAGAATTTGTTTGTTTGTTTGTTTGTTTGTTTGGAGACGGAGTCTTGCTCTGTCGCCCAGGCTGGAGTGCAGTGGTGCAGTCTAGACTCTCTGTAACCTCCACCTCCCATGTTCAAGAAATTCTCCTGGCTCAGTCTCCCAAGTAGCTGGGATTACAGGTGCACACCACCACACCCGGCTAATTTTTGTATTTTTAGTAGAGATATGATTTCACCACGTTGGCCAGGCTGGTCTCAAACCCCTGACCTCCTGATTCACCCACCTTGGCCTCCCAAAGTGCTGGAATTACAGCTGTGAGCCACCACACCAGGCTGTATTTGCAGGTTTAATGTCTGTTTTATGCACAGGAAAATGACTTTGTTTTCATCTCTTTAAAAAAATCAAGTTGGGAATAATTTAATGAGTGTTTGGGATTATCTAAACCTATAACTTAGATCCAGCACATGACCAAAGATATCAACAATTACAAGATGTAATGGAGGAGGTGAAGGTGATGAGAGAAAGAAAATAAATGAAGAAAAAAGGAAAGAATGGACAAAAGGCAGGATGGAAGGAAGGGCAGGAAGGAGAGAGAGAGGGAGGGAGGGAGTGAGGGATGGGACGGAGGGATGGAGGGAGGGAGGGAGAGAAGGAGGAAACTGATTCTGAAATTATGGGCTCCCGGTAGACGTTGTCTCAGAAAGGCAAGAAGCTTATAGTTTCCGACATTTACCTATGACTAGTTACAATTTCCCACATTTGCCTATTATTTAATTATACATTAAAAATATACTCTATACAGTCTATAATGATATCATTACATTAATAAACACACATACATTCAGCATCCTTTCTTTCCCCTAACATTTCTACAAGTGGGCAAGGAAAAGGTAATATGTATATAAAACCCAAAATTCCTCAAAGTGAAATTTGAAAAGATTTTTTTTTTTTTTTGGTTATCTGCTATTTTAAACCATAATACTATAATTCTATTTTTTTAATTGCTATAAATCAATTCTAAGTTTGGCTATTCAATTTTATAAACATAAGTGCTTTCTGAAGTCTTGTTAAAAATTTGACTAGAAAACAGTTTTTGCTGAGGATGAAGCTGGAAGCCATCATCCTCAGCAAACTAACACAGGAACAGAAAACCAAACACCACATGTTCTCACTCATAAGTGGGAGTTGAACATTGAGAATACATGGACACAGAGAGGGGAACATCACATACTAGGGCATGTTGTCGGGGGGCAGTGAGGGGCGGGAACTCAGAGGACAGGTCAATAGGTGCAGCAAACCACCATGGCACACACGTACCTATGTAACAAACCTTCACACTCTGCACATGGATCCTGTTTTTAAATTTTTTTTAGAGAAAATAAGGAAAAAAAGGGGGTGGGAATGCATTTTGCTACTACAAATCCTAATGTTTGATACATTTAAGCAAAAAAGTGTGTATTAGGATTCTCCAGAGAAATGGAACCAGTAGGATGTATAGTTGTTTCTTGGTATTTGCAAGGGATTGGTTTCAGGACTCCCCTGTGGGTCCCCAAATCCTGGGATGCTTAAGTCCTTTATATAAAATGATGTGGTATTTGCATATAACCTGCACATATCCTCCTAGATTCTTTAAATCATCTCTAGATTACTTATAATACCTAATACAATGTACATGCTGTGTAAAAATGTTGTTATACTTTATTGTTTTGTGTTATTTTGTATTAATATATTGTGGGTTTTTTTTGTTTTTTTTTTTTTTTTGAAAATTTTTTATCCTCTGTTGGTTGAATCTGCAGATACAGAACCCATGGATAGGAGGGCGGGCTGTGTACAGATATGTAGAAAGAGATTTATGATGACGACTTGACTCATGAAATTATATAGGCTGAGAAGTCCCATGATCTGTCATCTGCAAACTGGAGGCCCAGTTCCATTCTCAGCCCAAATGTCTGTGGACCAAGAGCACCTGGGTTTGAGGTAAGGAGAAGGTGGATAGTCCAGCTAAAACAAGATAACTGGCCCTTCCTCAGCTTTTTTGTTCTGCTTGGGTCCTCCATGGATTAGGTGATGCCAAGTCACATTGAGGAGAGCCATCTGCTTTACTCAGTTCACCAATTCAAAAGCTAATCTCTCTGGAAACACCTTCACAGACATGCCCAGAAATCATGAACTGGCAGCTGTCTGAGTATTGTCCAGCCCAATCAAGTGGACACATTAAAACTACCACTGATTGTGAATTAAATTAGTACATATGTGTATCTGCAATATCATAGTATGACAATTTTTGGTCAGTAGAATAATTATGTTTGTTGTCTACAAATAAATTATCATAGAACACAATTTCTAGAATCATATTACAAAGACTATACAGACTATATTTAGTTACAAAATTACAAAGACTATATAGAAATTGTATATATTTTGGGGGACTGATTTTTATTTTTCTTTGTGATATGTGTTGAAGTTATCCTTAAGCAAAATACAGACATATAATCAAATTTTGAGTCAAGCCAAAAACTAAAAAGTAGAAAAAACAAGAGCTCCTCTCTATGATCATGGCTATTAAGAAGAGATTTCCTGGCATATTTCAATCAAAATTAACCAATATTAATAGCCTCAGAGCTGAGTCATTGAGAAACTGAAGCCACATGTTAATGTAAAAGAATGCCTAATATAATTAAAAGCTAATTAAGCATAGATATTTTGTCTTTATAAACAAAGGCTATTTTAGTCCTACAAAGATTAGTTCTCTTCGTAGTAATTGGCAAGCATATTGCTCATTTTATAAATATAATATTTAATAAGTAATTATTGTGACGAGCAGAAAGTTTGTACTCTCCAGATGTTCAGTATGCAGACACCAGTATATTTCATTATTTATGAGGTTATTTTTTGTGCTGTTACAAACACTATCTTTTCCATTCACTTTTCATTTCTTTAAATAAGAAATGGGTTGTGATATTATTAATTAGATGGAGTATTTTTTGCCATTTGTAAGGAGAATTTAGAGATGAAAAGGAAATCATTTGTAATGCAAACAGGCCTGAATTATCAAAGCATTCTCAGCATAAGAATAAATAAATATAAAAGGAGAAAAGGAAAGAAGGAGAGAAGGAGATTGCGTTAAATTAAGCATCCACTGTGTGTCAGAGATGGAACTGTCTCATTTGAAAAATAAATTATGAATCACATAATAAAATTTGACTTTTGTATCCACTTGTACTTTTTGTACTTTTACTTTTTCCAATACCTACAAATGTGACCCTTACAAATAAATGTCATATTTATCTGTTAGCATGAAACCTTTAAATTGTTTAAAATATTTTGTTACACATAAAGTATGCACATCTTAAGTGTGTAACAAAATGACATATATAAGAGTTTTACATATATATCTCAGATATAAACAGTGGCATACACAGGCATATATCTTTGCCAGTGTTCAGAAAAAGGAGGAGATCATTTCCAACACCCCAGAAGGTACCTCATGCTCCTCAAGGTCAGTAACCCCCAGCAGGAGCCATTTTTCTGATTTCTATCATCACGGATTGTTTTTATGCTTACTATCATAGTTTATATAAAAGGAAGCATATAGTATGTATTCTTTTGATTTTAGTTTATTTTTTATTTTTTAAAAATATAGAACCATAATTTAGTGGTTTCTAATATATCCATAAATGTGTGCAGGCATGAACCACTACCTAATACCAGAATACTTTTATCACCCAAAAAGAGTCCTTCACCTTTTAGCAGTTAATTCCCATTATCCCCTTCCCCCAGCACCTAACAATCCCAATCTATTTTGTCTCTATAGATTTGCCCATTCTAGAAAATTCATGTAAATGTTACCACACAATATGTAGCCTTGTGTGCCTGGCTTCTTTAATTTTTCATAATGCATTCAAGGTTCATCCATGCTGTAGCATGCATCAGTATTTCATTCCTTTTTATGACTGAATGGTATTTCATTGCATGAAGAAAACACATTTTGTTTATCCATTCCTTTGTTGATAAGTATTTGGGTTGTTTATAATCTTTGGTTATTATGAATAATGCTGCTATGAACGTTTGTGGTACAAGGTTTTATGAAGACATATGTTTTCAATTTTTTCTTGGGTAGAATTCTACCTAGGAGTAGAATTCTTGAGTCTTATGGTAAGTCTGTGTTTACTTTTCGAGGAATGCCAAATTGTTTCCTGAAACGACTGTTCCATTTTATATTCCCGCCAGCAATAATGGAGTGTTTCAATTTCTTCCCATTCTCATCAACACTTGTTATTGTCTGTCTTTTTTTAATAGCCATTGAGTGAGTGTGAAGTGGTAACTCACTGTGGTTTTTGGTTTTTATTTCCCTAATAACTAACAATTTTGAGCACCTTTTTAATGTGTCTATTAGCCATTTGTATATCTTCTTCAGAGATATATCTATTTAAATTTGTTGCCATTTTTATTTGTCTAACCCAAGGTCATCAAGAGTCACTCCTATGTTTTCCTCTGGAAGTGTCATGGATTTTAGCGCTTACATCTTTATCTATGACTCATTTTGAGTGAATTCTTATATATAGTGCAAGGCAGGGGTTCAGTTTTATTCTTTTGTGTGCATAGATCTATTGTTTCACAACCATCTCTTTATTTTTCCATTCTTCCCTCCCCTTTGTTGATCTATATGTCTATTCTTATGTTAGCATCGTACTCCTAGTCACTGTAACTTTGTAGTAAATTTTGGAATCAGGAAGTGTAAATTCCCCAAATTTGTTTCTCTTTTACAAGATTGTTTTTGCCAATTTGGGGTCCCTTGCATTTCTGTATAAAATTGTCAACCAATACTTTGATAGAGTTTGGGTTGAATCTGTAGATTAATTTGGGGAGCATTGCCATCTTAATAATATTATCTTCTCCTCCATAAATAAAGATGCTTTCTATTTATTTATGTCTTCTTTAATTTCTTTTAATGATAGTTTATGTTTCAGCATACAAGTCTTTCATTTATTTTGTTAAAGTTATTTCTAAAATTTTTATTCTTTTTTATGCTATTATAAATGAATTGTTTTCTCAATTTTATTTTTGGATTACTTATTGCTGGTATATAGAAATATTATTGACTTTTGTATCTTCATCTTATTTACTTATTTATTAAGATCAATATAGCAGCTTTGCTAAACTGGTTTATTAGTTATAGTAGGTTTTTATAGTCAATTTCTTAGGATTTTCTGTATACAACATCATGTCATCTACAAAGAGAGATAGTTTTACATTTTCTTTGCATCTGATAAGATTTATTTCTTTTCCTTGACTAATTTCCTGGCTAGAAATGCCAGTAAAATATTTAATAGAAGTAATAACAGTAGTCATTCTTGTTTGGGCTCTACTTTTGGGGGAAAGCAACCAGTCTTTAACCACTAAACATAGTGTTAGCTGAGGGATTTTTGTACGTGATTTTAATCAAGTCAAGTTCCCTTCTACTACTCCGAGTTTGTTAAGTGTTTTTTTGTTAATCATAAAATGATGTCAGATTTTGTGAAATGATTTTTTTACATATTAAAATTATCACGTGTTTGTGCTCTTTATTCTACTAATGTAGTGTTCTTACATTGATTAATCTTCATATATTGAACCAACTTTACACTGTTGAGATAAATCTCACATGTTCATGATATGTATTCCTTTTTCCATGTTTCTGGACTTGGTTTGCTACTATTTTATTGAGGACTTTGAGAATAAATTATTGGTTTCATTAATTTTCTCTATTTTTTATAACTCTCTATTTCATTTGTTTCGACTCTAATCTTTAACATATCCTCTCTTTTGCTTGCTTTGAGCTTAGTTCTCTCTTCTTTTTTTACTTTCTTAAAATAAAAGTTTAGGCGATTGACTTAAGATCTTTCTTTTTTAACATAGACGTTGACAGCTGTAAGTTTTCCTGTAAGCACTGATTCACTTGCATTCCATAAAGTTTAGTATACAGTGAACCCTGAAACAACACAAGTGTTAGGGGTGCCAACCCCCTGCAGAGTAAAAATTCATGTGTAAGTTTGACTACCCAAAACTTAACTACTAATGGCCTACTGTTGACCAGAAGCCTTACTGATAACGTAAACTATTCATTAACACATATTTTATATTATGTATATTATGTACTGTATTCTTACAACAAAGTAAGCTAGAGAAAAGAAAATACTATTAAATTATAAGAAAAAGAAAATGTATTTATTATTCATTAAGTGTCAGTGGATCATCATAAAGGTCTTCATCCTTGTCGCTTGCACGTTGAGTAGGTTGAGGAGAAGGAAGAAGAGAAGGGGTTGGTCTTGCTGTCTCAGGGGTGACGGAAGCACAAGAAACTCTGTGTATAAGTGGACCCATGCAGTTCAAACCCGTATTGTTCAAAGATCATCTGTATTGTGTTCTTTGTTTTCATTTATCTCAAATGAATTGTTTTTAATTTGCTAATTCCTCTTGTGATTTTTTCCTTAATATGCACTCTTTTGTTTCTGGTTGCTTTGTTCATTACTATGTCTGATGAGATTTATGTAGGTTGCTGCTTATAACAACAGTTCATTATTTTTATTGGTATTTCATATTGTTTAATAAGTATATTGCAATTATTATCCATTTTACTGTTGATGGGATTGGATTTTTTTTCAATTTTTTTCTCTTTTAAGTAAAATTGCCATGTGTTTTTGTGTACAAACAAAGCCGTTTGTCTTCAATATAATTTTCAGAGTGAAAATACTCAAGTTAAGTTTAGTTCTAATGCAATGTCATGGGTCTATGCTTCCTATTGTGGAACTCGATAGATTGAATTCTAAGTAAAATAAGAAGTCTTATGAGTTGCTGTACATAAAGTAGTTGGAAGGTTTTACCTAAATGCTTCTGCTTTACTTGCTTAATATTTCGGGGGCATAACGTAATTAAGTTTTTATACGTATGTGTTATTGGTCTGCTCTTGTGAGAGTTTTGGGTGGGTCTTTATTTTTAGAGTTTTCATTTGTTCATTATGTTCAATTATTTTAAATGGTCAATTTAATTTTATAAACTTAAAAGTGAGCGCTATGTGCTTTTAAGTTTGATGCTATATTGAAAGAAAGCGAAGAAAGGAGCTTGGGTTAACAGATAGATGCTGGTTTTATTTTTAATCACTGTCCATTTGACATGATAAAATATTAATAGACTTACGGGATAAATATTCAGAGTAGTAAAAAATATTAGAACAAGAGTGCAAGGTCAATAAACATAACAAGTTTGATATATTAGGTGATTGGACCTTATGTTTACATAAAAGCAACAGCAATATATCAAAGATGTATCTTTAAACATACTTATAGAAAGCATATATATGAAAATATGAATTTAACACTCATTTTGCCCTGAAGACCAAGGTGCACTTTAAATGTAGTGAGTTGGAAGCAAGAAAAGTTCTAGTTTCTTATGTTTTCCTGTTGAAAGTAATATGAATGTGAGTGAAATTTTCAAGTTTCAGTGTATCTGAAAGTTCATTTAGGTTCCACTACAAAGTAAGCAGATCTCTAGAGATGAGAGCTGATGGAAGGAAGCATACAATTAAGGCTACCCCCAAGTTATCTTAATGATTGCAACTTTTTTTTCAGAAGCAACCCTTCGGGAAAAGTCTCCATCTAATCACAAAATCCAAATGGTCTCTTTTCTTGTACTCTTTTCTTTGTGACCAGGAGTGTGGGTGGGAAAATAACCACAGTATTCCTAGGAAGCAGATTACTTAGTAGAGAAAAATAAGTCTTTTCAGGCTACCTTCATATTCTTACGCTCTCTTCTTTACTTCAGGATGATTCTGAAGACACATCTCACACATTCATTAAGAAGTAACATACTTAATGTTTTACTTTGCATTTGTTAATAATTGTGGTGTTTCCCTAAAAAGACTTTTGAAATTTGCCCTGGATTGTAGTTCATTATTTGGTAATTATGACTGAATAAATTGTATTCCAGCCTTCACTATTTTCACTGGGTTTTCTACTACAAGTGTATTTTCTGGGAAAAAATATGTAGAATAAATCAAAAAATGAAAGAAACCCAGAGAAGACAGAAATGTTAAATTTACCTAAAGGCAGGCCAGTAAGGGTAGCTTTCTAAAACCTGCTACTCTCAGCCATGGCACGGAGTCTCTGTGAGGGCGTGATATAAAAACACAGATCACGATCAATGAGTCTTAATAGTAGTTCTGTTCTTAAGAGAGGTAAATGAATGGACTTTGTGATGCATAATTGTTTTATTAATTGCCTATTACATAGATAACACATTTTGTTAAAATATTTATTCTTAAATCCAATAATGTTTCATCTAAGCAAGTATGAGATGATAAGACACATCATCACTGTTGTTGCCATATATTTTGTTATAACCTCTGTAATTATCAACAGTGGCATTTGTTTATATCATTAGAACATATCAGAGAAAATAAAAGAAATAAATATATTAATAATAATAATAAGCCCTGGTTTTTATTGCCAATATCTGTGTGGCTTTAGTGTGTTAACGTTGATGCCAGCAGAGGCCTGGTAAGGCTTTATTTCATTTCTATTAAAATATTTAATATTTTATTTCATTTCTACTAAAATAAGGCTTATTTTGAAAGTGTGTTACTTTTCCAAATTTAGATTTTCTTCAACCTAAAGCCTCATTTGGAAGCATCCTAAATATTTTCTGAATATTATTGCAAAGAACAACAAAAAAAGTATACCCAATTAAGACTTTGCTGAAGCCTGATAGGAACTTGTCTGATAGCATATTAATAAATAGCAAATGTGCTCTGAAAATGGCCAAGTCAAATTGGACTTAGAGCAGAAGAAGCAATTTTAAGTTATAACTTTGCCAAATAATATCATCCAGAAAGTTAATTCTTATAATTTTTCACAAATCATAATTTATTTTGCTTCTAAACATCCTGCTCAAAGAAGTTTGTAGAAGCTCAGAGTTGAAAAGCACCAGAGAGTTCATACAGTCCGGTTACCACTTAACACTGGATAAGAAGTTACCCAATCTCAGTTCCCACACTTGTGGCAATGGAGAGCTTCCTATTTATTATCAACTCAAAATTTTAGAAACATTTTTCTTATATTCATTTCTTACTAATAAATGTATTATTGTATTCTCATACATATTAAGGCCAATCTCCTTGTAATTTACTCTCTTTGATATTGTCTCTGCCATCTAGAATATTAACAAAACAACCGCAGGAACTCTCACTACCACTTGCTGAGGACTCCATATGAGCCGGACATGACAATAGGCATTCCGCCTAGGTTTCTTCACTTAATCTTCATGAGTAACCTGAGCTGTTGTTAGCTTCTATTATCCCCACGTTTTCTTGATAATAAAAAGGGCTGATAGAGATTAAATAACTTGCCTGAGAGCATGTAAATAGCAAAGCTGTGTTTCAAACCCAGATTTGAAAATGCTAAGGTTTTTATCGTATTGCTATATCAAATAACAGCCTTTTGCATATTTAAAAGTAGGGGTCATATATCTATAAGTCTACTCTTTTTCCCACTAACTGCACCTAGTTCCTTCCATTATGTCTCCTGTGTTAGTCCGTCCATGATTGTACTATTTTATTCACTCTGCTCTGCATACATTGTTTGTCAATATCTCCATAAAGCAAACTACCCAGAAGTGAGAGGAATGTTCCAAGTCGTGTCTAGGCAAACAGAGAGGCATATGAAAACCTCCTTTTCTCCAGATATTACTGCCTCCTAGAATGCAGACTAAAATGGCATAATTTTAAAAAGCCTTATTACGGAATTAAATATAGTTAACAAAAATTCTGAAATCTCTTTTATAGATTCTGCTGCTTAGTCATATTACCCCAACTTGTGTCTATAATTAAACCTTTGAGCAAAAATATAGGTCTATATTTTTTCACATAAACTTCTATTAAATTTTATATTTGTCCCTATTGATCTATTAAATATAACTTGTGTAAATTATTTAAATAATGAAAATAGCATCTACTGTATTTGCTATCCCTCATAGCTTGCAGTTATTCTGCAATTTAACAGTGAGCCATCTGTGTCTACATTCAAAGAAATGCTTGAAAGTGAACAGGGCAGCTTATATAATAGAATAAAATAAAAGATAATCCTTACAGAGATCAATTCCACATCTATAAGACATGACCTTTTTAAGAAGAGTAATAGTGTAAGTTACCAAGATATTCAAAGAGTTGACCAGATCATGAATAATCAATGGCTGGCTGGCTGGATGGATGGATGAATGGATGGGAGATAGATGGCTAATAGGACTTTGAGGGAGTGACACTTTGTTAAGTAAAGTGATGAGATGCAAAGACAGTAGCCCATCCTTAGCATGAATGTGACATCTGAAGAAGACGCCCCGTGTGAGGCCCTCTTCTCTCTGGCAAATATTGGTGGAGAGAGAAGCTACAAAGAGAAAAGTTAGAGAAATTGCACAAATCATTTTGCCTTAGATTGGTCCAAATTTCTGGATGATAAAATGTGTAACATTTCATACACCAAATAAAGTTTTTGACCAAGAACTGCACATCACCCCTTCCAAAGCAGTCAGCAGGACTTTACTATCGAAGTTTCTTGTCTCTCCCTCCCATTCAAGTAAAACAGGACTATAAAAAGCCCAGTTCTTTATTTCATTCCCACAATGTAGGTGTGTGTGAGTGTCCATTTTCCTCTGGCACGTTTTGTGCCTCAAAACTCACTAAAGCATAAGGTTAAATCTGTGCTGCCCTTTTCCAGCTACAAAAACCCAACATTTGGGCAAAGCTGCAACTTGAAAGTTATGAAATAGCATAGCTCTCCAAAGCACAGAAATAGGATCCATGAATAAAAAGTTTAGAAAAAATAAGTTTGACACAACTGAAGGAAGAGTTTTTAAATATTTGAAAGGAAAATACAAATTACTGAACACTTAGTTTGTGCCAATAAGTTTAAATGTAGAACCAATTGATTCTTGTGTTACTAAATAGATGATGAAAAGAGAAGAGACTCAATTACACATTTCCAGCAGCATTCTTTGTTGTGAGAAACATACTTTAATTTAAATATTAAGATAAAATTACTCATTTTTTCCTAGATAAACCACCCTAATAAATTTTACATATGTTAAAAACTAAGTAAAAACCATCTTCTAGAAGAAAAATTGTGGCCATGTTAACTAAGCAGTTAAACCACTCTGTGTAATGCAGGAAAATTGTCCATTTTCTTAGTGACTGATCATTCCTCTGAAAGTAGAAGGAAAAAACAATGATCAGAGTACAGTCTTCACCTTAAAGTGGTGATTATTGCCATTATTTTGAAGAAACATTTATTTCATAAGTATCAATTTTGAATTTTCTATACTCATGTAGGTGTGTCAGGGAGTGGGTATGGGTATATGTGTAAAATTAAAATAAAATTAGCAGGAAAAAAATGTAGGCCTGGTGTTCACCTTGATATGGAGGAAAGACTGACTTCAGGGAAAATCTGCATTAGATTATTATATTCTATTAGAAATCTATGGTCCACATCACTGAGGCAACAGAGGAATGTTAAATTTCCCCCAGATACCATAGAAGTTTCCACAGTGCATCGTCCTAGGTACAGTTAAATTCTAGAGCAGAATCGAGGACTTTGAGACTCAGGAGAAAGTAAATATCTTCTCACCTCAAAGTCACAAGCAGTTAAGGCACTAAACTGGAAATAGGTGAGAGTAAGGTCTGCCCTCCTGAGAGTGATAGGGTGGCCCTGAGACAGGACAACAGGTCAGGAGCAAAGGTGGGAGTTTGGGGTCTGCCTTTGTGAGGCAAGCCAGAATCGTGGTAGAAAGGCCTCCAATAGGAGAGCTCTGTCATGCGACTCAGTCTTGTGTATTTGAAAACAACCATTTGTAGACGTTAGTTTCAAACATTTTTATTGCTAGGATTGCCATCCGTTTCCCCAAGTCTCCAGTGACGTCTCATTAAAACTTGTAAGCTTCATTCTGCTTTTGTCATGGAGAACAGAGAGCAAGCTCTGTGTGCCATGCTTGTGGTGACATGATATTTGGGAAGGCAACAGCCTCCGGAGGCAAGCCAGTGTGACACCTTCAAATGGTAGTAATGGCGCAAGGCTGGAGCACAGCAGACGGAAACCCAGAACATGACACTTAGAATGGGTCTGCGGAGCATCACACCTACGGTACTGCCCAAAGTCTTCATAGTAAGAACATGGGATAACATGGTTAAAGGCCCCAAACAACTATTGTCAAGTGAAAGGCATAACTCGAATTACTGCAATTTGTATTAAAAAAAAGAAATGTGGCCGGGCGTGGTGGCTCACACCTGTAATCCCAGTACTTTCAGAGGCCGAGGCAGGAGGATCACGAGATCAGGAGATCTAGACCATCCTGGCTAACACCGTGAAACCCCATCTCTACTAAAAAATACAAAAAAAATCAGCCAGGCGTGGTGGCGGGAGCCTGTAGTCCCAGCTACTCGGGAGGCTGAGGCAGGAGAATGGTGTGAACCCAGGAGGCAGAGCTTGCAGTGAGCCGAGATCGCGCCACTGCACTCCAGCCTGGGTGACAGAGTGAGACTCTGTCTCAAAAAAAAACAACAAAAAATAAAGTGACCTCAGTTTAGGAACTTCTGCTAGAGTGGAATTAAACATAACATAAGCTATTTTTAAACAGTTTTTGAAATAGTTATTTAAAGTTTGTTTCATAGATAGGAAACTGAGATTTGACTGCATTTCTTGACCAACTGCAATATGGCTCTTGAATATCGACTCCAGGTTTCAGATTGTGTTATTGACTCAAAAGGTTCTGTTTTGTCTTTGAACACACTGCTTCCCTCAATGTGAAACTGGCTGTATCAGAGAGTAATTCACGAGGTCAGGAGATCGAGACCATCCTGGCTAACACAGTGAAACGCCGTCTCTACTAAAATACAAAAAACTAGCCCGAGTGAGGTGAAGCGAGGCGCCTATGATCCCAGCCTTCTCGGGGAGGCTGAGCAGGAGAATAAGTGAACCGGAGGTGACTTGCAGTGAGCTGAGATCCGGCCACTGCACTCAGCCTGAAGTGGCCGAGACTCCGTCTCAAAAAAAAAAAAAAAAAGATCTTTGTCAATAAAAAGATTCAAGTGGGTGTCTGAGGATAATATAAAGAAGATT
The DNA here is from genome assembly GCF_008728515.1 of Papio anubis. Taxonomy (NCBI): domain Eukaryota; kingdom Metazoa; phylum Chordata; class Mammalia; order Primates; family Cercopithecidae; genus Papio; species Papio anubis. Next base: position 15,857,845 of record NC_044978.1, read on the forward strand.
ATGTGTATATATGGAGATTGAAACATACAATTTCAAAGTGTTGTGATTCTAACATTTTGGCCCCATGTTAATTATATGCCACAAATCTAATTTCTTCTGGTGATTAACAAGGCAGATATCATGGTACATTATTCTCTAATTTTTCTATTCTCAAATTAATTTAATAAACCGAAACAAGGAGCTCTAACCATTATTTTAGAACAGAAGGGGGGACACTGGACCTTCTGAGACTTTTTTTTAAGAAAACAAATGCCACCTGGATGAAGCTTCACTGTTTCCAAGACTGTTGCAACATCAGCAGTCAGCTGCAGGGTCCAATGCAATGATTTTAATGACTTCAGTGGAGTGCTGGCATGGAGCTACGCACAGTCTCCAAGACGAGCACAGAACACAATGGGAAAAACCCACTTTCTGTCGATGGAATGAAAACATTACAGATCTGCCAGGGTTAATTAATAACACAGTGAGAAGACCCTGTTCACCAATGGTCACTTGGAGTTGAACCAAGGACTTTGGGAGTGAAGCTGGGCTGCCTGCCATACTGGTCATCTCATAAACTACAATTATTGGGTGTAGAGAGTCAACAAAAATATTTTGTCTCAACCTGTTTGTACAAAAAGCCTTCTTTTCCTTCTTCTGAATACATGACTCAAATAGAGAAAAAAGAGACCCCAAATGTCCCACCTTTGGCCTTCAACTTGGCCTAGATTTTTCTTATTCTGCTTTTATTTTACTTTATCTGGTGACCTAATGCTGCCAAAAGATTAATTACAATAGTTTCATAAAAATTTTCCTTTAAAATCCAAAAGAATATATGTAAATATTTATGATTTTTAAATGGCAGATGCAATGGACTTCCTTCCCCTACAAAGCCATTTACAATGGCTGTCCTCCGTTGCCTCCCTCTGCACTAAATAACCCAGTGTCTTCAGACACCCGAACATCTTCTGTAATCAGCCCTCAAGAGCTATTACTTCCACATTTACATAAAATAAGAGAACATGTTTCTGGGAAGGATAATTTCTGAAAACATAAAAATGTCTAAGAGTTTTGTTTTTTGTTATGTGGGAGATTTACAAATAAATTCTGCACTAAATTATTTAGATATTTTTTCAGAACTATGTGGTCTGTCCAAATTCCAGAAACGTTCTTAAACATACTGCAAAAGATGAAGACAAAAAATGAGCAGAAACTCATTTTGTTGGTTAACAAGTGCTGTAAGATTTCCTAACAAATAGCCAAATAAACCAAATAATAGACTGCACTCCAGTTGTTATCCAGCTAAGATCATTTAAAAGTGATCTGAAGGAAATAAAATACTGACAAGCTATTTTACCTCCATGAGAGGAAAATAGGAAAAAAAAACTTTATTTAAGTTATAGTTATTAGAAAAGACTTACTAAACCCTGTGTTATGATTTTGTTTTCTTTTGAGGTTGCCCAGTAAACTCATTCTGTTAAATGAGCCAGGCTGGGACTAGGATTAGGCAAGTAAAGCATTTGCCTTGGCCACAAAATTCAAGGGAGTGCCAAAAAATTCAGGAAGTAAGATAATCTTTTGATGCAATAAATTTTTTAAAAATCAAAGTGAATGCAAACACCTATGATGGACAAAGTATCAAATTTTAAATAATGTCAGGATCCCTTAACAGATGTGAGCTAAAAAGCCAAAGAGAAAGAGAAAGTATCTGACAATTGATAGTGATCCATCAAAACCTCAATTATAGAGCAGAAAATATGCCAGGAGGGGAAGAAAAAGACAGGGTGATACAAAAGCTGACATCAGAACCCGTTTTAGGAAAGAAAATGCCCTCCACTGGAACAGGCACCTTGCTCAGCCTTTCTGGCTATAGGATGAGAGCCCTCAGTGCATGCATGCCCAGTGTGGGCTGGAGTGAGATCAAAAGAACTGAACACCTGCTCAATATCCTCATTACAGAGGGAACAATTTTCATGATCTCCAGCCAGGCCAAAGGAGGAAAAAAAGAGCAAGACAAGAAAGATGGTGAGGTAGGTCCCTAGGAGGAAGGACATGAAATTCCTTAATGGCTAATGATAACCCAGGTGCTGACATTTAACAGCATACTGGATAAGAGGTAGGTACTCAAAAACTAGGCCACTTGTTCTTCATCATGGCTGTCCAGTTTATTAGTTTATTCATTTGGGAATGAAAATGACTTGGAAATGACCTGTCCCTTTTCTTCTGCATATGTAAAGTAAAGGAGGCAGATTAATAAAAATAGAATATGTATGCATATGTGTATATCTAATATACTTTTCTATACATTGAATGAAGCATCTCAGACTGACAGATAAATGAAAGAAAAATTAATAAAAGATGCTAAGATAATGATTTATATTATTAGAGAAAAATATCAAATCAATTTAAATTATTTTAACAATATGTATAAGAAATCTTTAAAGTATTTATCTTTTTGTAGGTCATTGTTTCTATTCTAGTAAAAAACAAACAAATGCAAAACTCTGTGTAAAGATTATTTTTGCATTGTCTGGTGTGCACATACAGAAACTTACTGAGTTGTAGAAGATTTAAAGTTTAACGTAACAAAAGCTCCTCAGTGACAAAAGATTTTCATCTTTTTTGTTTATTGATGAAAAGAGTACCAGGGCCACCACAAGCACACAGTAAATATTTATTCAATGAATGAATAAAGTTTCACGTTTTAAAATTTGTGATAGTCGCCGGGCGCGGTGGCTCGCGCTTGTAATCTCAGCACTTTGGGAGGCTGAGGCGGGCGGATCACGAGGTCAGGAGATCGAGACCATCCTGGCTAACACTGTGAAACCCCGTCTCTACTGAAAAATACAAAAAATTAGCGGGGCGTAGTGGCGGGTGCCTGTAGTCCCAGCTACTCGGGAGGCTGAGGCAAGAGAATGGCGTGAACCCGGTAGGCGGAGCTTGTAGTGAGCTGAGATCGCGCCACTGCACTCCAGCCTGGGTGACAGAGCAAGACTCCGTCCCCAAAAAAAAAAAAAAAAAAAAATTGTGATAGTCTCATGAGTTTATTTCGTAAGTATAATTGTTTTTCATTTGATAATTTTTTCCTTTCTGATCATTATAATTTTTATTTTTTCATAATTCTGATCTTCTACAATAGTGCTAAATAACAAATATAATAAGAAAAATGTAATAACAAAGGCAATAACAAAAAACTTTGGTTTTTTTCCTGATTTTCACAGTAATCCCTCTATTGGTTTACCGTTAAATGTGATGCAATTTATCCTTCTCTCGAAGAATTAGAAATACACACAATTCAGTTCATAGGCACAGGTGATGATTTCATGACAAAAATGTCAAAAGCAACTGCAACAAAAGCAAAAATTGAAAAATGGGATCTAATTAAACTAAAGAGCACAGCAAAAGAAACAATCATCAGAGGGAACAGACAACCTACAGAATGGGAAAAAATTTTTGCAATCTGTCCATCTGACAAAGGGCTAATATCCAGAATCTACAAGGAACTTAAATTTACCAAAAAAAAAAAATTAAAAAGTGGGCAAAGGACATGAACACAATGAACATACACTTCTCAAAAGAAGACATTCATGTGGCCAACAAACATGAAAAAAAAAAAACTCACCATCACTGATCATTAGAGAAATGCAAATCAAAACCACAATGAGATACCATCTCACACCAGTCAGAATGGCGATGATTAAAAAGTCAAGAAACAACAGATGCTGGCAGGGCTGCTGAGAGACAGGAACTCTTTCCCACTGCTAGTGGGAGTGTAAATTAGCTCAACCATCGTGGAAGACAATGCGGCAATTCCTCAAAGACCTAGAACAGAAATACCATTTGACTCAGAAATCCCATTACTGAGTATATACCCAAAGGAATAGAAATCATCCTATAATATTATAAAGACACATGCATGCTTATGTTCATTGGAACACTATTCACAATACCAAACACATGGAATCAACCCGACGGCCCATCAATGATAGACTGGATAAAGACAATGTAGTACATATACGCCATGGAATAATACCCAGCCGTAAAAAGAAAGGAGATCATGTCCTTTGCTGGGTCATGGGTGGAGCTAGAAGCCATTATCTGCAGCAAACTAACACAGGAACTGAAAACCAAATACCGCATGTGCTTCCTTACAAGTGGGAGCTGAACAATGAGAATACATGGACCCAGGCAAGGGAACAACACACACTGGGGCCTGTCGGTTGGGGATGCGGGTGAGGGAGGAGGAGGAAAACATCAGGATAAATAGCTAACAGATGCGGGGCTTAATACCTAGGTGATGGGTTGATAGGTGCGACAAACCACTATGGCACACGTTTACCTACGTAACAAACCTGCACATCCTGCACGTGTATCTTGGAACTTAAAATAAAATAAAATAAAAATTTTTTTTAAAAGTGCTCATTGACATGTTAAATTCTCTAATAAGTCAAGAAAAATAGAAATCCATCTTTGTTAATGCTTAAAACGTCTAATATTTAAATATCATAAAATATTTTGGTATACTGGAGTACTTTGGAGCAGCTTATGAAATGCTGACTCAAACTCATCTTTACTTTCTTCTAGTTTCCGTTCATTAAAATATTTTGGATGAAAAAAATCCAAAAATTGATTTCTCACTTTTTAAATTGTACAGATGCTGCACATGTGTTTTCATTTAATTTATTTTTTTAATGTGGAAAAGTTCACTTAGAGTTCTGTGCACGTTATCTATTGCCTCTTGCAAAACACTTGCATCCAAACATTCATTTTTTTAATTTAAAAGAAAAATCTGATAAATAACAGATTTGGTAAATCATATATATTAACTGCAGAACACATAAAACAGTATGAAGAAGAAAACATTGCTCTTAATTTCATCATTCAAGGATAAAAAGGCAAGATACATGTCTATTTATCTATCTTTTTATCTAAGTACATTTAGAATTATATTGTATTTGTAGGTCCTGCTTGCTTCTTCCAACATTATCATGTGCATTTTTAGATGTCATTGTATATTCTTCAAAACCATGAGTTTCACAGCTGTAACAAGCTACCATAAGGAAATAAAGAAAAACTTTTTACCAAATATTGAATATTTAGGATGTTTCTTATCATTAATTGTGTAAGTAACACTGTGAAGAAAAATGTGTACATAAATCTTTGTGTAAGAATCGTTTATTATTACTCACACAGAGGAAAAACTAAGGAACCTATGAGATCAAAGAACAGGACCCTGCAAGGTCACAAGATTTCTGTTACAATTCTATTGGCATTAAATGAAGTGCTCTGAGATCCCACCTCTTTTAGTTACTGCAAATAATTAATATAACGATGACTACTGTCATTCTCATTATCAAAAGACACCAGAAAAAAATTCTGCTTAGTCATGATACTAGGGAAAGGATATTCTTGACCAATTTCATTTGCAAGAGTGGCACAGTCCAGATGCTAATTAATGCTGAGGAACCCTGAAGAACACAATGCAAGCACTTCTGACAATATATTAGAGAGCAGGCCTGTTTGGAAAGGAGACTATAGTGCAGGGATGGTCTATTAATATTACCATTTACTGAATGACTTGCTGCTAATCCTTTCAATCCTGCAATTCCTCCATCATTGGGCCTTTATGTCCCTTAAGAAATGACATGATGTCAAGGACAATGGGTAGAAATCAAATGAGGAAGAGGTGTGGAATGTGTCTTTATTACTTGAAGAAAATTATCAGTGAGATGAGACAGACTCAGTTCCTGGGGAGCTTCCAAATTTATTGTTTATCAATTGATTCATCTTAAAAATAGAGCTGTAAAACATCAGGATCCAGGATGGTCTTGGTTACCAAATCTGTTCCCCACCCCAAGGGTAGCATTATACACTTCCAAAACTTTTAGGCCTCCTCCAAATGACTCAAGAGATGGGAATTTCACCACCTCTTCTGGGAGATTATTTTATGGCCCCTTAAATCTCACCCATTATGAAAGTCTTCCTGATGAAACCATTTTCTTTCTTTTCTTCGGTTCATTCATTACCCTTAGATAATCCCCTAAGGACCACCTTCACAATCCCTCTCCTTTTGGGGGCTTACACCTTCAATTATCTGCAAATGGCTATCAGATCCCCACCTCACACACAGGCACACACACTCCTTAGCTCTTCAGCCAACCTACACACACATGTAATGCTTTTAATCTTTCCTCATACATCAAAACCTCCAGCTGCTTAATCATTTTAGCTCCTCTAATGAGCAGTGAATTTGAAGGGGGATTATGGTTTCCTTCTCAAGCTTTTCTCATGTCAGCTGTATCCCTTCTCCTCAACCACATGCCAGGTTTCTGTATGCCAACAGCCATTCATCAACAGAAATGAGGTTTTCCTGGAATGCTATGTTCCATAGTAAAAAAATGTTTTAAAAGATCCCTCCTACCCGTAACTCATTTCTAGGGTGAATCAATATTTACAAAAACTACAAGAAAAAAATCTGAAAGAAATCTGAGTCTACCCTAAATTTCCAACCCACTGAGAAACTTTTTAACTGTAAGTAAAAATTTTAAAATAATGTTTCCCTTAAACATGGGTTATGAACTAATGAAGGAGATTCAATCACCTTTTAGTCAAGGAAGCATGAAAGGATTGAGTACTCATTTCTTTATCAATAAAAACTTAATTTAGATGAGTGCCCTCAAGTGAAAAGAAATCCTCCTTTTGTTCTTTAACCACTCTCTAGATAACTGGTAGCTTCTGTGGTCCCTCAGGGGATCATAATCCTTGACCATAATAGGGATCACCAGGTGGGCCTCACTCTCACTATGCAATCTCAGGCCTTCCCCTCTCCACGATTTTCCCCAAAATGCACTAAGAACCAGCTGGCTACTGCCCTATGAGCATCTCAGACATCTTCAGTTCCTCAAGACCTCACTATCATTCTTCAGCCTCAAAGCAATCTCTTCTTTGCCAAACATCCCCATTCAAACATGATGTGAATCTTCCTCCCCAAACCTTATCTATCCATCAAGATCTAGCTTTAATTTCATTTCCCCCAGGGAAGTTGCCCTTACCTCTGAACTTTGTAATGTTTAATGTATACATTATTAAAACATTCTATTTTGAATATTCATGCCTCCATTTGCTTCATGTTTGACAATTTTACCTCACTATTGATTTGCAAACCCCCTTATGTCCTATTTTTTCAGTATGACTCCAAAGAACCTGTATTAGTCCATTTTTACACCGCTAGAAAGATACTACTCAAGACTGGGTAATTTATAAAGAGAAGAGGTTTAATTGACTCATAGTTCCACATGGCTGGGGAGGCCTCAGGAATTTACAATCATGGTGGAAGGTGAAGGGGAAGCAGGCACCTTCTTCATAAGGTGGCAGGAGAAAGAAATGTGTGTGAAGGAGGAACTGTCAAATATTTATAAAGTCATCAGATCTCATAAGAAGTCACTATCACGAGAACAGCATGAGGAAAATCACCCCTATGGCCAAATTACCTCCCTTCCTTAACACATGGATATTATAGGTTCCTCTCTCAACACGTATGATTACAATTTGCGATGAGATTTAGGTAGAGACACAGAAAAAAAACCATATCATAACCAATACACTGCTGTTCACAAAGTGTGTGATTAATAAATATTTCCTGATCTCTGCAGTGAGAACCTCCTAAGAAAGCTTCCAAACATTGAAAAATTTTTAAGCATTTATAAAATAAAAGAGTGTTCCCCTTATCCACAGTTTCTCTTTCCATGGCTGCAGTTATGCTTGGTCAACATCAGTCTAAAAATATGCAATAGAAAATTCTAGATATAAAGTTTGGATAGAGGACATTCAAAAATAAATCCATGCATATCCAGTCAACTTATTTTTGACAAAGGCACCAAGTACATACATTGGGAATAGGGCAGCCTTTTCAATAAATGGTGCTGGGAACCCTGGATATCCATACACAGATGAACAAAAGTGGACCCCTATCCCTCACCATATACAAAAATGAAATCAAAATGGATTAAAGGCATAATTGTGAGACCTGATACTATAAAACTACTAGAAGAAAACATTGAAAAAAGCTTCAGGACATTGGTCGGGGCAAAGGTATTATGAGTAAGGCTTCAAAAACACAGGTAACCAAGGCAAAAATGGACAAGTGAGATCACATCATACTAAAAAACTTCTGCACAGTAAAATAAACAATCGATCAAGTAAAGAGACAACCTATAGAATGGGAGAAAATATTTGTAAATATTCAACTGACAAGGGATTAGTAACCAGAATATATAAGGAACTCAAACAACACAACAGGAAAAATAATAATAATAATCAAATTTTTAAAATAGGCAAAAGACCTGTAAAGATATTTCTCAAAATAAGATATATAAAAGGGCAATAGATGTATGAGAAAATGTTCAACATCACTAGTCATTAGGGAAATGCAAATCAAAGTTTCAATTAAAATGTTAACATCTCGCACCAGTTAAAATGGCTTTTATCACAAACACTTAAAAAATCAGACGCTAGCAAGAACGAAGAGGAAGGGAAACTTTCATACACTGTTGGTGGGAATGTAAATTAGTACAGCCACTATAGAAAACAGTATAAAGGTTCCTCAAAAAACTAAAAATAGAACTACCATGTGATTCAGCAGTCCCACTGCTAGGTAAATACCCAAAAGAAAGGAAATCAGTGTATTGAAGAGATATCTGCACTCCCATATTTATTGCAACATAATTCACAATAGCCAAGATATGGAATCAATCTAAGCATCCATCACTAAATAAATTGAACTTTGGGAGGCTGAGGCAAGTGGATCACCTGAGGTCAGGAGTTCAACACCAGCCTGGCCAACATGGTGAAATTCCATCTCTATTAAAAACACAAAAGAAACAGCTGGGCAGGGTGGCATGTGCCTGTAATCCCAGCTTTTCGGGAGGCTGAGGCAGGAGAATCCCTTGAACCTGGCAAGCGGAGGTTGCAGTGAGCTGAGACAGCGCCAGTGCACTGCAGCCTGGGTGACAGAGCAAGACTCCCTATCTAAATAAATAAATAAATAAATAGAGAAAAAAGATATGGTATACATACACAATGGAATATTGCTCACAATTATTCAGCAATAAAAAAAGTAATAAAATTGACAAAAATGTGGATGGATTGATGTAGAGGGCATTATGTTAAGTGAAATAAGCCAGGCACAGAAAGACAAATATTAAATGTTTCTCACTTGTATACAATAGCTAAAAAGTTGATCCACCATCCTGGCTAACACGGTGAAACCCTGTCTCTACTAAAAAAAAAAAAAAAAACCTTTAGCCAGACGTGGTGGGGGGCGCCTGTAGTCCCAGTTACTTGGGAGGCTGAGGTGGGAGAATGGCATGAACCCCGCAGGCGGAGCTTGCAATGAGCCAAGATCGAACCACTGGACTCCAGCCTGGGCAACAGAGCGAGACTCTGTCTCAAAAAAAGAAAAAAAAAAAAAAAGTTGATCCTGTGGCAATAGAGAGTAGAATGACAGACACCAGAAGCTGGGAATGAAAGGGACGACAAAAGGATAAAGATGGGTTGGTTAATGGGTACAAAAATACAGACAAATAGAAGGAATTAGATCTAGTATCTGGTAGCACAATAGGGAGACTATACTTAATAACTTACTGTATGTTTCAAAGTAACTACAGAGAATATCCACCACCTCAAACATTTATCCTTTCTTTGTGTTAGAAACATTCTGATTCCTAACACAAAGAAAGGATAAATGTTTGGGTGATGGATATTCTAATTACCCCGATTTGATCATTGTACATTGTATGCTTGCATCAAAATACCAATATGCGCCCCACAAATACGTACAACTATTATGCATCCATACAACTTAAAAATAAAAAAGAAGCATGTTTAGATTTATCTTTAACAAATTCATAAAATACAGTAGTAAGTTTCCCCTTCCACAGTTTAAGTTAACCTCCATCCACAATGGTCCAAAACATTAAATGGAAAATTCCAGAAATAAAATTTGGATAGAAGACCTCCATTCAAATTCTTAAGTTTTAGGTTGCATGCTGTTCTGAGCAGCATGGTGACCTCTCACATTGTCCGATACTATCCCACCTGGCATGATTTGAATCAACTGTTTGTTCAGCATATCTATGCTGTATGTACTGCCTGCCCTATATGATGTAATTGTATTAGGAAAAGACATAGTATCTACAGGGTTCTAATCTATCCACAGTTTCAGGCATGCACTGAGGGTTTTGGAATGCATACCCTGAGGAAAAGGGGAGGCTACTGCATTACATTTATTTTTAAATAGAAATAGCTCCACATTTAATGTTCCAAAACTGTTCTCCTGTGTCTCAGTTTCCATTATTGAAGGATAATAAAAATCAGCAAAGCTAACAGATGCATATTCCAATATCCAAACTTTCTTTTTATGTTTTCTGGAATTAAGTCAATATCTCTTATTCCCTATAAAACTCAGTCTTTTTCTCTTTCTACTACTAGTTCACACTTTGACCCTCCCCAGAAACTTCTCTGCCTCTCTTCTGCATTCCTTTGCTCTTCCCACTCACCGAAGAATTAAAATAAGAGGACATCTATCCAAATTGTCATAAAACCTACCAATCAGAGATCATCAGCAAAGTATTGTTCATCATCATGTGTTATAAAAGTCTGCTTATGTTACTCCTCACTTTTCATCTTTAACTATTAAACAATCAGCCTGGAGTTAGTGTAACATTCTGTCAATGTTCAGCAGATCAGAGAATCACTGGTACACATTTTTTCAATAAAAAAATAGTATTCTTTTCAAGTGTATTTGCCTCTTCTTATTGTCACACATTTTTTTAAATCTGTATTTCTTGCAGCAGATCCAGACTCCTGCCTCAGAATGGTATTTGGCATCCTAAGTGACATCTCAAATTCTCTAAGGACTCCACCAAGCCAGTCTGGCTGCTGAAAACTCCTGCATGAGCAAATAGAAGACCAGGACCCATATTGACTCCAAACAAACATCCCAAGCAACAATTATTGGCCCACAAACAATCTTCTGGGCCTCATTGTTTTCTTATTGAAGTGAAAATACACGCCTTATGCAAGAGCATTCATGATCATTGCTTCTAGACTGTTCTCAGTATCACTATAGAAAAAGGGCCTATAGACACAAGATGACTTCCAAGCCCATATGGCAAGTTTCTCTGCACTGAACAGTTAGACATGCGCTCTCCATGCAGGCCTTTGTCTATCCTGTGAACCCTTCTTATGCACTTCTGATGGTCTATAACCTCTTCTTTCCCCAATCTGATTTTTCAACCCCTGTATGGCATAGCAAAATGGGCTAAAATTTGAAGTTAGAGAGACTCAATTGAAAACTTTTTCCACCATTTACTCTATTTTAGACAAGTTGCTTGTTTTTTCTGAGTCTCTTTTTTCTTCCTTGTATAATGAGGACACTACTGACCTCAGTAAGACAGCAGTTAGGAGTGAGGGCTCTAGAATAACATGCTCAGGGTTTGTCTCTCACCATTGGTATATTTTAACTGAATACCCTTGGGCAAATCATAACCTCTTTAACTCTTGGTTTCTTTGTCTGTAAAATGGATTAATAACTATAAAGTTTATGTGAGAATTAAATGCAATAACATATATAAAGTGACTTGGAAGAGTATCTGATACATAGAATATGTACTGTGTACCGTGTTCAATGAATATATTGAATATACTGCCTTTCATTCTCGAGTATCAGGCACAGAAATAGAGATTAATAAATCAAAGTAATTAAACGAATATACCACTTTCTAAGATAAGGGTTCCAAATGCATAATTTTACTGCTATAGTTTCTATAAACGTATTGCATAAGGCATAACATTTTAATCATTAAAATAAATACACATAAAAATTGTTTTAGAAAAAAGTTATTAATGAAATATCTGTTTATTAAGATTACTGGCTGGGCACAGTCTATAATCCCAGCACTTTGGGAGGCCCAGGCCGGCAGAGCACTTGAGTTCACAAATTCAGGCAACATGGCAAAACCCCTGCCTCTACAAAAAAAAAAAGATTAGCCCGTCATGGTGGCACGCACCTGTAGTCCCAGCTGCATGGGAGGCTGAAGTGGGAAGATCACCTGAGCCTGGGAGGCAGAAGCTTCAGTATTACATTTTTTTGTTAGTAAAGGTCATTAAGAATTTCCAGGGAGTATCCTACAAAACCATGTATTCATTCTTCTTAAGAGGTTAATATTTTTAACCTAGATTTTTAAGTATTTTTTCAGAAGAAAATAAAAGGTGAGTAATTTTCTCACAGTGCTTTTGAATAGTCAATCTAGAAAATTTTTTAAAAATAAATTTGAATGTAACAATCACCACCTACAATATATATTACAGCTGGAATACAAAAGAGAACTGCTAGTGAAAGTTAAGAAACATCATCTCACCCTTAAAATCAGCAAGCCAAATGCATAAATACAGTGACTCCTGCTTTTCTTTTACTGCCATAAAATTCTATGTTTGAGAGGAAACTTTGACCATACTTCACTTCTGCCAAATCCTCATTTTACCCCATCAGCCCTAGAAAAAGAAGAATAGCAAACACTAAAAAATGTTTTGAAAGAGAATGGGTACCATAGGAAAATGTGGCTTGACTTTTTCACACGTGTAGAGCAATCGTTGGAAGAGTGGTACCAATTTATACGCTGCTAACTATATTTTGAACATTATTTTAAACTCAAAATGATGAAAATGTATTTAATTTAAAGAGTAAAGAGAAAATAGCATTCACTGCTTACTCAAACGAACAACAAAAGAGTTCCTTTTAAAAACATCTAGGGTGGGGGGCTAGGGGACGTAAGGATAGCATTAGGAGAAATACCAAAAAAAAAAACTGACTTAGAAATAGATAGTGGACTTAACGAATCTTCCAAATAAATAAGAATGCCTCTACTTACATAAGTAGATAATCTACATTATTATCATTTTAAGTATGGATTCTTATGTCACTAAAAAAGTACATCTTATTTTTTAACCCATCTTCGAAGTCACCATACATTTAAGAGTGTATTTAGACTTCCAGGATTCATACAGCTTCCTCCATAACAACTTTTTCTCTCTCACCACACAGTTCTACACTTAGAAACCAATGGGCATTACTGTACTCAGAAGTTAATCCTTTTATTTCTTGGAGACACTGACTCACTTCCTTAGTGTAAGTCATTATTCCACAAACTTTCAGTAGAACTGGATTTCAACTATAAACACAGAAAAAAGTAGAGATCACAGACATAAAGATTAGTCTTTAAAATGAACTGGCCTCTCAACTGACTCAGTATGAAAACTTCAAATACGTTTGACCCCAAAATTCTTTATGTGAGTACACAGGACATTTTGGATTCTTTAATTACAAAATGTGTAAGAACACACTTTAAAAATACACTGAATATATATAAATATTTGTGATAGCATCTTCACAATTTCTTTTTAAGTACAGAGAGAATAAATGCTAAAAAAAGAAAAGAAACTAAAATTTTGGTGAATAACTGTGTTCTCTTCTTAATAAATGTGGTTTGTATCTGCATGCTAAGACAAGAATAATCATGTAATCAGCATTTAAATTTTCATATAGAAAACACTCACTAACTTCAAATCAGCTGAATAAACCATTATTTTATTTTAGTTGTTCCTTTCATACTACATTAAGATCAGTAAAAATTCATTCAGTCGGCCAGTCAGCTCATCAGAACTGGAAAATCAGTAGTATGTTAGTCATGGTGTTACTATAAACATGCTCTTAACAGAAAAGTTTTGTTTTACATGGTCAGTAAAGGATAAAACTGTGGCAGTAACATTTCAGATTTTCACCTCTCCTGATATATTGCCATAGTTGTGGAGCAGTATCCAATAGGACTTTCTTTGATGACAGAAAGGTTCTACTTCTGCATTACCCAGACAAAAACCTGTGGCCATGTGTGGCTTCTGAGCTCTTGAAATGTGGCCAGTGCAACTAAGAAACTGAATTTTAAATTTTATTTCATTTTATGCCTTGAGTGATACCAGAAGATAAAGCCCATGATGAAAGCAGAAATCTCTCCACTTTCAGTGATTCAACCATTTCCAAAAGTTCCATTTCATAGACTAAAGTGATAATTATTATTAATAATTATGAAATACATTATGAGGAATTTATGGGCCATGTAGTTACAGAATTCCTTCAAAATAGATGTCTATACTGATAGAAGTATTGTTTCTCCAAGGGAAAATGAAATGAAAGACCATTTACTTGCCATTACTGTAAATCCAATCAATTTATAGTCTACTGTTATTCTTTCCTCATTTTCAAACTCCACCGCAATTCAGGGATTGAAGGTATATTAAGTTTTTCCAGGAAAAGAAAATCTAAGCAACTGAGAGGAACTATCTTGCTTACTGTAATTCCAGTTTGCTTGTGACTGTCTTTTGAACCAGGGCCTGCAGTTTCTTTGACTTTAACATAATTTCTAGTCATTAAACAACATTAAATGGCCCTTTGTTGAATTAACATCACCTGTGCATTAGTAGGTTTCTCCCCCTCCCCTGAGATTTTCATAACTTCATGCATCATCGAAGCTGCATGAGTGACATTAAAACAAAAAATCCATATCATTTCTGGTCAGAGTTCTGCAAAAATATTTTCATATTGCTGAGGCAGGTCATAATGGGGGAACTTGGTAAGTTTCATAGTTTGTTTAAAATAAGTATAAAATCTTAATATGAAAATTAAACTGGTACAAGTACAATTTTATTTTCTTCTGTTTTCCAACCTCAAATGAAGATGCTATAATGGCCCCTAAAAGGGTGAAAAATATTCATCCACAGGTCCTACATCTATGGAGCAGAACCAGTATTCATGTATAAGTTATGAGCAAAGAAAGGACCGAGAATATTCACTTTATGCATGACACACTTTTACATTTCTAGGTTTATTTGGGGTTTTTTGGGGAGTAGAGGTGAGCAAAATATGTTTTCTTTGTTATGCCAGATGCATATACTAGTTTCATAGTTTCAGAGACAGTAATGATATATAGATGGTATAAATTATGGTCCACAAATTCACAAGTTGACAAGTAGTATAATATCCTAAATATTTTCCATTTTGTTACTTAGCACAATTTATATTTTTTTTACCCACTCTATCTGGATAGCACAAACCGAACCTCATTCAATTGAGGCAACCACCCACCATTTTCCAGAGGTAAGGCCTCAGAGAGTACACAGCAGCAAGGCCTGGGAAGTGGGTGCCATCTGATCTTTGATGTCAGTTATTCACTCTGAGACATGTTCTGTAATGTTCACTGTTCCAGGTGGTCCTCATCCATCACTCTACTCAGACATTGTTCACGTGTCCTCTCTAGCCCTGTGATCCCTTGGCCACGTGCTGCCGGGCTAGCTGGTCTATCCCTTGGGAATTCTGCAAGGCTATCTGTGATCCTATATGCCTCTACTGAACCCACTCTGTCCTGTGTACTGCCTGTGTCCTCTGGGGTCCTACCACTTACTTGGGATCTGTGAGTCCCCTCTTCCTCAAAGCCCGCAAATCCATCTGTGGTTTTTCCAAATCCTATGAATCTAACTAGATTTGAGGTACTGAACTCCTCTTCCCAGAACCCACCAAGGTCTCTTTTCAAAATACATCCCTTTCTCCTCCCCTCCCATTCTACAGTCCAGAGAAATGCTTTCTGGTTTGAGAACAAAACCCCTAATTCCTCAAGTCTTTAAAGGTTTTGACTATCCCTCAAATCTTTTCTGTTCCCCTGTGGCTTAGGCTTTAAGAAACTGAGGTCGAAAGAGATCTTTGCTCTGTCACATCCCTGAGACCATGAGCACTAAATAAACGATTTAACTATTCAAATTTGGGTCTGAGGCAGTACCAGATAAATGGAAATAATCTTCTAAACTACCAGGAGACAAAGCAAAAACCAAATGGTTAACGAAATAAGTTTAAAAAATTATACTACAGATAATTCCATCTGCAGAAGAGGGAAGACAATGACCATTGATAATATCGTACTTAGACACCTACAACTGATGAGACCAAATACAAATGGTCACAGTGTTGATGATTTCTCCAGTTGATTTCCATCTTACACCCTGAGCATCTTCCTAGGTGCCCATTTTCCTACATCATGGGATAATAAAACAAGACCTTACGTTTGAACATTCTTCTACTATAACTAAAAATTCTCTCTTAAGATCTGCGGTAGAGATGCCACAGAGGAAACTCCTACACCAACCAGCTGGGGAGTGAACTAAATGAGAGCTATGTCACTTCCAAGCTTTATTGTAAGTGGTGGTCCTGCTTTCAAAAGTACAAAGAAAAACTCGTCTTTGATATTTTCAAAACACTGATTCTAAATTTGGCTTTCTAAAAAAAGTGTGCTTTTTATCTGACTTCCCTTGGAGCAAGGCTTGGGGGGACACCTAGTATTCCAATTGCACCTCTCATTCATGGGTCGTTTCTCCCCTCAGCTTTCTATGGCCTTTACCTTTCAGGGACCTGGGGTAAAAATCTACCTCCTTGTTTCATGAATCTCCTCTTCTCGAGATCTGTTGTCAAACTTTTCTCCAGGAATTCTTTTATTCATTCACTCAACAAACATTTATAAATCTCTTCTTTGTACAGTACCAGATACAAATGATATTAGGAAATGAAAATGACCATCTTTCCCAGGAAGAATCTGCAATTCAATGCTGGAACCTTCTCTATCTCCTATTTCTTTCATTTACTCCTCTACCTACTATATTTTTATATTTCTTGTAAAGATTTTATAATTTCTTTGTAATTTTATACCATGAACACATCTAAGATGAAGAATGTTTTCTGCTCCTTCTACCTCTCAAAACATTGGTCTATATCATTACATGTGATTTACCAACTGCATTACCCTTACTAGAAGAAATGCATTGTTGCAAGAAAAATGCAGTTTCAAAATCCAACATGAAAATACTGAATGCTTAATATTCCTATCCAAAAATGAAATTTAAAAGCCATTGTGCTGAGAACACATGGACACAGAGAGGGGAACATCATAAGCCGAGTCCTGTCGGAGGGCAAGGGCAAAGGGAGGGAGAGTATTAGGACAAATACCTAATGCATGCAGGGCTTAAAACCTAGATGACAGGTTGATAGGTGCAGCAAACCACCATGACACATGTTTACTAATGCAACAAACCTGCACGTTCAGCACATGTATTCCAGAACTTAAAGTAAAATAATAAATAATAAATAAATAAATAAAAGCCATTGTGCAAGAAAAAAATGGCAACATTATAATTTTGTTTATAAATGCTATTCACTATGATAGCTTAATTCTAACAAAGGTTTGTAAAGCAAAAGATTAAACTTTCCAATATTGTTATTCATTATGATTTTACTGAATATTTTCACTATTCCTTGGTTGTCCATGAATTATAATATTTGTCACTTTCAGATTTAAATCCCATTTTTTTCATAAACTTAATGTAAGTACTGTTATAAGAACACTAGTTGGTGCACGTTAACATAAATGGGATACTGGCTTATCTACAGAATGTTCACATTATTAATTCAAATGTTGAAAAAATTATACATCTTCACACATGTACAAAACCATTGCTACTTGTTGTTTCATTTTCTAAGTAAGTAAGCCATCCAGATGGTTTTACACACATTTTACAAAAAAAAATCTGGCCCAAATATATGTCATGCTTCATCTAGCAACTTTCTTAACTCGTTCCTTATTATGAGAGATGAGAGTATTAGACAAAGATTAAATATATATAGGAGCAAAAACTTGTATTTATTATTTCTACTTCAGGCATGTACGCATGTTCCTAAACTATTTCTAGCAAACTACTGCCATTTTGCTGCATGACAAGTTAATTTCTACTTTGGCTTGAAGTTTCTACTCAGCTGAGCTTTGGAAAAATTCACATGTTGTGGTTTATTCACTTTGGAAATTATTCCAGAGTGAAGAGTGGCCTCCAAAATGAAACTTGTTCTAGCCACACATAATATTTTCCCCAGAAGTGCCTATAAAGTCTACCAAAGTAAGAAAGTGCTCATTATTTTTGATAAACAGTAAAGACTGGAAATTCATATTTCACTTTAGTACCAGAAGTATAGAGTTGAGATACAGTAGCGTTCTTTTTCTGTGCAGCATAATGGCCTATTATTTTACGAATTACTATTTACCCTGTGTCTGTAGGTTAACTCTGAGTAAATTCTGCCTTTCTTCTCTTGCTAGCTAAGTGGGGGGAAAAAAATTACCTCAAACCCTACCAAGTGTCAAAGCGGCCTTAAAATATTGGTATTTAAAGGAGGTATAATACCAATAAGTCTGAAGTGATTAAGAGTTCTGAGTGAGGACATACAGGGCTGTGTTACGTAGTTTGTGACAGAAATCTTAAATTAGGACGGCAACATAGACGGTGTAACTTACTCGCAGACTAGAAAAAAAAAGTGCTGTCAACCCCTCAACTCATGGTGATGGCACTTAGCGAGCATTGGTCTAATAAAGGGGCAAAGAGTGTATGAGTTTCTCCAATTCTGATTTTTTTTTTCTGGTCAGAACTTTGAAGTTTTTAAGGCTTTGTTCTCTTCCTCTCTTTCAGGCCAATAAAAAGAATTATTATTACTACCACATTTGTGTCTCTTGGATTTTATTTTTGGCTAATGCAAGCACTTTTACAACATGATCTTGGTTGAAGGAGCAATTAGAATTAAGGAGCCTTATCCAACAATTACAGCACTTATTGCAATTATAATAGTAACTGGGTAAGTTGACAACTTACTGAGTTACCCCAATGCTACATTTTTATTTTGCTTTTAAAGTTATCAAAAGCCTGATGCTGGAGGTTCATAATGACTTTGTGGTAGCCAGATTCGAAGTCTGAACCCTTGTCTGCCACACTGTTAGCCATCAAAGGAGGCCTGTCCCACCAAGCTCTCTGTTTTCACAACAGGATATCTGGTTCCTTTTATGAGGATACAGCTATGTTAATTTGGTTTAGTGGTTTGTTGGAGGTAAGCAGTCTCTTCACAGCACAAACACCAAAATCCCCTTAAAGCAGTTCCTCGTTAATATCCAGGGTCTGATTGGCAGATTTGCATTGTAAAGTGTGATTTGGTTGGATAAATATGTTTAGTCTAGTAAGCACTTTAGTGATTGAGTGTCTGTTAATGGATAAAGGTGGATTATGGGGAAACCTCTACAGGCTGTCCCTGGGTACTTAGCATTGTAAGATGTCAAGGGGAGTGGAAAACCAACTGGCACTACAGAACAGCTGAAGGGCTATAAAATGTTTAAAATATTCGGTGCTAATGTTGGGCTTTCAAGTTTCAAATATTAATTTCAATAGAGGAGAGAGACCATTGAATTAGATGGCAGGGATTTTGTGCCCCAGCAGTGACAAAATGGGAATGTCCTATCCGTGTTCCTAAAAGCTGGCATCTCTCATAGGATTGAAAACTCAGAGAAAGATGACATACAGGAAATTCAGAGTAGTTCATTGGTATCCAAGAATGAATCCAACTCCTGCTGAAATTTTTGCTTTCTAATATAGTGCAGAGCGAACAGGAACCTAGGAGGAAAAGACTCTAGAGTGATTGCTAAAGAATGTTGACATGTCTGTTCATAGGTATGTAAGTATGCACACAGCATTTTTTGAAACAATACTGCTATAAGAATTACAGATACTAATGTCCTACCTCCCTCCTATCTCCAACCACCTGGCAATGAAGAGTTTTCAGTTTCTTCCTTTTGAGAGAGTACTGGGATGCTTCATGAAAGCCACTAGAAAATGTCACTTTTCTTCTTCTCAGGTGAACATGCAGAAGTACTTTTATGAAGTGAAAATATCAGCTTACTTCAAGGATCTAAATGGTATTTTAACATCCCAGGCTCTGAAAGAGGTATGTTGGAACGTCTGCTCCTAGCCAGTCATGAATTGCTTAAGACTTCAGAAACTTTTATATTTTTGCAGATTGGCTTTCTGACTAAGCATATTTTGGCCATTTTTCTTCAAGACACTTCCAGAGACTGCTTTGTGTTCACCAACTTTTATAAGCATTAAGGTCTGAGGCATTTATCAGAACACTACTCTTCAAGCCTTTGCAATTCCAATTGTTCATCCATTACTCTTGAACAGCTGCATTCCCTAGGCCAAGTGGCATCAGAAGTACAGGAGATTTTGTGGGTTCGTTTGGTTCCAGACTGCCGCAAAAAAGAAAGCACATATTCCAATAGAATGAGTCCCGTGAATTTTTGGGTTTCCCAGTGCATATAAAAGTTAGATTTACACCCTACTGTAGTCCATTAAGCTTGCTATAGCATTATGTCTAAAAAATGTACATAACATTTTAAAAAATTCTTTATTGCTAAAAAAGGCAAACAATCATTTGAGCAAGTCATAATCCTTTTGCTGGTTGAAGGTCTTGCTCCATGTTGATGGCTGCTGACTGCTCAGGGTAATGGTTGCTGAAGGTTGGGGTGGTTGTGGCAATTTATTAAGATAAGACAGTGAAGTTTGTCACATCAGTTGATGTTTCTTTCATGAAAGATTTCCCTGTAGCAAGCAATGCTGCTTGACAGCACTTTACCCTTTGAATTTCTTTCAAAATTGAAATCAGCCTTCTGAAACCATGTCACTGGTTTATCAACTAAATTTATGGAATATTCTAAATCCTTTGTTGTCATTTCAACAATGTTCGCAGCATCTTTACTAGGAGTAGATTTCATTGTAAGAAACTATTTCTTTTCCTTATACATGAGAAGCAACTACTCATCCATTCAAGTTTTATCAGGAGATTGCAGCAATTCAGTCACATCTTCAGGTTCCACCTCTAATTCTAGGTCTCTTGCTACTTCCACCACTTCTATAGTTAATTCCTCAACTGAAGTCTTGAACCCCTCAAAGTCATCACACGACAGTTGGAATCAACTTCCAAACTCTTGTCAATATTGATATTTTGACCTCCTCCTATGAATCAGGAATATTTTTAATGACATCTAGAATGGTGAATCCTTTCCAGAAGGTTTGCAAATTAATTTGCCCAGCTCCATCACAGGAATCACTATCTACAGCAAATATAAACTGTATTTCTTAAATAGTAAGACTTCAAAATCACAATTACTCCTTGATCCATGGGCTACAGGATGGATGTTGTGTTAGAAGGCATAAAAACATTAATCTCCTTATACATTTCCATCAGAGCTCCTGGGTGACCAGGTGCATTTTTAATAAGCAGTAATACTTGGAAAGGAATCCTTTTTTCTAAGCAGTAGTTCTCAACAGTGGGCTTAAAATATTTAGTAAGTCATGCTGTAAACAGATGTGCTGTCATCCAGGCTTGTTGTTCTATTTCTAGAGCACAGGTAGGGTAGATTTAGCATAATTCTTAAGGATCTCAGGATTTTTGCAATAATAAATGACTTAAATTTACCACCTGCATTAGCCCTTCACAAGAAAATTAGCCTGTCTTTTGAAGCTTCGACACAAGGCATTGACTGCTCTTTAGCTATGAAAGTCCTAAATGGCATCTTCTCTAAACAGAAGTCTATTTCTATTAAAATCCATTTTTCTGTTGTAGCCACCTTCATGAACAACCTTAGCTACATCTGGATAACTTGCTGTAAATTCACTGTCAGCACTTGCTGCTTCGTGTTGCA
Organism: Papio anubis; assembly: GCF_008728515.1. Lineage (NCBI taxonomy): Eukaryota > Metazoa > Chordata > Mammalia > Primates > Cercopithecidae > Papio > Papio anubis. Next base: position 15,879,486 of record NC_044978.1, read on the forward strand.
CTTTTATGTTATGGAGACAGTGTCTTTCCTTAAACCTAGTGAATTAACCTCTAGTAGCTTCAAACGTTTCTTCTGCAGCTTCCTCGCTCTTGCAGTCTTCATATAATTGAAGAGAGTTAAGGCTTTGTTCTGGATTAGGCTTTGTACCCAAACTTTCTCCATATCAGCAATAAGGTTGTTCCACGTTCTTATCATTCATGTGTTCACTGGACTAGTAGTTCTAATTTCCTTCAAGAAGTTTTCCTTTGCATTCACAGCTTGGTTGTTTGGTACAAGAGGCCCAACTTTTAGCCAGTCTTGGCTTTTGACATGCCTTCCCACTTAGTTTAATCATTTCTGGCTTTTGATTTAAAGTGAGAGATGTGCAACATTTCCTTCCACTTGAACACTCACAGGCCTTAGTAGAGTTATTAATTAGCCTTAATTTAATATTGCTGCATGTCAGGGAATAGGAAGGCCAGAGAAGAGGGTGAGACACGGAGGGGACAGCTAGCCAGTGGAGCGGTCTGATCACATACAACATATATTAAGTTTGTGGTCTTCTAGGGTATGGTTTGTGGAGCCCCAAAACAATTATAGTAACATTAAGGATCACTGACCACAGATCACCATAGCAGATATAATAACAATGAAAAAGTTCTAAATATTGCAAGAATTACCAAAATGTGGCAGAGATACTGGTGGAAAAATGATACTAAAAGGCTTGCTTCATGCAGAGTTGTCATAAATCTTCAATTCGTTTAAAAAAAATCAGTATATGGATTAGAGGAAAAAATGGCAGATAGGAGGCAGGACTAACTTGTAACTCCCACTTAGATGGACAGAACAGCATGTGGAGACTCACACTGTGAACTTTTGCTCCAAGAACTACCTCAGGAACATACCAGGAAAATGGAGAGAATTTGCAGGTCCTTTGAAAGAAGTAGTTTGCCACTGCAAACTCTGTGAGACAGCCAAGACACTGTGAGTGCCCAAAGTGTAAGAGGGGGAAGTCTGCCTCCAAACACACATCCTCACGGAGGAGTCTGAAAATCCAGATCACAGAAGAAGGATTTAGCCTTACCTAGAGCTGAAATGAATTTAGAGGCTTAGCAAAATATAAAAGTAGAAGCAGCAGTGGGAAGAGCCCTGTAGGCACTCCCAGTCCCCAGAGCAGCCCAGGGAGGCCATTTCTGAGTTTATCTCACAGGGGTGCTTGAGGAGGGTTGCTAGTGGAATTAGGGAGAGGCCACAGAGAGAAAGAAATGTCCAGCTGAACTTAGTAACAATTTCGACAGAGTGTGAATTTTCCTGGGCAGAATTTGGGATGGGGGTCAGGAGGTGCAATGGAAAGTGCACATATGAGCACAGACACCATGGCAGGCAGGGGAGGGTGAGGCTTCAGAGACCTACTTGCTTTCTTAATGGGGAGGCTTATAGCCAGGGACAGGATCTCAGCCCTGCACAGCAGAGGCCTGGATATAAATTTGGCTCTGTTGGCTGTTGGGGGAGCATAGCAGGAGTGAGATTGTCCTTGCTGGCTGTGTGGGAGCTGGGTGAGGTCTGTAACTGCTATTTCCCCCCCACTTTCCTGATAACTGGCATGACACAGCAGAGGCAACCATAATCCCCCTGGGAACATAACTCCATTGGCCAGACAAACACACCCCTATCCACCACAGGGGCCATAGCAAGCCCCACTCAAGGATATTCTGAACTCAGACCCACCTAACCCTGCCCCCACCTGCTGTTTTTTTCTCTACCTGCCCTGGTAGTCAAAGACAAAGGACATAATCTCTTAGGCGCTCTATGGCCCCACCCACCTCCTGAGAAACCCAAGTACTTATACAGGCAACCCTAGGGCAAGCTTGTATCTCCCCTATACCACCACAGCCGATGCTCTCTTGAAAGCACCACGTCTTGGTTGGAGGCCAACCAACTCAAACGATTGGAGCAACACATAAAAGAACAACCTTACTCCAAGAAAGGAGAAAACAACAGCTAATTCCACCACCTGTAATATCCTGGATAACCAGAGGTCCTGAGTCTGTCCACATGACCACTTCTAGCACAACCAGCATTTGAGAAAACCAGCACACTAAAGAAAATTATAACCAAAGACTCTCACAGAGTCCACCTCATTTCCCTGCTGCCTTCAATAGAGCAGGTGCTGGTAACCACAGCTGAGAGAGCTAAAGATGAATCACATCACAGGACTCTTTGCAGACATTCCCCAGTACCAGCCTGGAGCCCAGTAGCTCAACTGGGTGGCTGGACCAAGAAGGGGAATAACAATCACTGCAGTTCAGCTCTCAGAAGCTCCATCCTTAGAGGAAGGGGGACAGCACCATATCAAGGGACCACCTTGTGGGATAAAAGAATCTGAACAGCAATCCTTGAGTCCCAGATCTTGCCTCTGACATAGTCTACCCTAATGAGAAGAAAAACAATTCTGGTAATATGACAAAACAGAGTCCTTTAACTTCCCCAAAAGATCACACTACATCACCAATAATGGATTAAAACCAAGAAGAAATCTCTGAATTGCCAGAAAAAGAATTCAGAAGGTTGATTATTAAGCTACTCAAGAAAGCCCCAGAGAAAGTGAAAACCAACTTAAAGAAATTAAAAAAAAAAAAAAAAAAAGACAGAACACGGATGAAAAAAATCTCCAGGTAAATGGAGAGCATAAATAAAAAATAATCACAACTTCCTGAAATGAAAGACATACTTAGATGTGTCTTTTATTTGCAAAAATACACGGGAAAATACACGGAAAAGTCCAAAAACAGGATCAAACAAGTAGAAGAAAGAACTTCAGAGCTCAAAGACAAGGCTTCAAATTAATCCCACCTGACAAAGACAAAGAAAAAAATAATTAAAGAAACGAACAAAGCCTCCAAGAAGTTTGGAATTAAGTTAAATGACCAAACATAAGAATAATTGATGTTCCCAAGGAAGACGAGAAATCAAAAAGTTTGGAAAACTTATTTGAAGGAATAATTGAGGAAAACTTCCCCGACCTAGCTAGAGATCTAGGCACCCAAATACAAGAAGTTCAAAGAACACCCAGGAAATTCATTGCAAAAAGATCATCACCCAGGCACATAGTCATCAGGCTATCTAAAGTCAAGATGAAGGAAAGAATATTAAAAGCTGTGAGGCAAAAGCATCAGGTTACCTATAAATGAAAACCTATCAGATTAACAGCAGTTTTCTCAGTAGAACCCTACAAACTAGAAGGGATTAAGGTCCTATCTTTAGCTTTCTTAAACAAAACAATTATCCGCAAAGAATTTTGTATCTAGCTAAACTAAACCTCATAAGTGAAGGAAAGATAAAGTCTTTTTCAGACAAAAAATTGCTGAGAGAATTCATCACTACCAAGCCAGCATTATAAGAACTGCTAAGCAGAGTCCTAACCACTAAACAAAACCTTGAAATGCACCAAAATAGAACTCCCTTAAAGCTTACAACTCACAAGGTCTATAAAACAATAACACACACACAAAAAAAATGTATTCAGGAAACAGCATAGAATACTACCTCAAATCTCAATACTAACTTTAAATTTAAATGGCCTGAATGCTCCACTTAAAAGATATAGAATAGCAGAATGGATAAGAATTCACCAAGCAAGTATCTACTCTCTTCAAGAGACTTACCTAACACATAAGGACTCACATAAACTTAAGGTAAAGAGGTGGAAAAAGATATTCCATGCAAATGGACACCAAAAGTGAGCAGGAGTAGCTATATATCAGACAAAACAGACTCTAAAGCAACAACAGTTAAGAAAGACAAAGAGGGACATTATATAATGATAAAAAAGACTGGTCCAACAGGAAAATATCACAATCCTAAATATATATGAATCTAACACTGGAGATCTCAAATTTATAAAAACAATTACTAATAGACCTAAGAAATGAGATAGACAGCAACACAATAATAGTGGGGGACTTCAATACTCCACTGATGGCAACAGACAGGTCATCAAGACAGAAAGTCAACAAAGAAACAATGAACTTAAACTATACCCTAGAAAAGGGGACCTAACAGATATTTATAGAACATTCTACCCAACGAATGTAGAATATACATTCTCTTCATCAACACATGGAACATTCTCCAAGACAGACCCTATGATATGCCACAAAACAAGTCTCAGTAAATTTCAGAAAATTGAAATTATATCAAATACCCTCTCAGACCACAGTGGAATAAAATTAGAAATTAACTCGAAAAGGAGCCCTGAACATCATGCAAATACATGGAAATTAAATAATCTGCTCATGAATGATCACTGGGTTAACAATGAAATTAATATGGAAATTAGAAAATTATTTGAACTGAACAATAATAGTGACACAACCTATCAAAGTCTCTGGGATACTGCAAAAGTGGTGCTAGGAAGAAAGTTCACAGCATTAGATGGCTACATCAAAAAAGTCTGAAAAGCAGAAATAGACAGTCTAAAGTCATACCTCAAGAAATTAGAGAAACAAGAACAAACCAAACCCAAACCCACCAGGAGAAACTAAGTAACAAAGATCAGAGCAGAACTAAATGAAAGTGAAACAAAAATAATACAAAAGGCAAATGAAAAAAAAAATCGGGTATTTGAAAAGATAAAATTGATAGACCATCAGCGAGATTTACCAAGAAAACAAGAGAGAAGATCCAAATAAGCTCAATTAGAAATGAAATTGGAGATGTTACAACCAATACCACAGAAATACAAAAGATCATTCAAGGATACTATAAACACCTTTATCCACACAATCTAGAAAACCTAGAGGAGATTAATATACTCCTGGAGATATACAACCCTCTTGGATTATACAGGAGAAAATATACAACCCTTCTAGAGTAAACTAGGAAGAAATAGAAACTCTGAACAGACCAGTAAAAAGCAGTGAGATTGAAATTGTAACTTAAAAAATTGCCAAGAAAAAAGGAAGTCCAGGACCAGACAGATTTACAGCTGAATTCTACCAGACATTCAAAGAAGAAGTGGTACCAATCCTATTGAAACCATTCCAAAAGATAGAGAAAGAATGAATCCTCCCTAAATCATTCCCTGAATCCAGTATCACCCTAATACCCAAACCAGCAAAGAACATAACAAAAAAAAAAGAAAACCACAGGCCAGTATCACTGATGAACATAAATGCAAAAATCCTCAACAAAATACTAGCTAACCAAATCCAACAGCATACCAAAAACATAATCCACCATGATCAAGAGGGTTGCATACCAGAGATGGAGGGATGATTTAACATATGCGAGTTAATAAATGTGATACACCACATAAACAGAATTGAAAACAAAAATCACATAATATCTTAATAGATGGAGAAAAAGCATCTGACAAAATCCACCATCCCTTTGTGATTAAACCCCTCAGCAAAATCGGCATAGAATGGACATACCTTAAGGTAATAAAAGCCATCTATGACAAACCCACAACCAATATTATACTGAATGGGGAAAAGTTGAAAGCATTCCCCTCAAGAACTGGAACAAGACACGGATGCCCACTTTTACCACTTTTGTTCAATGTAATACTGGAAGTCCTAGCCAGAGTAATCAGACAAGAGAAAGAAATAATAAAAGGCATCCAAATTGGTAAAAAGGAAGTCGAACTGTCACTGTTCACCAATGAAAAGATCTTGTACGTAGAAAACCCTAAAGACTCATACAAAAAGCTCTTTGATCTGATAAATGAATTCGGTAAGGTTTCAGGATATAAAATCAATGTACACAAATCACTAGCACTGCTATACACCAACAACGACCAAGCTAAGAATCAAATCAAGAACAATAGCTGTAAAAAAAGAAATGAAATAAAATTCTTAGGCATATACCTAACCAAGGAGGCGAAAGACCTCTACAAGGAAAACTACAAAACACTACTGGAAACACTACAAAACACTACTGAAAGAAATCGTGGATGACACAAACAAATAAAAACACATGCTCATAGATAAGTAAAATCAATATTGTGAAAATGACTACACTGCCAAAAGCAATTTACATATTCAATACAATTCCCATCAAAATACCATCATCATTCTTCACAGAACTAGAAAAAACAATCCTAAAATTCACATGGAACAAAAAAGAGCTTGCATAGCCAAAGCAAGACTAAGCAAAAAGAACAAATCTGGAGACATCACGTCACTGGACTTCAAACTGTACTATAAGATTACAGTCACCAAAACAGCATGGTACTAGTATAAAAATAGGCCATATATCAACGAACAGAATAGGTAATCAGAAATAAAGCCAAATACTTACAGCCAACTGATCTCTGACAAAGCAAACAAAAACAAAGTGGGGAAAGACACTCTATTCAATGAGTGGTGCTGGGATAACTGGCAAGCCACATGTAGAAGAATAAAACTGGATCCTCATCTCTCACCTTATACAAAAATTAACTCAAGATGGATCAAAGACTGAAATAAAACCTGAAACCATAAAAATTCCAGAAGATAAAGTTTACAAAAACCCTTCTGGTCATTGCTTAGGCAAAGACTTCATAATCAAGAACCCAAAAGCAAATGCAACAAAAACAAAGATAAATAGATGGGACTTAAACTAAAAAGCTCCTGCACAGCCAAATAATCAGCAAAGTAAACAGACAACCTACAGAGTGGGAGAAAATGTTCACAAACTATGCATCTGACGAAGGACTGATAACCAGAAACTACAAGGAACTCAAACAAATCAGCAAGAAAAAAATAATAATTCCATCAAAAAGTGGGCTAAGGACATGAATAGATAATTCTCAAAAGAAGATATACAAATTACCAACAAACATGAAAAAATGCTAATTATCACTAATTATCAGTGAAATGCAAATCAAAACCACAATGTGATACCACCTTACCCCTGCAAGAATTCCCACAATTAAAAAGTCAAAAAATAATAGATGTTGGCATGGATGGTGGTGCAAAGGACACACTTTTACACTGCTGGTAGGAATGTAAACTAGTACAACCACTATGGAAAACAGTGTGTAATTCCTTAAAGAACTAAAAGTAGATCTACCATTTGATCCAGCAATCCCACCAGTGAGTATCTACCTGGAGGAAAAGAAGTCATTAATGAAAAAGACACTTGCACATGCAGGTTTATAGCAGCATGGTTTGCAATTGCAAAAATACCAAAACAGCCCAAGCGCCCATCAATCAACAAGTGGATAAAGGAAATTGGTATGTGTATATACCATGGAATACTACTCAGCCATAAAAAGGAGCAAAATAATTGTATTCACAGCAACCTGGATGGAGTTGCAGACCATTATTCTAACTGAAGTAACTCAGGAATGGAAAACCAGACATTATTATGTTCTCACTTATAAGTGGGAGCTAAGCTAGGAGGAAGCAAAGGCATAAGAATGATACAAAGAATTTTGGGGACTAAGAGGCATGGGGCTGGAATAGAGTAAACGATAAAAGATTACACACTGGGTACAGTATATACTGTTCAGGTGATGGGTGCACCAAAATCTCAGAACTCACCACTATAGAATCTATCCATGTAACCAAACGCCAATGGAGTATCTGTAAAAGTGAAATAGTATAGTGCCGTAAAATCAGGTATACTTGCATGAATCAAGGATAACATTCTGCAAAATTGCATTAAAATGAAGCTAAGCCTTTTCAAAGGCAGGCCTTATCAAGAAAAAGGAATTCTCTAAATTCTTTCATCTTCCTATTTAATACATCAAGAGGCAGTCCTGGTAGTTTTGATGATAGCATTGCACATAAAGAAGGGTAAAATCAGACAGGAAGAGGAAGAGGGAACTCCACACACACTTATCCCAGGAAAGGAAGGGACAGATTTCTGAAAGTTTGAGCATTTATATGACTCAACCAGGCAGGAACTGGGCTACCTAACTTTTTAAATGTTTGCACCTTTTTAAGTTTATCAGATTAGATTAAAATTTCATGTTTTCTCAATAATTTTAAAAATCAATTCCTTCTTTGAAATTTCTCTCTAATGTATTGTTTACATATATTTACATTTATTTATACTCATTCAACAAATATGTTTTAAGCATCTACCATGCACAGGGTAATGGGAAGGCAGAAGTGAGTTAGTACAAGTAAGGTCTTTGAATCATGCAACTTACTTCCTAGTTGGAAAGAAATAAAATAAACAAGTAAATAGAATATCAGACTGTGATTCATTGTATGAAAGAAACTAAATTAAGTGCCATTTCCTAGTCCTTGTGCTCACTCTACTTCAACAAGATTGTGTTCTCTTCTCTATGTTCACACTATCTCTCATTCATCTCTGTTTCTACCATTAGACTAAAGTTCCTAAACAACTGCCTGATCTCATCACTTTCCTTTTAAAGCCCTGCAATGACTCCTATTGCCTGATTCTCCCTTACAGTCTTCCAACTCCCTCTTTAACCTATTCCTGGACATAAAGCCCCCCTTTCCATTATGCCAACCCTTCCAAAGTCTCACTACATGGCACTTCTCTGTCCACTCATCCCAGAATACATACTGTTCCTTCTTCTCTTCCTTATTTTTCTGAGTCAACTCATTTATTAGGTTCTGACCAGTTTTCTGCATGCCTTGTTTCAATAAGCACCCAGCCCGCACTGATTCTCTGATCTTTCACAATAGAGAAAGGAAAGGAAAGGAAAGGAAAGGAAAGGAAAGGAAAGGAAAGGAAAGGATAGGAAAGGAAGAAGGAAGGAAGGAAGGAAGGAAGGAAGGAAGGAAGGAAGGAAGGAAGGAAGGAAGGAAGGAAGGAAGGAAAGAAGGAGAAAGAAAGAAAAAAGAGAGAGAAAAGAAAGGAAAGAGAGAAAGAAAGAAAGAGAAAGAAAGAAAGAAAGAAAGAAAGAAAGAAAGAAAGAAAGAAAGAAAGAAGAAAGAAAGAAAGAAAGAAAGAAAGAAAGAAAGAAAGAAAGAAAGAAAGAAAGAAGAAAAGAAAGAGAAAGAGAGAGAGAGGGAAGGAAAGAAAGAGAAAGAGAGAGAGAGGGAGGGAGGGAAGAAGGAAGGAAGGAAGGGAGGAAGGGAGGGAGGAAGGAAGGAAAGAAGGAAGGAAGGGAGGGAGGGAAGGGGGAAGGAGGGAGGGAGGGAGAGAGAAAGGAAAAAGAAAGAAAAGCAAAGCTGAGCCTTTTGTTTTGTTTTCTGGTATTAAAGGTAAATTTTATTCTAATACAAACTAAACAATGACCAAGTAAAAGACTAAAGTCTAGCGAGCCACTAACTTATTAAATGACATAGAACAGGTTACAATCTCTATGGGTCCCAGTTTCAAAGATGCATGGCTGATAGTGATTAATATCATGCCAATACCAATTCATTTCTATTAATGAAATTGAACAGTTACACACATATAGATCCTAAACCTAGCATTTCAATAAGCATAACTTTCTTTATTGTTGTTCCACAAAACATTTCTCTTTCGATTTCCCATCCCACTAGGTGGAGAAAAATATACAGTTATACAAAACTCTAAAATATAACGATCTTAAGGTCTCTCCCTATCACCCAATTCCTATAATAATATCTAAGCCCCGAGGCCAGAGAGTATGTGGTTTGTACAAGAGGGGACACACAGTGTCACGTACTTGTACCTCATCTGCCCTGCTATGACATGTCACTCTTACCTGGTTTCTGGTCCCTGATTCACACAGATCACAGATCATTCTCCAAATATCAGCCAAGATCTGTCTCAAGTGCCTCTCTGGCATATGTGCCTATCTCACTGGAGCACATAAAAACCTGCATCTGACTCCAGCTCCTCTGTCTAGATACCTGGATGCAGCAATGCCTGCTCTGCTGCCCCTATGCCATATTGGCCATAAAATTCATCTTGCTACAAACAGCTAGGCAAAGCACAGTTCATCTCTGCCCTCAGAGCCCTGCAACCCATACTGGATTTTACTCCATGACTCCACACAAGCGAGTCCTGGTGGAGAACTTCATAACCTCAATTTTCTTGCATACATTCCATTCTCTCTTTTTTCTCTTTTGTGGACCCTTTTTTTGGTCTCAAAGGGGGTAAAATTAGGTCTGATTAATCACATATTTTACAAAGAAACACAGGGAGACAAAATTATAAGAAAAACACACATCCGTTAATACACCAATGCATTGCCTGATGACAAACCAAAGATGATGCTCACATCAGCTGTGGTTTGCACATAATTTTATCACCGTAGTGACCTAAGTATAAGATGTTAACACTGATATTGGCATCACACAGTTGACACCGGGTATGAGGGTGTCCACAAATTCTCCAGCCGGCCCTTCCTCACATCATCCTGGTCCAGGTAAGTGTTGATTTCTGCTCTTACTTCCTTACACTGCTTCCAGAAACTCAAAACACAACAAATAGTCTTTTAAAACCTGTCTTTCAAAATTTAACATTTTTATTTATATCATATAAATTTATATTAAAAATTTATATCAAAAATTGGTATAAAACTACCAGCATCTGTGGCTTGCAATGTGACCTGGGTCAGTTTGCATTAAATCTCCAAATTTCAATTTATAGATTTATAAAATGAAGACACTGAGAATTTTATAGGGCCAGTGTCAGATTATGTGAAATCTTACACTCTAAGATCTTTGCATGTAAGTTCAATATACAATTAACCTCTCACTAACTACTATAAAACTAATGCTTATAATATCTAGACTAGATTTTTAGCTAATCCCTAGATACAATCTAAAAGGGACTGATCTTTTAAATTCTTTAAAAATGACGAGACAATCTGAGACCATACTTTGACTGCAGATCCAGCAAATGAAGCCTAGTTGATGATGGCCTTGAGAAGGATACTGCAGGTCCTCCAATAACGTCATCTGGCTAACATCGTTTCCTCGCAGCATTGTTAAGGAAAAAAAATAAATCACTTCCTGCCAAGGACACTGTGTGGAGTTGGCACTTTCTCCTCACGTCTGTGTGGGTTTTCTCCAGGTACTCCAGTTTCCTCCCATAACTCAAAGTTTTGCATGTAAGATGAACTGGCCCATCTCCATGGTCCCGGTGTGGGTAAGTGAGGGTGAGTGTGAGTTGCCCTGCAATGGGAGGGTGGCTTGGCCAGTGTAGATTCCTGCCTGCCACCCTGAGTTGCCAGGATGGGCTCTGGCTACTCGGGCCCCTAAGCTAGTAAATAGTTATCTTATTGGTTTTGATTAATCTTTTTTAAATGTATTATCACATTTATTTCACTGTTTAATATTAGAACTGTTCTGGTCTTTATTTAGAAGCTTGGTAATGATTTTGTGACCAGAAAAATGACATAGGATGTTAACTCTTTTTTATATCAATTAGCCTAGGGGAAAATTGATTTCATTAATATGTTGTTTCACTTAAAATCTCACTTTCCAATAACTTAGCAATTATGTTAAGTGAGCACCTACTGTATAACGCTTTGGGGTGCAGAATTGGCACTTTGTTATAGGTCTACATTTAGTACTGTGTTCTTCAAAAGGTATAAAGATCAATAATCCTGTGATGTATCATGAATGTGTGGTGTTTCATTATTTAAAATTAGAAAGTTGTATAAAGATATATATAATTTAGTTCTTAATCAAAAATGTCTCCTAAAGGTGCTACAACACCATAGTGCTTTAAAATAAATACAGTTGAGACTTATTTAGAAACCGTTTTGACATGTACAGACTCATATATAAATGAGAAAGTGTAGAAGTCGATTACCTTAAAGTCATCATGAAAAACAAGTCCCACATTCATCACTTAATAAGCTTCCAACTATCTTGACTCAAGTAATTGCAGATTTTAAAATCAGCATATATTTTTCCATTAAAGAGATAAAAATTTGCACCAGGAATTATATAAAAGAGACCTGCAACCACAACTAATGGTGCCTGTTTCCCATATCTCCATCATATATTTGTCCCTAAATCACTAAAATTACCTGAAACTTGAAAAGCAATAGTTAATTACTATAAAAACTTGAGATATTATAAAATAGTACATATGACATGATTTTTGTAGACTTCTATGTGGAACACACATACATTTTTTATGAGTTTCATTCCTTAGCCCTAGAGCATTACATTTAACAAATGTCTTCTGCCTGAATTGTATTTTTAAAATCTTATTTCTCTCTTGATTATTACTCTAGAAAAGAAAACATATGCATTATTTCATTGCTATAAACATTTTATATCTAAAAGAAGTGGCCAAATGGAAAAAGGCAAGGTTATAGTCATATCCGTGGAAAAAAAAAATTGGAATTAGATTTTTGTTTAAAAAAAAAAAAAAAAGGTTCAAGTCAGATAGGTAGGTGCTTTGTTCGTCACCCAAGTCCTGTCTAAAGAGAATGCAAAACACAAAGCCCTGTGTGCACTATCTAGAGGAAGCAGCTGCAAGAGTGATACAGGGCTGATTCTTATAAACAAAGAGCACCAACAAATCTGTTTGAGAATGAATATTAGATTTGCTGAGTTCTGCTGACATCACCATGGGAGATAAACACTTTAGGAAGAGTGGGGCAGCTTGCTGTATGAGAGGTTGCCAGGAGAGATAAGTGAGCAGCAAAAGTCAAGTGAAGACATGATGCCAATCTTGACAGTCTTGTAGATGACTGAGTGAAGTGCCATCTTAAACATCACCAGTCTAGAACAAGTGGATAAAAATGAACTCTGAACCTTTGTTTCCTTAATAGCAGCAAACTAACAGCTGTCTGCATCTGGAAACTGTGTGAAAGTTCTATACAGCTGTATCATAATAAACAAACTAAAAAAAAATCTCACAGTCTACTGTTCCTTTTACATTCTTGCTCCTTCTCTAGCCTCATTAACTTGTAATTTTACATCTAATTATATTTTATTAATTTGTTATTTCTGAACTTGAGAAATACATTGAAAACATATTGAAAAAACAAGTAAATCTCCAATGGTTGTTTTGTTTTTCTTGTATTTGCAAGTGCATAATGACCAGGACCTGAGCAGTATGGTGCTGTCAGCTTACATGGTGTGAGCTTTTGGCAGTAAAAGGAGCCAGGGGTTGGCTTATGGAGTGGAGCAGGGGTGCGGGGGGAATGGGGACCAACAAATTGAGGCTGTGGAATATGATTTACCTGCTCTGGAGCTCTGGGGTCTAGAATTTCATAAATATAAGTGACAAATTATCAATAAATCACTCTGTGGTTCACCATAATGCATACTGTTTATTGAAACCCAGGTCCAATAAATATGAGTCGCCCTTTTTAGCAAAAGCACAAGAAACAAAGATGACAGGAATTACAAACAGAAATGAAAAATGGGAAATAAGGCCCTGGTGAGCAGTGAACCTTTTTCTCTTCAATCCATTCTGAGACCACTGGATTCTAGAAGAAATTTTTATATGTGTACACTTGTTTCAAAACATCATTTTGTTTTCATTTTGACCTGAAGAGTTTACAGAGTGAGGCAGTGTAGGTAGTGCTTGACCACGGATAGGTTCTACTATTTTTAAAAAATAATTCCATATACATAAAATTCTGTGAGATTCTGTTGAAATGGTGATAGCATGAACTAAATCTTTCACAATGTTTCTTGATTTTCAAATGCAACAATGTCACCATTATTTTCCCAAGAAAATGACCTATAGTAAAATTAAGAAAAAAAAGCAATCAACACTTACTTAAATAAATGCAAAATTTTCTACTGAAGAATGGAAAGATATAAGATAAATTAACACTGAAAGCAATTGGTGATTTGCCTTTAAAACTTTACATACATGTTTCAGCCTTTGTTTCACACATATTTCTCCAAGGCCAGAGAGGGGCTTACTTAATATTTATTGTTGTAATTCTTTATTTATTTATTGTTGTTATTCTTTATTTATTTATTGCTTATTATTTGGATACACTTTTACACACAATGTGATTTATCTCCTATGTTCTAAAAGTGAAATTAAGAAGTGTTGCAGTCAATGTTGTTATAATGCCCTATAACTTTACAAACTCATTCAGCAGCTGGAAGCAATTGACATAGGGTAGCATTTGACTTGAACAACACTTTAAAAAGTCAACTCGAATCTTAATTGAAATACCCTATATTTCACATTGGATATACGACCCAATTCTAATCTTTTGTTTCCTTTTAAAAAGCAAAGGCAGTGAAGTATTGTGCTCTTTATGAGACTGTGTATTATTATTAAGTGACAATATTTATTCTAATAAGGAGTTTTTTTAAAAATCAACTCTCTGAAACATACTTCTGTGTTATCAGTTATGTATTAGTAATTTATTTATGTATTATATAATATAATTTTATTTATATAATAAATTATTAATACATAAGTTATTATAATAATTGTTTGTGAATATATTAATATAGTCATATTAATTTTCCTTATGGAAAAACAATATAATAAATTTTTAACGAGCAAAAATGAATCATAACCTGTACAACATATAAAAATAATGTTTCATCTTCTGTATAACTTTTCAGTCTTTCTCTCACACGTACTTATTATTTACATAACTGCTTCTAACATTTGTTATACTTAAGGGCTCAATATATTTACTTACATATTTGTGATGCTACATGTTTTTCTCTAAGCTGGCCAAAAAGTATTACGTTAAAATAACTTTAAATGTCATAGAAAGTTAATGAATTAACAACAATTCATTACTAAGAGCTAATGCTCATTATGTGTCAAACCCCTGTTCCAGCAGCGTCAGCCTTCCATTCCCAATATCTATATGGTAATTCCTATTATGATCCACATTTATCAGATGAGGCAGAAGAGGTTAAGCAACCGGTTCCAGGCATCATGCAAATAAGCCACAGTGCCAAGCTAAGAGAAAGGATTCTACCAAATCTCCCTTATTTTAACTACTATGGTGTTTCTGAAAGTGTATATGCCAATTGAATATTTAAAATGGCATGGCACACTAAGTGCAAACTAAGTATTTAAACAAGCAATTGGTTTATGATAATAATGTCCCAAATTTATTTGTTTATAAATATGCATTTTATTTTATTATGTTGAATTATTCAGTACTCTTTGGTTGTCTAGGGACAGAAATGGAACTTAATTTCATTTTAGCAAAATAGAGAGTGTTATTGACTCCTATAACTGCAAAGCCACTTCAGGCATAGCCAGATCTAGAAGTTCCAAAAAGGTGCTAAGCCTGCAGTCTCTTTCTGTTCCTGGCAACGCGGCTTTCTTCTTGGCTGGTTTCATTCTCAAACAAACTTGATGTTCACTGGCAAGCCCACATTTAAATTGTCCCTACAACAGTGGTACATAACAAAAACAAACAAACAGCTTTCCCAGCAGCTCAAGTAAAATTCCCAAAAGATAATCCTCATCCGCCCCTGTTGTGTCACGTGCCAATTTGTGAACCGTCGCTGTGCCCAGAAAGACAATGTCCTTTGTTGTTCAGGCCTGAGTGTGGCATCAGCCTTACCCAGACCGAGACCAGGGATGAGGTGCTTCTTCAAAGGATATGGCTACCAAAAGAAACGAGGGAGATTGGTGGTAAGAAAAAAAGTCCACAGAACTCCCAGACGCAAGTTCTCTCAAAATGATTTTTAGCTCATTAGAGAAATCTCCTCAGTGTAAGTATAACATATGGTACTGAGTCGGGTAGAGTTCAGTTGCAAAGAAGAAAATCTGCTCTAGCTAGTTTAAGCAGAAAGGGATTTATTACAGGGTTTTAAGATGTATATTTTTCAAGGCAAACAAAGAAATGGAGTTTCTTTAAGGTCATAGGAAATATGCTAAGAGAAGGTTAATCTTTTTAGTGTAAAAAGGTTGTTTTTTGTGTAAATATTCCATGCGGCATTTGGAATACTGCATTTCCTCTTTCTTCTCCTTTTAGGGTGACCAATGAGTCCTGGTTTCTCTGGGACTTTCCCAGTTTTAAAACTGAAAATCTCACATCGCAGGAACACTTCAGTCTTGGGCACACTGAGACTGCTGGTCACCTACCTCATCTTGTCTCTTCTAGTGGTGACACCAAATAAACTCTATTGGCCTAAGTGAAAACCTGAAGCCAAACAGAAGCCATAGGATCCAAAAGGGGTAGGTCAGGGAACAAAAAGATTTAAGAAAACTAAAGCTATTTAGTAAAGATAAAAATGAAGAGACAGAGGGTCCAAAGTGACTGGGTCTCCTCAGAGAGCACATCAGGCGCCACTGCGTGGAGTTAAGAGGTCCCAAATCTGTTGAGGAGTCGAAATCCAGTAAAACAGGAGCTGAGCCAGAATACCCACACCCATGGGATCTGTGTGGGTTGGAAGGCTCAGCTAGACCTGAAGATCTGCTGTGTTTGATTTAATAACTCCAGACTCCAAGCATATGCTGGCCAGGCTGATAGGAACCTTGTCTGATAGTTGATTTACATCCCTTTCCCTTTTAGTATTAAGGGGGAAGCATTAGATATACACCCCACCTTTGCACAATTGGAATCATTTCTGATATTGACTACAAACCCTCCCACCTTTAGGATATAAGTGAAATCCTTATGAAATCCCTCCCCTTTACCCTGCCTCAAGTCATCTACTGTTAGGCATCCCATCCAGGGGAACTCTGACTTCCTCTCCCCACCTCTCAGATTTGGGGGATTTCTCTGGATTGGAGGGAGGGAAGGAGAGAAAGAGAGAAAGGATACACTTTAACTCCTCCTGGCCTGTATCTAATTTTGCTGACCTCCTAAAATCCTTCTTTCCCAGGGAAAGTCTTCATCATAATAGTTAAGCAAGAGATAACTAAAAGTACCTTTTGTGCTGCCCACTGGACATAGGAGCTAAACACAGAGGCTCATATCCTCCCAGAGCTCTGCTCTTGGCCCTCTCCTTCAATCCGTTACCTCGGTGTTCCTGTTAGCTGTTACCTGCCATGCTTGACTACAACTCACACTCTGGTGACCTCCAAATCATCTCACACCTACCAGGCTTGCTCTTGAATTATCTTAAGCTCCTCAAGTTGCCAGACTCTGGAGCTTGTACAGAGTCTACCTCCATGCTCTCCAAAACCGTGTGTGATCCTTTCCCTCTTTCCTCAAGATCCCTCTCTGAGACAGCTTCACAATAGAAAGGACAGGTACTCTCATCTCCTAATTTTATCAAGAAGATAAATAAAATTCAGAATGTTGAAGTGACTTGTACAAGTCCACATTACTTAGTCAGTGGAAGAACCATCCTAGTAGTTGGGATCCATAGGTCCCACTTGATCACTCTACTACTTCAGTCTGAGTGAGGTCTGGATCTTACAACACCCAAAGACTGTTTCTAAAATAGATCGAGTTTTATTACTTTCAAATATATATCATAAAATAAGGGTTTTTTCTCAAGTATCTGCATATAAAAAGCATCATATTAATTTATAAATACAAGTAATCGAATTCCACATTATTTATGTTCTAAAGCCTAGCTAAATTTATCTTGCAATATTATTAGCACAGTTAAAGTACTAAGCACACATTAAAATTGGGCCGAGGGGAGAATGGAAGAGTGATGATTGCAGAGAGCTAGCCAAAATCAAGTCAGAGCTGGCGTACCGCACAATACAGACAAGTTCTCAGAGCTTTTTCCAGGGTCAACCCCAGCCGTTCCTCCATTCAGACAGATTTTCCAATCATGCTTGGATGCACTGGTGCTTGGTGTGGGAGATATTTTTTTTTTTCTTCTTTTTCTTTTCTCCCCGCAAAGACCTGTGGATTTCTACAGGACATCCTTTCCTTACGTTGAAGAATAACAGTCATTTCTCTCTCTGAGATGGATTAGTAAACTAGTCTTCCACTAAATGCATTTAAGTCAAATCGTAGTGAAATTTAGTTATATTCTGTAATGGAGTGATTTTTAATTCCATTATCATGCACCCACCAAATTCTAACCAGCATCTAATCATATTAGTATAAAGCAATATAAATTTCCTACAATAAGCCAAAGGTAAATTCTTAAATCACTTGAAGCCACATAAAAACATTTTCTGTTATTTCTTTGGATTCCACAAGTTTTTCCCCCCTTTAGAGATTTTACCATGATTTTATGGCATTCTTCCTTAAAAATATTTATAATGCATGGCACAAGATGAATGTGTGAAAAAATATCCTTACGTGTTTGTTAAGAGAATTTGCAGAGAAACCTTTTTTCTGCAAGGCATGACTGTAGAAATTAATTCCCTGACAATCACCACTACAGCCTGGAGAGCACCCTGCTTGACATGACTCGACACCTGTCATGGCTGATGCTCAGCTATGGTTTTGGCCTCTGAATCCCAACTCTGTTAATGCAGGTGACTGTCACCATTTCAAATCACCTTCCTGATCTTTTCTTCTTTTGCCCTGCTTGTACAGGGGCCAGCCTGACGCAAAATTACCAGTTGGGAAATTTTGCCTCTGGGTCCCCACCTCCCCTGTAGAACCATTTGCTTCTTTTTGTAGCCCTTCACATAGAGGACTACACTAGAATTCAAATGTATAACAGTTAATACACCAAGCAGAGTGGATAAATGAAGGCGAGAAGGGCAAATTCACTGCACGCTCACGTTTTGTTTGACCTGTATAGGATTTTTAAAATAAAACATTGAAATGTGTTGCTAACATTTCAAATTCAAGAGATTTCATATTAAAATCCAGGTTTCCAATATCTTGTGATGTTGGATGTTGGAAACACATGCTTGCGTTTCTTCCTGACAACTGGGTGAAGATGAAGAGCTTTCCCTTCACATGTCTCCAGTTTGCCACAAAATTCACCATGTTTACTTCTCAGGTACTTTGAGGTCTTCACTCCTATAGCTTTTGAGTTTGTTACTCCCACAGCTGACACAAAGGCAGTGCATACCAGGACGACAAAAGTGGTTTGTAAGAGCTGATCATCAACACATCATTGGTAACAGCCACCACCCCAAGGCCTGTGAATACCATCCTGGTTGCAGGATGGAGGAAAAAGAAATTGTGATAGGCTCATCCAATGACATCCGGTAGGTGACAGCCAGCCTAACACACTGTTGATGCATTCGTTTATATATAAAATGCAAGTGCTGTTGCATTCGTTTATATATAAAACCACCTGCAACCAAACATAGCAAAATATTTTAACTAGACATACTTCTTGAAATTAAAACAACTTTTTTCCTCCAATCAGACTTTAAACTTGGGATAAAATAATAATTTATTTTCATTTACAACTTTAGAACTTATAATATGTCTTTATATATCTTCATACTTACATTCATTTCACAAATGTGGGCCTGGGTTTTCATTTGCCTCTCACAGTAACTCAGGGTGTCAGCGAATACAAGTTATCATGCCCATTTCACATACATGGAAACTAAGGCTCAGGAAGGTGAACTGCTTACTCAAAGGCAGAACTAAGACTTGAATGAAATTCTCCTGTCTCCCAGTTCTGAGAATGCCTGAGGTTATTTTGCATTCATTGCAACACTTTTCATGTAAGAAACATTGTCCTGATTTGGTCAATGACAAAGCCCAAGCTGCATTTTGCTGGGCTACATGTTCTTAGCATAGATGATGAAAAGACAGCAGTTGTAAGTTTTCTGCATCAGAGTCACTACGCTTTTGCCCCTAAGTCTTTATTTCCTATTATGGAAAAGATTATACTGAACTACATTTTTTTTGCCTTTGAGAGAAGCAAAGTAAATTTTTCAAATGCCTGTAAAACTCACCTTTAGCTTTATACATTCTGTAAACTTCATATGTTCATTTCAGAATAGCTTATGTTAACCTCTAGGTTACATAACTTTTAGGCTGCTTGGTATATTTTGTTTAATTTTTGTTTAATTTTGTTTAATTTTTGGCCTAATTTCATCTTGAGTGTGCCATATTAGATCAGAACATTTAACTGTTTATATTAGTAGTATGTCTTTATCTTGTTGACATTTTCCTCCAATTTTTTTACAGAAGATATCTCATAAAAACAATTTCCAGTTATTATAATGTATGTTCTCTCTCTTACTCAAAGCATTTTTTTAGCTTAAATTTTTAGCTACTTATGTTTTGACACTAACAGTCTTTTTAAAATATAATCAAAGCAATACAATATTTACCAAAGTCCTAAAATTACATGACTAAATACTTCCCTAAATAATCTTAAAGACTTTTGACAAGGCATTTGAAATAGTTTCCGACTTTAATATCTGGTGTTGATTTAGAATCCTTAAAAATACATGAAGTTATTTGGCCTGAAAAATTATACAAAACAAAATTAGAATCTAAATGGGATTTAAGTCCAGCTCTTAATATCCTTATTTGATTAAAGTACTAAGCTCATTCATAAATGTCAGTGAAAGCCACTTGATGCTAGTTTATAAAACATTCCCATGTTGAACACCATATTAAAACAATCTTTAATAGTAAATGCCGATTCAGTTAATACTGGATTTTTCTGTCTCATTTTAAGAGCATAACTATAAGATAAAAATAATAATTCAAATGGAAATGGAAATAAAAACTTACTAACCAGTCATACCACTAAATAATACAGGTCAAATTAATGAGTTTATACCTACACCATTACTTCTTTGGATAACAAGTCTGCAAGTCTAACAGCCCCTGGAAATTCCCACTTTGCTTATCAATAGGTCAAGGGTGAGAGAGTGCAGGGGAATATCAGTACAGACCTAAGCACATTATTACATACCATTTGTCATAAAATGAGTTCCTTAATCATATAGAATGTTGTATGGGATACTTGATGGTGATTGAGATAGAAAGTCTAGAGATGGTAATGCTGACAAAAAAACTATGGGCAAGAAAGGCAAACCCACACACAGAGGAAGAGTCTATTCTAGTGATAATAAATTGCTGTGCTTTTCAGGGTGGAAGGAGTCCAGTTACCAACTTTCCATGGGTACTTAGCTGTGCCCCTGGGGAATGAGGGCTTAGTGTAGGCCTCACTGTCTTTCTAGAACTCCATCAATAGCTGTATCTATCTTAGGATGGCTTCAACAGGATAACCAGATTGAAGACCTCAGATTGGCAGAAATCAGATCACCCTTGGTGAGGGGAAGCCCATGGTATTCAATCATGGGACTTCTATTGCTACCGTTTTTTGTTCCTTTTGTTTTGTTTTGTTTTTTATGAGCCCAAGTGTCAGCTCTAGTGTTGTTGGGGAAAAGGTTCATTGGATCATCCTGTCCACCAAGTTATTTAAATTCTCTTCCATAAGAGAGTATCTTCACATATGCCACTATTCTAGGAGCCAATTTACATATCTTTTCCCAGATCTACATCCCATCAGTCTTCCAGCATTTCTCCTGAACACCCAGCCAACCTGTAAGGTGCTATTTATTAATTCCTGTAGATCCTTACCTCTGGCCCACTCTCCTTCCAAGCAAAGTAAATACTCCACTGCACAGATTACTACTTTTCCTACTGGGAGGGTTTTTCCTATTTTTCAGTGTCCTTCTGGGCCACCTCTGAGAGGCACTATAATGTTCCCTCGGTCCACCTCTAGCTAGTGCCAACATGCTGTACAAAACTACCTATAAACTACACTTGAATTTCTGTCTTCTTAGTCAACCGATGAAAGAAAACTTCCCATGAGACCATGTATGGGTTGAGGGTAAGAGATCAGAGCAGCAGAAATAGACACCAAGATAATGAGAGCCACCTGCTCAGACCACCTATTGTGCCCTCAGTAACTTCTTGAGCCCTGTATCTTGTATACCACCACCACTTGAAAATTGGGTGCTTCTAAACATACCCAACCCTATGATATTTTGGATCAGATGGACAGTTCAGGTCAAATGTTCACTTGTGCCATCTTGGCCAGGTATTCAATGTCAACAAGGACTAGTAGCAAGTCAGGGACAGGAGCCGTTTCTCAAAGATAAAACTGATTTGTTTCCAAAGCCCTAGTGGTCTTCCACTGAAGGATGTCAGGGGCTGCATACAACATTCTTTTTGCCAAAGACAGTTTGGGTGCCATTGGATCTGCCTAATCATAAAGCCCAAGTAACAGAGTACCTTGTACTTCAGCCTAGACCTGCTGCAGAGCCTTCTCTTGCTCTAAGTCGCATGTAAAACTGACAGCTTCAGTTTGGGCACGGTGGCTTATTCCTCTAATCTCAGCACTTTGGGAGGCTGAGGCAAGAGGATTGCTTGAGCTCTGAAGTTCAAGTTCAGCCTATACAACATAGTGAGACCATATCTCTGCAAAATTTTTCTTAAAAAAATTAGCCAGGCATGGAGGTGCGTTCCTTGAAGTGTGTGCTTGTAGTCTCAGCTATTCTGGAAGCTGAAGTGAGAAGATCACTTGAGCCTGAGAGTTTGAGGCTGCAATAAGTCATGATTGAACCACTGCACTCCAGCCTGGGGAACAGAGCGAGATGCTGCTAAAAAAAAAAAAAAAAAAAAAATCTTGACAGCTTCTTGGTAAATCAATAAATAGGTTGATCCAACACATCCAAATGTGGTTAGTGTTGCCACCAGAAACCACTTTTTTAATGAAAAGAAAAATGGTGCTCCAGACCTAAAAGTTAATCAACTTCACTGGTAACTATACGTGTATGTGTACATATATGTATATTAATGTTGTTTCCTAATGAAATAAGTATAAAGCAATTTGTATATAATATTTAATAGTTCCTTCTACCTAAATCAATAAAGTATATTTTAGTCTAGTTAAAGGCAAAATCCTACAACATGCTAAATTCTATTTCAAAATCTTACTATAACAGCAACATGTTATTGAATGCTTTGATCATTTTCATTTATCATTTCTCCTGTTATTATCATTAGGTATGATTTGAAGAATGTACCATTACATAGAACTAGCAAATGATTAATAAGACTTCAATTTTGGGAAATTAAAGAAATAAGTCAACAGGTAAACTATTGCTGCCTCATCTGGTCTCAATCGTGCATGCCTAAGCTATGATATATATGCATCATTTTCTCTGATTCATATTCCTCATTACTGAAAAAATAAATTTTTTTTAACTATTCAGAAACTGCACGTTAGTGGATATTCTGCAAAAGAACTCTCTACCAATTATTGATATCACAGACTGATTCATCTGTCCTTTTAGGTTGAACTCATTAGTCCTTTGTTAGTGAAAAGTAAATAAACAACTGGCTTCAAACCCGGATGATCTGACCATATACAAAATAAAAGATGACTGAAAGAGGACTAGGCCTCAAAGTCTCACAATCCTATTGCAACTAATCATTTTAACATATCAGTCTCCTAATCTCTGTCCACATGCATACAGATTTTCTACCTTATTTATTCATTTATCCAACATTTACTGATAATCTACCGTATGCTGAGTCTGCTATAGCAAATGCATGCGCAATTTTGTATTTGCTTTACAACTGAATGAGAGAATATACATTTTATCATATTCCTACCAATATTAACTTTTAAATCACCATTTTACCAAAATATAAGTGTCATGTTAAATATAACTGTTATAATATATAGATGTATGTTGGTACACCCACGTAGTCCCAGCTACTCAGGAGACTGAGGCAGGAGGACTGCTTGAGCTCAGAAATTTGAAGTGAATGTGGGCAACATAGTGAGACCCCATCTCTAAAAGAGTTAAAAACAATAAAAATAATAATAAATAAGCAAATAAATAAACTATAGATGTAGGGTTTTCAGTTTTCACTTTTATAGACTATTCTTCTTTACAAAGGAGTATAATATAGTAAGTAAGGTTTAGGCTCTGGAGTTAGGCAGATACGGTTCTAAATTATGGATTTACCAGTAACTGTGTGAACTGGGGAAAATTAACCTCTCTAAGCCTCATTTGTGGAATAGTGATAATATGAGCACTACCTTCTGTGGTTGTCTTGAGGATTAAATGACATCATATACATAAATTCTTAAGACAGTGTCTAGCACAAAATAGATGTCACTTGTACTATTTTTATTTATCTCTATTACCCAGCCTGTGAAAGTGCTTGTTCTCCCATGTTCTCTACTTCATGAAGCTTTTCCTGATCTTTCCAATTGAATATGCTCTTTCCTTCCATTGATCTTCCAAAATGTTGTGTTTGTATTGTTTTTACAGCCCTTGACACTTTATATTTTGCTTTCAAACTGTGTGCATATTTCTTTTATCCACATTGTCAGATTATAAGCTCTTTGACAATTCCTTGCTAATCTTTGCCTGTGCTGTTGGTGCCTAGCACAGTATCTTACACATTAAATAGATACTCAAGGCCCAGCACAGTGACTCACACCTGCAATCCCAGCACTTTGGGAGGCCAAGACAGAAGGATCGTTTGAGCCCGGGAGTTCGAGACCAACCTGGGCAACATGGCAGACCTTGTCTCGATAGATAGATAGATAGATAGATAGATAGATAGATAGATAATAAATATTTACTGAAAAAATAGTTGAAAACATTTTTATAACTACATTCTGCAGATGGAATAACAATGGTACAGATACTTGATGTGTTTTCAGCTGAAATGCTTTCAATTGATTTCAGTTTTCAATTAAAAGTGGTGTATTCCCTTTGCATATTACTCTTATATGTGAATTAAAGGCTGTTTTCCTACACCTAGCCCCATCTTGTTCTTGGATAATTTCACTACTTTTCTTTTTTAATTACATTGACCACTTGCAACTTTTTATTTGAGGTAAGTTTCTGTTTCCCCTGGAAACCTATAAGCATGTCATCTGGCCTGGTTACAATTATTTTGGTTCCCCAAACAAACGACCGTTTCTGAAACTCCTATTCTAATATTCTAGCTTATCAATGATCACTTACTTTTTCTTAAATTTAGTTATGCTATTTTTTATAAAGCATCAGAATTATTTTGTTCTTTTTGCAGATTGCTCTTCTCTATTTACAAGTGTATGCAGTATCTATAATCTTGTTAATTAAACTCATGAAATAGTTTTACACACCTTTTCTTTGTCTATATGAGACATTTAAAAATGAACAGTGACTCACAGCTCTTCTAGCATGACTTGAATTCCAGAATCTTTGTTACACATCAACATGTTAACCATAAGTAACGTAGTTATAAAATAATTTGGGAACATGAAGCAATCTGATTGGCCTCCAGCCATCAGTTTATGAACTTATCAACATAATTTCAGTCTTATCTTTAAATTGATGACCATGAATAACGACTTTAAAATGAAATTGTAATTGTATTAGTTATGATTATCTTTAATGAATGAATAAATGCAAAAATTATTACACTACAGAGACACACATTAATAAAATCGGTAATGTAATGATATAGCACAGTAATTCTGTGCTTTTATGTAGTCAATGTATAACATATAGACACATCATTAAAGAAAATTTAATTCGAATTTTTGCAAAGATCCACAAAACTCTAAGTTATGACAGAAAAAACCAGTAAAAGTGTGTATCCTTTTGAAAACCTCCAAATTAAAATAAAATTGCCTCAGTTAGGGAAAGTAAAGCAAACTATTATTTCTGTTTCTAAAACTAATAAACATCTTTTCATAATTTATCTCATGATTATCTCTGGCTTCACAAATTTTCTTTTATCAAATATCCCCATCATAGTTAAAAGTGAAATTAAAGCATCAACATTAACACTGATTTTACCTACTTGCATGGCACTGTATAAATCTGAGGCCATTTCACTTGCATTATCTCATTTGAAGTCATTTTGCGCAACGTGTCAGCCTTCAATGGTACTGAAAAACCTTGTGTTACAGTGTCATTTGGTTCCTAGAGCCTCCTTGTAAATTCTCCCTGTCACAAGTAAACTCTTGGCCTTCACTTTTACCAATCATGTTAGTACTAAGCTGTTGTCCCCCAGCCCCAAACCCTTTCTTCCTGCTTGCGGGACCTTGCAGCTCCAGTTTCTGCATTGCAACCAGCTTTCTTTAGGATCTGCCAAGAGGGGGCGCTAGAGAGACTGAACGGCAGAAGAAGGGAGAAAGGACTTGTTCTCATTTGCAGCCTGCCTCCCTTTGTTGCCTCAGTAACCATCCTTCACCCTGGAATGTGATTCCAGTCTCCAGCCCATTTTGCAAGAGCCCCAAAACCAGCTTCATTGTACCTTCAGAGGTGCAGCCCTTGCCAGGCAGTGCCCACTCCTCAGAAGAGCTCCAACTTTACGGCACCCCTTCTGTATGACTTTAGATTCTTTAGTCTCTTGATTTAATTTGATTTTCATTTTGATTTTTCAGTTATGTAAAACAGTAATGCAAAACATTACATAGCTTCAAAGTCATCTCTGCCTTATAGGTAACCTCATGCTAATTCTTTTGAAAATGTGAGAAAATGCTATACACTTTTATCACGCCTTGACCCTCTCTTACACAAAAAGTAGCTCACTCTACACGCTGTTCTACACCTTAGTTTTTTCCATTAAAGATGAATTCTGAATGTCATTCAAAAGGAGCATACAGAAATCTCTCTGATTCTACTCTATGATGAATCATATCATATGCCCCGCGGAACATCCCCCATTAACATTTTCTGCGATTTTAACATCCCCCATTAACATTTTCTGCCTTTCGATTTTTAGTATCCCAAACTGAAAGTTTTAGCATTCAAACACACAGACCCCTCTCCAATACAACTTTATTTTTTGGCCAGTTAATACAGGTAGAATACGTATTTGTGTCATCAAACCTCAATATAACTTTTTAAACAAAATTATGTCAGATAAAGTCTTGAATCTCCATACACAGTTGTCAAAATGGTAAAGCCTACAAGGACTTTCAAAAGGGCAAATGCTTCAGGAAGGCTGCCGCTGAAGGTGAGGAAAGGCACTTTCCCGGAAGTCGCCATATAAGGTGACTGTTAACAACTATAGTAATTGGTTATTAGGAGGTGGATTTTTTAGGCATTTTACATATTTACATGATCATTTATTACATATATAAGTTATTCACTGTGTTTTAGGAAATTGGTTGAGGCTTTTAGGTTGATAGATAACCACTCTAATTACTCCTTTTAATATAATGAAAATAACAAGCATTTCAGACACCTTTGGTAAGCACTAAAGGGCCTGTGTTCCACGTGTGAATGTACTCCAGTTTATTAAACCAGTCCTTTATCGATATTTAAGCTATTTCATCTTTTAGTATTATAAGTAATTCTATGAGGAACAGTCTTGACCATATGTCAATTTGCATTTTTAGAACAGATTCCTAGAAGTCATGTTGCAGGACTGAAGAGTAAATGTATATGCAGTTTTGCTCAATAATGCTAAATCCTCCTGCCCCCAACCCCTTTGAAGCTGATACCACTTTGCATACTTATTTCATCAAAACCTCTACAACAGAGTATAGTTTACAAATTTTGGGATCTCTGCCAGTCAGGTAGGTGAGAAGTGTTATTTCAGTGTAGTTTCAATTTGCATTTCTCATATATTCAGTATATTTTCCTATGTATGAGGGTCATTTTTATTTCTTTTTCTGAGAACTATCTGTGTCTTTCTCCCATTTTCTATAAGGTTTTGGCCTTTTTTTCTCAATTCTTTGAAGCATTTTATGTGTTCAGAATATTACTCTGTGCCAAATTTATCACTCTTTTCCTTATTGCTTCTGAAATATTTTGTGCATTTAGATCTCTGATCCATTTGGATGTCTACCATGTGGTGTGATAAATGGATGTAATTTCATCTTTTTCTCATATGGTTATCCAGGTGTTCCAAAGCCATTTACTGATTAAAAACACACTTTCCCTCTATTATGAGTGGTTATCTTTATCAATATTGTATTTCAGTTGTTTTACCAGATTTTCTGTGTGGTTCCATTGGTCTTTCTGTCTACTCATGTGCCCATACCACAACCTTTTAATTATAGAGGCTTTATAATATATTTTAGAAAAAGAAATGCATTGCCTGTCTTCTTAGGAAATTTCCTGATTAGTATTGCATGTTTATTCTTCCATATGAACTTTATAACCAATTTGTGTAGCTCCAGAGGGGAAAAAACTTCTGCTATTTTTATTGGAATTGAATTATATGAATAACTAATTTAGGAAGAATTAACATGCTTATGAGGCTGAGTCAGCTTGCCGTGACTAATGTTATATCTTTCTGTTTAAGGCCATATTTATGTCTCTCAGGCATGTTTGTAGTTTTCCTCATATAAGTTTTAAGCATTTATATTAGTTTTATGCCTAGGAATTTTACTTTGTGTTTTCCCTTTTATTCTATTTTATTTGTTATCATGTATGGAGTCTGCTTCTCCATTATACATAAACAGTAAGACTATTGATTTCCCACAAAAAAAAACTATTGATTTTTATGTTAGTCATCTATCTGGCTATTTTATTAAGTTCTCCTATTTGTAGTTTTTCACAGATTATTTTTGGTTTTCAAGATATATAATCATAACATCTGCAATAGAGGTTGTTTAATCCCTTCATTTCCGATACTCATGCCTCCAATTTCTGTTGTCTAATAACATTGGCTAATACTTTCGATTCAAAGCTAAATAACAATTAAGATACCCACTGTCCTTTCTTGGTGTTGACTTCCTGTTCCTCATCAGTTAAGATGTTCATTTTGCTCTGATGATTATATGTACTATCATATTAAATTATCTATCAATTCCTAATTTGTTGTTTTTAACATGAATGGGTATTAATTTTTTTCAAATGTCATTCAGCATCTATGTAGATGATTATAGGATTTGGCTCCTTATTTCTAATCATGAGATGACTTACATTAATAGATTTTCAAATAAAGAATCATCCTTAGGACTGCCACTTTGGGAGAATGACACATCTATTTGGTAAGAACATCGAGTAGGATCAGGAACAGATAAGATAGGAAACTGGGAAATTTCTCATGGGTCATATATTTTAAGTGGCATCATATTATTTGTGTAAAAATTGTACTTCATCATAAAAGTAATGAGAAATCATCCATGAAGTATTTTACTAAGAGTCTTAAATTTTAGAAAGGTCTCTCTAACAGCAGAGAATGTCAAATTAGTAGTTGTAAGAGGTATTATAATGAGCCAGGTGAGAAATGATAGGGCCTGAACAAAACAGGGTGGAATTCAGAGATACTGAGGAAATGTAACAGTCTTAACTGAGTGAGTGAAGAGGACAAGCAAAAGGGGAGAGTCTAAGATAACTTCTAGATCCCTGGCTTGGGCAACTAGGCAGACGGTAGAGCATTCACCAAGATAAGGAGTATAGGAAGATGCATCGTTTTTGTAGGAAACAAGTTTGTTTTGAGTTTTAGATGCTTGTGGAAGTTCTAGATGTATACATTTTTTTCTAAAGGTTGGGAGAGATGTAAGGAACATAGGTACAAATTTTGAAATGATCAGTGTAAAGTTGGTAATTGAATCTATAGAAGCAGATGAAATTTCAAGAATGTTCATAGTGAGAAAAGAAGAGGCCAAGGATCCAAAGCCACCTTACCTACCTTAGAGAATTGCAAGGAAGATCAAATGACATAATATGTGTGAAAATACTCCATCTCCGTATGTTGTTTATTATATTCTTCCTAAAAAGTTTTTTAGCATTTTACATGGTTTACATGAAGTAAAGATGGCTTACAGAAAACACAGGCAATGACTCACATTCATATAAGTGCATGTAAATATCAAATAAAGACTAAAATTCCCAATCCTACCTCTCTTCTGGAAATAATGCTGAAAAAATTCCATAGTGGACCCCATTTGCACACTTCCGGATTTTCATTTTCTACCTGTAAATGTAAATCCTATTTGTTTTTATTATAAGTGGATTTTAAAACCCCACTGGAAAAAAAGCCACTTATATTCAATAAATCAATACATAATATTCTAAGTACAATAGCAGTAGGCACAAAAGAATATCATTTAGTCTCTGTCATCCTATTCCAATACAATTCTGCTGTTAATTGTAGAATCACAGTACGTAGCTAGTAGAACTTTTAAAACATACAGGTATAACTTGAATCTTATTTGTCAAACATTTTTAATATCCATAAATATTTTATAAGCATGTCACCTCTCTATTCAGTGTCCTTTCACCAATTAAAAGTCTACTGTCCTGCATTCATTTTATTTACAGATTTATGACTTTAGAAACATCACCACGATTGGGATGCTTAACCTTATAACTTGTAAAATGTATGTTGAGTATCCCACAGAGATACCCAGAGAAATGAGTGAATTAGATTCTTGTGAAGTTTAGTAGAAGAGCTACAAGACAACAATAGGTGGTGCTGCTGGGATGGAATACTGAGTATGTACATTTAATTCAACAAATGTCATGGAAAAATTTCGCCAACAAAATTACTCTGCTTATTAAATTAAAGGTTGGTTTGAGAGCAATATTAAAGCCTGATCAAGATGAGACTTTGAGGGAGAAAAAAGCTTCAAACAACTTCTCATACTAAGAAGAAAGACGTTTCCACCAGTGGGAGCTAATTTTTGTAAGCCGATTTAAATTTCAAGCAGCAAAATTCCACATTAACTTCTTACAGCCAGGAGCAACTTGAATCTTCCATGGTTATACCTGGCAAACAAAAATGAAGTTAAAACTGACAGCATTCCAAAAAGATACTCATAAAAGCTATTTAACGTAACCGGATTTTGCTGATTTCTCTCCTTCCTATCCCGAAATTCAAGTGGAAGGAGATATAAAATCTGGATTTCCCCCTTGCTTGAGCAGTTTTGACAGCTCGAGAGACTTAAGCCTGAGCAGTGTTCATCAGATAAGACACAGACCTTTTTCAGGGGACCACAGGATTCGCTGAGGTTTTGTAGAGTTTCTACGCACCTGTTCTTTGCTATGGCTAAATGGTTTGAGGTATGATAATAAATTGACTGCAAATAAATTTTTAAAGGAAAGAAATGGACCGCCCTACTCAATTTTCCTAAAAGCACTTCCAACCTTTCAATCAAAGCAATAGATTTTTCCTCTTCTTATGTCTTTAAAAAAAGTTCATATATGCCAATTATGATAGAAATTTAATATTCACATCTCTCTTTGTGGCTGAGCACCAGCTGTGGGATAGGTAATAACCACAGGTTACCACCTCAGCACATGTACTTCCTTAGCTTGGCCCTTGTCAGTCTCCAGAGTAACAGGTGTAAATAATTGTTTAATTCTCTATCGTCCCTTGAAAATCTGGTCTACCTTTGTATCCCCAGTCTTTATCACAGTGCCTACCACATAGCAGGCACTCAACAAATGTTTGTTAACTTAATGCATAAACTCCCACCACTTATACATTGGGTACTTTTTTGAAAAACAAACAAACAAACCTACATATTAACTTCTGGTTGTGACTACTGTTTATTTAATAACTGTTTGGTACCATATAATACTGAGTTTGCACTCCCTATATCTTATTATTGACTTCCTCCAAGATTATTAGAGACAGCGAACTCTGAGCCTATGACTCATCTCTTTATACTCTTCATGGAAAAAGAAGTTGAAGACAGAAGATCCAACTCTGCCACCTCTGGGAATTACAGCACAATGGGAAGTATCTGTCCAACCTGACTGCGGACTGAGGCAAATCTTAAGCATAACACCAAGATAGCGCCTTCTAGATGGACTACTTCAAGTCAGTAAGTAATTTACCAGGAAATTATCTTCCATGCTTTAAAGGCTTATTTCATAAATATGTAACATCTTGTATTTGGAATAAGGTAAAAAGCACATCTGTCTTTCTCTACTCACCCAAAAGTATCATAATCCTCAGGCACTTTTCTCGATGAGTTTCAGAAGAACAGCATACGTGCCATATATCTATTTTATAGCTATGAGATATGTTACGAAGTCTCTTGTAAAGGCAAGCTTACTCTCTCTCTATGGGCCTCTTTTTTGGCAAATTCGTTTATGTGGAATAATTGGGATAGATTAGTCAAAAATGCTTTCATCTTCTTTTCTTGACTACATTGCATTTTAAAATAATTAAAACCCCAGATTGTTTCTGCTTTTCACCTAAGTTTACTGGCAGCCAGCAAAGAAGCCTACACTTTGATTTTAATCATGACCAGACAATATAAGGCCCCTGTCTCAGAACCAACAAGGGCAGCGAGCAGAAACCCTGCTGCGTAATTTCAAAGCCATGTACTTCCTGCTGCTAGCCCTACAGTATGATTTCTGTTCTGCCACGGGCACCAGTAGAAAGCAACTGCCAATTTGCACCTCACACATAAATTCACATTATGCCAATAGGTTTCGAAGGAAACCGCAAGCTACCCAGCTCAGCCGTCAGAGGTCTGTTAACAGACCTTTAACTATGATCTATTGTGCAGCAGGACCTGAAAGACGCTCACGGAGTCCCACTTTATAGAGCCTGCACTTGCCCGACACCGTTTTTCTTGAGATAATTATAAGTGTTTATTTTGGCTTTTAACAACTTTAATCACATTATTTAGCATGTTACTGTTTTGCCATCAAGTTAAACGAATACAGAGTTCTCCCAAGAATTTCCCAGAAACTTACATATAGGGTGGTTTCAACAATGACAGAACCTAACATCTGAGATGGAGGTGGTCAATTACATCAAAGCTTCATGGATGCAAAGATGTTTTCCTCAATAAACAAGTAAGAAAACAAATTATATCATGCAACAGAGAACTCCTAAATGAATAAGGTGTGATCTTTCTAATGAAAATAGCATGGCCCTCCCTTTGCTGTGAGGTTCTATTTCCAGTGTTTGATGGTAAAAGAGATTCACAGTGAAGCCGGAGTTATGGTATGCAATAAATCCTCGATGCCAAATGTTGCTGAGATTACCATGTGGAATACAGAACAGCACTTCTCTGAGTTATCTAGAATTAGGTTTAAAAATAACCTTAGCCAATCACTAAGGGTTCTACAATCACTGTTAACGTGGAGCAACTGTGGAAATATCGTGCTGTGCCAAATTGCATCTGACGGCCCAGTAATAGCAGAACTGTAATACATACATTCTAAAAAGATCTACCTCCAACGGATACTGGTTTTACAAAACCAAAAAGATGACAGTTCCTCTCATACCTAAATGACCCTATTCAGTGTGAGTTAAATGAAGAATAGGTCTAGATCATTCAATAAATATATTTAAAAAGTAGTAAAACCTATGTGCCATTTTTATGTCTTTAATTTTTTATGTAATGCTACTCATTCTGCTATTAATTATACTAAAGTAGCAAAAGAAAACTTTTCTCCCCCTATAATTATGAATTTCTATTACTTAAACTAGTCACTTTGACTCTCTTAAGAAACAAATGATGAACATTACTGTATTTACTTGGAACTGTGTTTCTGCACAGTGCTATTAAGTGGACATGCAAGGCTCTGAATATAATAACAACTGAAATAAGATGACACGTGAGGGGAAGAATTTTGAAATGGCCAATTTCATCGAACAGGCATTATCCCTTTAAATCATCACATTTCTTTTGGAGAAAGACCTGCAGGGCAACTTGCAGTATAACCATCAGATTTGTGCTTTATTTGAAAAATTCAGGAACCAATCAATTCATAAATGAAAATCCTTATTGGGCATAATCTCAGTTTTCAAATTCAGTAAATTCACAGTCAACAGATAACTCCCCAAGAGATTGGTAGCAAAAATATGGAAAATAAACAGAAAAAAATTGAGTTTTTAGTGTAAACAATTATCATTGGGAAATAATAGAGACTCCAGAGTTTGTGTGTGTGTGTGTATGTGTGGGGGGGGGGGGCTAATTTTTTTGTATTTAGTAGAGATGGGGTTTCACCGCAGGCACACACTTTCTAAAAATAATTCATGAATAGAATGTTAATATTTCAAGCCCAGTAGCGAATTATAAGAAGAACACACAATGAACAAACAGGTTTATTTTTGGAAACTAAAGATGATTTAAATTTAGAAATCTAGCCATGTAATTCACTCTCTTAACATATAAAAAGAGAAAAACCCATAGAATTATTTTGTCAGCCGCTGGTAAAGCAGTTCGTACAATTCCTTTTGCTGACAAAAAGAGAATAGAGCCCTAGAAAAGTTCTAAAAACTTGAAAATTATATCAAAATCTGTTACAAATACCATAGTTAAGCATCACCAAATAAAGTCAGGAACTAGGCAAGTATGCTCACTATCTTTATTATTTTTCAACCTAATCTTGGAGCATTCCTGTCAATGCATTAAAATAAGAGTGAAATGTATGTACTGGAAGGAAAGAAACAAAACAAAACTGCCTTTATCTGCATATTACATATATTTGCCTGCCCAAAATATCCAAGACAATCACTTGAAAAACTGCTAAAACTAATAAGAAGTACAGTAAGGTAGCTAGATAAAATGTAAATATACAAAATCAATGATCAATTATAAACAAAAGGGGAAATAAAAATTAGCTAGGTGTAGTGATATATGCCTACTACTACTACTACTTGAGAAGCTGAGGTGGGAGGATCGCTTGAGCCCAGGAGTTCAAGGTTACGGGAAGTGATGACAGTGCCACTGCACTGTCTCCTAGGTGATGGAGTCAGACCCCTCTCTAAAAATATGTGTGTGTATGTGTGTGTGTACCTATGTGTGTATATATATTCATATATATATAAGAAAAAACATATCTAAATCACAAGAACAACAAAAAGCAGTGAATAAAGACAAGATTAACAAGAAATATTAATGTATACTTGAAGAAAACACTTAAACCTAACTGAAGAACCTAGGAAACACCTGAATAAGTAAAAAGTCAACATTTTCCTACATGGGAAAATACTAAAATATGACGATGGCTATATTTGTTTGCTAGGGTTGCCGTAACAAAGTACCGCAGAATGGGGAGAGGGGGGATTAAACAACACAAACTCATTTTCTCACAGTTCTGGAGGCAGAGGTCTAAGATCAAGGTATCAGCAAGGTGAGTTTCTTCTGAGGCTCTCCCCTTGGTTTGTAAATGCCCATCATCTTTCTGTGTCTTCACTTGGTCTTTCCTCTGCACCTACCTTTGTCTAAATTTTATCTCCTTATAAGGACTAATGTCCCATTGGATTAGGAGCCACCCTAATTACCTCATTTTAATTGCTTCTTTAAAAGCCCTATCTTCAAATACAGTCATGTTCTGAGGTCCTGGGGGTTAGCAATTCAACATAAAATTTTGGAATATTGTGGGACACAACACAGTTCATAACACTGACATTTCTGTATCAGAATAATATAAAATGTTGAAGCAATTAGTGAAATCCCAACAGAATTATCTTGAAACCTAAGATAATTATAAAATTTACTTATAAAAGTAAATGCATAAAAAAGTGTGAGATAGAAGAACACTGAGGGTCAACTTTCTCAGAATTTCTAAGCATTATTATTATTATTATTATTATTATTATTTTGAGACAGAGTCTCACTCTGTTGCCCAGGCTGGAGTACAGTGGCATGATCTCAGCCCACTGCAACTCCGCCTCTCAGGTTCAAGCAATTCTGCTGCCTCAGCCGCCTGAGTACCCGGGACCACAGGTGCGCACCACCATGCCTGGCTAATTTTTGTATTTTTAGTAGAGACAGGGTTTCACCATGTTGGCCAGACAGGTCGCGAACTCCTGACCTCAGGTGATCTGCCTGCCTTGGCATCCCAAAGTGCTGGGATTACAGGCGTGAGCCACCTCAAATTTCAAATTATTCTATAAACCTGCGGAAAGCAATCATGGTCTAGTGCTTACCGGCATTGACCTTGGATCAGGAATGTTGGGGCTCCATCCCAGCTCAACTGCTTGCTTAGCCCAGCAACCTGAGCAAGTTACTTAACCTCGTTGGGTCTCAGTTTCCTGGTATATAAAATGGTGATAATAAGAGTAATTAGTGCACAAGTAGTTGTGAAAAAAAAGAATGGTGTTTAGCATATATTAGAGACTCAATACATATTAGAAATTTGTATTAAAGGTGGCTATTATACAATTAAAATAACACAAAGAATACACAAATAGGTCAAGGGAACAAAATAGACACACACAAAATACAGTGATGTTGACATAGGAATTTAGGCTATGAAAATGTTGACACTAAAATCTGTGAGCAAAAGATGAACTATTAAAGTGAAAAGAAAGTCATTTCTGTAAAAAATTATTTGCCACATACTTAGCAGATACAGATTTAAAATGCATAACATATAAAAACTTAAATTACCAAAGGAAATTGGGCAAAAGTTATGAACTGGCAGAAGAGGAAGTACTGAAGACTGCTAACCGTACAGAATCATGTTTAATATCATAAGCAAAAGAGGAAATGGAAATTAAAACAATAAGATATGTTTCACCCACTCGATTGGCAAAAACTTGAAAGCTTTATAATATCCAGGATCCATAAGTTTCAGGAAATGGGAACTTGATATATTGTTAGTATAGACTTTGAAAGCACAATGCAGCAATATCCATCAGAATTATAATGTACAAATTACTTGATTCAGCTTTTACTTATAAGAATTCTCCTACAGAAATAGTAAGAGAGATGGTTGTATAGAATCTTTTTTCTTTGTATAGTGAAAAATTGGAAACAACCTAAGTATCCAGAAAATGTCAGGGAGATTTGCAAAAAAGAATTAGTTAAGCATATAAATTGAATTGTGAAAGTGTCTGTCAGTTATCAAGTATTTGTGATTTCAAAAATGTTTATGCCTAACCATTCATAAATGGCTATTTTTAAAGTCTGGAGATACATACATAAACAATAGTTATCACCACCCAGGGGAGAAGGTTGGAAGAGAGAGAAAGTTTTAGGGAAGTTTACTTTTATGTATCTGAATCATTTGTAATGTTTAAGGTTATCAAGTATTAGTTTTATATTATAAGACTGAGACCACAGGCTGGATGATCGCTGCCAGTTGCTCACCAGAGAGGATGAACTATCAACTGGAACAGTGACTCTGTAATTATGCTCTGCTAGCTGGGGAAAGCACAGTACTATTGCCAGGGAAAAGACATATGAAAAGAGAACTGTTGGAAGTGCTATAGGGAGGCAACCAGGGGAGCTTACATTCCCCTAATTTAATGTTCCCCTACAGTAAGACATCCATTCAAAGAACACTTCTAGCTTATCTGCCCCTATGCCAATTGTTTCCTGTGGGAGAAGGATTGAATTAACTAACTGATGGGTTTGGAGTAGAAAGTAGACAGGCCTGGATCAGCATTTGTCCTCATCCTCTTTGGATCTGACCACATGCAGATGTTCTGATCTACGCTTGCTCATGCCACAAACTTAGTGGTCAAGACTGTGCACCTAAATAGGAAGGTGGCCTGTGGTTGTCCAGAACTGCCTTGACTGAGAAATGCAAGTTCTTGGGTTCCACTAAGTTCTTGGGTTGTGCCCAGTTCTTGGGTTCCACTAAGAAATGTCTTATTGCCACATAAATGATTTCCCCCAGCCGAGCCTTTATTAACTGTAACAAAGCTGACATTTTGATTTTGACATGCCTGTTTCTTGGTCCCGTCTCTCAATTAGTTCCAAACTCTGGAAGATTAGAGCAACTTAATATATTATTAATGCCAAATTCAGATGCTTCTAGAGAGACATTGTACAGCTCATATCAGAGTTTCATTCTTTTATTCACTTAGTCAGCAAACACTGAGCTAGGCTCTGGGGATATAAAGGTAGGAAGAACAGGGAGACTACATTTACGGAGCCCACAGTGTATACGGTGTATTTGGGAGTCATATTAAACAAATATAGCATTGTCTTCAAACAACTTCAAGGTCAGAAACAGGTACATAGAGGAGGTGATATAAGCTTAATTTTGAAACTGAGAAGACTACACTATGTTGGTGGGGGCGGTAATGAGGATATGGCACATCAGGCAGAGGGAAAAATACAAATGAAGGCAAGAAACTTCAGGAGAGCTTGGTGCGGTCAGGGCACTCTATGAAGTTTGGTGAAAGTAAAATGCAGTGTGCATATTGGGATGATGGTGGCTGAAACTGAAAAAAGTTGATCAACACTGCATTACGCAATACTGTGCATATTATGCTCGTCTTGAATTCAATGGAGAAATCACTGAGCAATTTTTAACACTGAAGTAAAATGGCAAACTGCATTTTTGACAGATCATGCTGATGGTATGTGAAAGGTAATGTTTCTTCATACCTTTAAAATCTCGACTTCTAATCAGTTGCCATGTATGTTCCCATAAAAATTGTGGCAATTTAAAAAGATGTGCAAAATTAGCTACTGCTTCCTAAAGAATTTTGGCTGTAATTAGATGTCATGTTGGAATCACACTGTTCTGCCAGCCTCTCAAACATAATAATAACAAAGATTGATTTTCCTACTTTTCATTTTATTCATCTTTCCAGGAGCCTCAAAAGCAGATTGTAATTATTACTTGCTCCATTTTATACGTGACAAAAAGTACCCATAAAGGGATTAAGGGGTTTTGCTCAAAGCAGCAAATCAAAAGGTGAGCCTAAATTTGGATGTCTTTTAAATCTGATTAAGGCTACATAATGCTGGGTGATTTTCTTCCATATTGCAAATTCTTCCCATTGTGATTATCATTCTATTGTAACCATAACAATTAATTATGTTTGGAATATAAAATCTAACTATTTTCCCCTAAGCTTAATTCAAATTCAAAGTAAAATGAAATAACTAGTATAAAACAGATTTTTGCAAAGGAATGAAGATAATATTTACCCCATATTTAATTTTTCTCTGAAGCATTCCTAAACTACTTTCCTTCGGTGTAAATAGTTCATTTTGGTATTCTATAAGGAGATCATACTGTCTTGTAACTAGCCTAGAACACTGGATGCCAGGCTAAATATAGCAGTACAAAGGTTTCAATAAACTTCCTGCATTGTGTCACGACTTCTACACATTGAAATAGCCATACCCAACCAAACTGTTTGAAAGTCAAGAGATTCATGCACAACAACCTTGCAGAGCTGATGGTCCCATCACTTAACCCTTTCCCAGGATTTGTATTTCTTTGCATTCCTAGTGTATACATAAAGCTTTCCAAAAGAAACAACGCCGGGCAGCATTTGAGTTCTTTGCTGTCTATCCTCATAATTGCACAACAGTACTGGCTGCAGTTCGCTGTCACACTTTAAATATGGAAATATGTAGTGCCATTATTTTATACGTTTTAGTAATTTTTAAAAGTCATACTCAATAATTCTATTCTCATTCCATAAAAGGAATGGCGAAGAAATCCTTTATGCTTCATCTAAGTGAAATGCAGTGTGCATATTGGGGTGATAGTGGCTGAAACCGAAAATATAAACACAATATCCCAATAGGTTCAACTCCTTCAGGGAGATATAAACATTACCCCAATAAAATATTCTGGAAGGAGTTTATATCGCCCTCCAGAAGTCAGACCCTTTGGGATACTGTGGATAGTTCTGCAACTGTCACCATATTTGCAGTGTCTTATTAATTTCAATTAAATTATAATTTGGGTATCTGACCACATGTTTCAGTTCAGAAACTCAACCAATTGATATTTTTATTGTACATGCAAAAAATATCTAAGTGTTTAAGTGGTAAAATTACTGAAAGTAGCTGATAAAATTAGACAAAAATAAGCTGCTGTAGATTTCTTCAGAGGAAATATTTGATGCAGTGTTCACAGAATTGTTAATGTGTACTTCTCAGGTCTGTAGATAGCTATGAAGTATTTCATTTCCCTGGATGGAGGTTAAACAGTTATCTTTCAGTAAAATGCACATGAAGCCCACATAATATCCTGATACTTTTATCTCCCCTTTTATCTACTCTCGATGCCGAGGAATTCTAAAGGGAGAGGATCCTAGCCACACACCATGTGTGCTCCCTGCATGTGAAGAGTGATGACTGGAAGCTAAAGCTTTGATTCTGCAAATGTTAGAGCTGAAGGGATCATCCAGGGATAGGACAACCTTGAGACAAAACCTAGTGAAATGAAACAAAAACAATGAGTGGTTTCCCAGATATTTCTAACAACCCTTTATGAGATTCTAATGTGTTTCGTTAACGTGAGCTTGTTTTTCTGTTTTGAGGGGTTTCTGTTTTGGTTTGGTTTGGTAATTTCCGTCTTTGAGCCACTCCACACTTATTGGTTTTGGCTGGAAGTACTGGTTCTGAAATACCATCATAAAGCCAGTTCTGGAAGCCATGCCAGCCAAAAGTCTAGACTTAGGAGTTTCAGATAAGGGTCATACATGCACTCATTCCAAAGTTTACTAGATTGTAAGCGCCTTGAAAATTAACACCATATTTTTGCCGTAAAATTATACATAAAAAGTGTTAAGTACCTCCTTCAAGTGCCATAGACTTCACATTAAATAGATGACAACTAATAATTGGAATATCATTAAATGAATAAAGGAAACTTATCTTTTTATAAATGTTGCTGTCATTTTCTTTGCAATCTTCTCCTCATTTATCCTCAAAGCACTACCTGGAATGGCATATTCAAAACTTGCCACAAGCAGCTTTCTTTGCTGAATTAATTGTTGGATTCATATATGTCCATATGGCCGCCAGCCATGTTCTATTGAAGTGGTTTGCCTGTAAAATTGGAAAAAACATATTTCTATCCCCGGGGGAACAAAAGAAAAAAACCTTTAAGGAACAAAACAAAATTTAAAAGGCACAGAGAAATCTATCCTCTTGGCATGTGAGTTGTGCCAATTTAGAGGCATGTCCTAACATAAGCTCGTGTCCACTGGGAGAGAGGCTGTAAATCTCCAGCCCTGTTATATGCTCTCCCTCTGCATTTATTGCAGATGGCACCAATCATAATGATAGTAATCCTTGACATTACATAGCAACAGATGTAATGCACAAATGAAGCATCTTTCTAAATTAAGTAAAAGATCAATGGAAACCTACATTTACTTAGAATATTTATTTGGGGAAAATAACCCTGAGCCAGACATGGAATCCTCTGAATATTTTAACAGGAAGCATCCAAACTGGGGCAGCTACAGTTGCCTTGAGTATTCCTCTACCATTTCCACAGGGATCCAGGGAGAGGGACCAGGGTAGAGGGTCACTTCAAGTGGAGGCCAGGGAGCATGACCTAAATTTCCTCAGAGAGAAGCACAGATGCACATAGAGCACCCACAGCTTCTGCCTTTAGTTCTTCCTGCTTGATGTCATGGATTGTGTGCTATTGATGTCTGGAGCCCTAGCAGCACAGTGCCTGCCACACACTAGGTGAATAAAAGTTTGATGTGTGAATAAATGAATGAATGACATCAATAACCTAACCATTGACTCAAATTGGGGGGTGGAAGCCAACAGATCTATTAAATTTAAAGCTTTAATCTCTTGGTAATAGTCTCTTAGGTTATTTTTTCTGTGGAACATTAAATACCTGTAAGACATCCATATGCCTGGATCCAATTCTTTTTCCTTGTGACCGATACTTCTTTTTCTCCTTGTAGCTCCAG
This sequence comes from Papio anubis, assembly GCF_008728515.1. NCBI lineage: Eukaryota > Metazoa > Chordata > Mammalia > Primates > Cercopithecidae > Papio > Papio anubis. The sequence goes on from NC_044978.1 coordinate 15,920,695, forward strand.
AATTAGGGCTGACACAATAATTGGCTTGGCTATGCTTAGAACACTTCTAAATGTGCTGTATTTGTGGTCAGGGCTGACACCAATATTGCTCAGTTACACTTGACCACATTTACTTTTCTATTGATTTTTCTCCTAAGCTAAAATTAGGAGCACCTAACTATACGTTATTTCTTTAAACACCCCAAAATTATTTGCCACTTTTATCTGCATAACCTGATGAACAAATAAACTGAATCCCAGACTTGGTGAAATGAACTGAAAGTTTATAACATGGTTTAATGAGTATTCACGTGTGACGTTATTTTAATGATTTTGTTTTTCTACCAAAGTAGAGTACAGTGTATGAGAGTCACGCCAAAAGGGCATACTGACCCCTTCTAATCTCCAGCGAATCTGTTATTCTCCTAATAAGGATCTGGTGCTGGACATTTGGTGATGGCATGGTATAATTTTAGGACTGAACATTTGGATGTGCAGAGTAAAAGGGCAAAAGAGAACAGGCAATGACAACTTAATAATGCAAAAATAAAAAGCAGGCAAAATGACTTAGCACATTCAAAAACTAATCAATTTTGCATTCATTTGAGATGCTAAACTGAATACATCACAGATTCTCAAGCAAATACCTATAATTCTATGCTCAGAGTTCCTCTCAAGGAAAGGAAGATATAATCAAACATACAGAAAAATAAAAGAACACTGTAAAATTTAATATTTCCCATAATCTGTCCAACGCAGCCCAATACTTATTAACAAAACAAATAATTATACTTTCCCTGTCAACAGAATAGACAAAATATCTATAGGAGAATAGGTTATGACAGTGAAAAACACTATTTAATCACAAGTACATAAATTACATATTTATTGCCTGTCTACCAGTTTTACTTTATTTACATTATAGTTTTCATGTATTTTCCCAAGTAATTAGTAATTCCAGAATCTCTCTTATGTGGCCACAAGTTGTCAAAAAATAAGGCACCACAATCTCTACAAGAATAAACATTATATTTAGAGTTGAGTGGGTAAGACACACAATTCAGAAATTCCAATTCAGAATGATAAAATGCAATGAGATTCTCAGCAGAGACACTAACCCACTGGAGGAGGAGACAGGGAAGCCGCAGAAGGAAGATCTGGGAAGTCCTGACAGAGAAATCACAGCTAAATTAGGTCTACAGGTTGAATAGGAATGATTCGATAAAATGTGGGGGGAAAGGTGGGGATGAGGGTATAAAGGGAAAGGGGTCAAGAAAAATATTCCAGACAAGAAGAACAGCATCTGTGAAGGCCTAAAAGAAAGAGCAAAGTGTGAAACTGAAAGAAACAGAAAGAATTCATTATCAGTGAACATAAATTTAGGAGTAGAACATGAGGAGAAGACTCGAGATGAATAGGGTCCCAATCATGAAGGGTCTTATAAGCTATGTTAGAGACACTGGAATCAACCCCAGGGACACAGCAAAGCTAGAGAAAGGTCATCAGTAAAGACATGTCAAGATCATATTAGCCTGTTTGAAATGTCATCCTGACTGCCTTTTGAAAGTGGATAGGCAGGAAGACGAACCAGAGGTGAGGAAGAGGAGAGATGAGTTAGGAAGCTATTCACATATCTACCCAGGAAATGTTGGTGACCAACTTGAGGACAACAGCAACAGGATGGAGAAAAACAGGTGGCTGTGAGGGGTTTTAGGTGGTGAAAAAGAAAGCAGGATTTAGGGATCGATTATATGTATGAGTGAGGGAAAGAGAAGATGCCCAGGATTTCAACATGGGCAGCTAAGTGGATGGTCACATAGTTCCTTGGTTTAGGTTGAGACAAGGAAGAAGAGATATGGGAAAAAAGGAAATGGGAGAAGTTAGTTCACTCTGCTTTAGAAGTTTTAATTTTTAGGTGCCTGTGAACTATTTAACTATAGATGTCCTGAAAGCATTTCAACCTAAAAGTCTGGAGCTCAAGACAGAGGTCTGGGATGCGGATACAAATTTGGGATTAATCATTAGGGATCAGGGAATTTTTATTTTTATTTTTATTTTTATTTTATTTATTTATTTATTTATTTATTTTTGAGACAGAGTCTTTCTCTGTTGCCAGGCTGTAGTGCAGTGGCGTGATCTCAGCTCACTGCAACCTCTGCCTCCCGCGTTCAAGTGATTCCCCTGCGTCAGTCTGCCAAGTAGCTGGGATTACTGCACATGCCACCACACCCGGATAATTTTTCATATTTTAGTAGAGATGCGATTTCACCATGTTGGTCAAGATGGTCTCAATCTCCTTACCTCGTGATCCTCCCACCTCAACCTCCCAAAGTGCTGAGATTACAGGTGTGAGCCACCGTGCCCAGCCTGGGGTCAGGGATTCTTAACTGGCAGTTCATGATAGGTTTCAGAAGGTACCAGGATCACAAGAAATTACATGCAAAATGTTGTGCATATTTTCCCTTCTTTGTCTAGTTTCTTAAGGTGTGACATGTTGATTTAAAGCTCTGTTATTTTCTTTTATTGATATACAATATTTTACATATTTATGAGTTATATGTAATATTTTGTTGTATGAATGGAGGGTGTAATGACCAAAATTCTGTGTTATTTTCTAATGTGAATATTTAATGTTATTAATTTCCCTACAAGCACTGTTTTAACTGCAGCCTACAAATTTTGGTATTTGATGTTTCATTGTCATTCAATTCAAAAAAAATTCTGATTTCCTTTGAGATTTCCTCTGAGATTTCTTTGATCTGTGGATTATTTAGAAATACCTTGTTCTATTTCTGCATATTCAGATATTTTACACATATTTTTGGTTGATTTCTAATTTAATACCCTAATGCTCATATACTATATGTAATTTCAGTCTTTTAAAGCTTCTGAGACTTGTTTTATGATCTGGTATATACCTAGCCACATGAAAGTTCCTTATGCACTTGAAAGGGATATGTGTCATATCATTGTTGGGCGTAGTCTTCTCTAAATGTGAAATAGGTCAAATTGGTTGTGATGATGTTCAAGTCTTCTAAATCCTTTCTGATTTTCTCTCTTGTTCTATCAGTTACTGAGAAGTGTTGAAATCCCCAGATATAGTTGTTGAATCATCTATTTTTTTTTCAGTTCTGCCAGTTTTTGCTTAATATGTCTTAAATCTGTTTTTAGGTGCATACACATTAGGTTTGTTTTGCCTTCTAGATGAATTGACTCTTAAAATTAAGGAAAGGCTGTCTTCATCTCTGGCAATATTCCTTGTCCTAAAGGCTGCTTTGTGTAATACTAATATAGGAAATTCAGCTGTCTCTCTCTCTCTCTTTTTTTTTTTTTTTTTTTTGGAGATGGAGTCTTGCTGTGTCACCCAGGCTGGAGTGCAATGGCACAATGTTGGCTCACTGCAACCTCTGCCTCCTGGGATCAAGTGATTCTCGTGTCTCAGCCTCCTGAGTAGCTGGGATTAAAGGTGCCCGCTGCCACACCGGGCTAATTTTTTTTGTATTTTAGTAGAGATAGGGTTTCACTGTGTTGCCCAGGCTGGTCTCGAACAGGCAATCCACCTGCCTTGGCCTCTCAAAGTGCCAGGATTACAGACATGAGCCACCACACCCGGCCAAGCTGTCCCTTGCTTAGTGTTTGCAGGGTACATCTTTTACTTCCAACCTATTTATTCTCATATTTACAGTGCTTTTCTTCTAGGTAACATATATTTGGGTCTTATTTTTCTTAAATTCATTTTGGTAATCTCTGCCTTTTAATTGGAATATTTAGATAATTTACATTTAATTTTATTATTGATATGGCTAGGTTTGAATCTATCATCTTACTATTTGTTGTTTTCTAATCCATTCTTTATCCTTTTTTCTTCTTCTTCTTTTGATTAAATATTTCTTAATGTTCTATTTTGTCTCCTCTACTAAACAACATACCTCCTTTTTAAAATGACTTTTCTGGTGTTTAAAATATGCATCAACTAATCACAGCCAATCTTCAAATAATATACCATTAAATATAGTATGAAAACCTTAAACACTATAAATTCCATTTGTCCCTTCCATCATTGTGCTATCGTTTTCATTCATTTCACTGATACATTTGTTATAATGCCATAATATATTGTTCTTAATTTTTAAATTATGTAAAAAATTTTAATGAGAACAAATATTAATATATTTGCTTATATATCTACCACTTTCAATGCTCTTCATTTCTTTGAATAGGTTTGTTTCCATCTGACACCGTTTTTCTTCAAAATGAAGAAGTTTTTTTAAAATTTCTGATATGCAGATCTCCTTGTAACAATGTTTTTTGCTTTTGTTAGGCAGAAAATATCTTTATTTTGCTTCATTTTTGAAAGAGATTGTCACTTAATATAGATTCTATGTGAACAGGGGTTTTTTTCCTTTGGCATTTCACAGATAGCTTGTATTGTTTCTATTAACGAGTCAGTGGTAATTCTTATCCATATTCCTTTTTATTTAATGTGTCTTCCTCCATATCTGCCTATGTTTAAGATTCTCTCATGAATTTTGTTTTCAGCAATGCTTATGTTGTACCTTGGTATGGTTTACTCCGTGTTTATTCTTCTTGAATTTGTAGATTTACAGTATTCATCAAATTTGGATGAGTTTTAGGCATTATCCTTTAAATATTTGTCCTGTTCCTCCTTTACTTGGGCCTCAGTCTCACTATATTAGAACATTCTGTATTGTCCATGGGTCATAGAAGCCCTAGGTTTTTTTCTAAGCCTTTTTTTTTCTCTTTCTTTGTACTACTTTTATGGTTTCTATTATTCTTGCTTCAAGTTCACTTACTACATCTTCTGCATCTTTAATCTACTGTTAAGACTACCTGTGGTATTTTTAATGTCAGATCTTGTATTTTTCAACTCCAGAAGTTCCATTTGGTTATTTTGTATAGTTTCCATTTCTTTATTAAATTTATGTTTTACTTTAAAGCCTGAGCACATTTATAATAGCTATATTAAAGTTTTTGTCTTCTATGTCTAATATTATTTTTATTTCTGCTTCTGTTTCTATTGACTTCTTTCACTGGCTATGAGTCATATTTTCCTTTTTCTTCATATGTCTAGTAATATTTTATTAGAGGTGAAAATTATAAATGTTACATTGTTAAATGTGGTTGCTAATTTTTTTGTGTCTACTTGACTGGGCCACTGGGTGCCCACATATTTGACCAAACATTATTCTGGGTGTTTCTATGAGAGTGTTTTTGGATGAGATTAAGATTTAAATCAGTAAACTGAGTAAAGCAGATTGCCCTCCATAATGTGAGCAGGCCTCATTCAATCATTTAAAGGTCTGAACAGAACAAAAGCCCAACCCTCTCCCAAGTAAGAGAAAATATTCCTGCCTGACAGCCTTTGAACTGGGACTTAAGCTCTTTCTGGTTCTACAGCGGTCTGCAGCCTTTGGACTCGAACAGGACCAATGGTTCTGCATATTTCAGACTGCTATGCATAAGAAATCTCTCTCTGTTTCTACACACACACACACACACACACACAAATCAGCTCTGCTTCTTTGAAGAACACTAATATATTGTATTTGGATCTTGTTGTCTTCCTTTAAAGAGTGTTGGTTTGCGGGTAGTTAAGTTCCTTAAGAATCAGTTTGACCAATTCCTGGGCAAGACAGCTGAATAGGAACAGCTCCAGTCTGCAGCTCCCAGTGAGTCCAATGCAGAAGGCGGGTGATTTCTACATTTCCAACTCAAGTTTCTGGCTCATCTCATTGGGACTGGTTAGACAGTGGGTGCAACCAACGGAGGGTGAGACGAAGGAGGGTGGGTGTTGCCTCACCTAGGAAGTGCCAGGGGTCAGGAAACTCCCTCC